>NW_009954614.1:2063317-2089615 GCF_000747805.2 Chaetura pelagica | reverse complement strand
GCTCCCGCGCAAGTTGCGAGGCGGCGGAGGGGCGCGGAACCGCCTGCCCTGCAGCCCTCCGGGCAGAGAAGCTGTCGGGGCGGCGCCGGAATTTGCCCTGGCCGGCTGATGCCTCCTCTCCCCAGCCCTCCCCTCCTCTCGTCGTGTTTTCTTCTTCTTTTTCCTTTCTGGCGGGGGGAGCGGTGGCTGCGGAGGAAGCGCGTTGCCCTCCGCGCTCCCGGACCGGCGCCTGTCGCGGTGCGGATGCGTATGGACCAGTCCTCCTGAAAGCAGCTCCCGACGTTTCCAAAAAAAAAAAAAAAAAAACAAACCCAAAAACCCAACCCAAACAACCCACCCACTTGGATAACTGAAACGGTAAATCCAGCTAACTTTTCGTTATCTTGCTTGCTGTGTGCTTATATATGCAGATATTTATGGCTTATCTGGCTTCATTTCATCATCCTTTGGTTTTCATTTATCAGTTTCTCTTGTGCTGCCAACTTGAAATATTGGGGTTTCAAACAGAACAGGACTCTGGTTTTGCTTTATCCTAAAGTTGGACTGAGGAACAAAAACCTTCCTAGTTTATTCCAGCCTTGCAAATATGTTTACTTGTTCTATTAACCTGAATGTAGATGCAGTTTCATGTGGCAGCATCCCCTGGAGTTTGCCTTTCCTCAGTTTAATTTTTGTTGCTGCTACCTGATACAGCATAGATGGGTGCATGTTCCACACATGCAATCCTGTATGATCATTGATTTTGTGTGCTGGCATTCACAGCTGAAAACCCAAGTCAGCTTTGAATCTTGCTAGTTTACAGTGCTAACAAGTGAACTGTCATCTGTTTTCATCCCAGTTCCACTTGTGGATCCTGCCGAGACAAGGTCACCCAAACTAAATTAAGTGGTATTTCTCAGCCTTGTAATTGTTCAGTTTCCATTTAAGTGACAGAAATGTGCTAGCATTTGTACAGTTTGCACAATTTGTATAGATTCTTAATCCAGTGGGCTGTTGTTTGAGAGGTCATTTGCTTTATACAGTCACTGTATTAGTTGCATGCTTTATGAGACTGGGCAACCCCAGGCTTGCTGCACATTATGAAAACCAACTTTAGGATATTACATGTTTTTGCTTTGTTAATACTGTAATTTCATAGACTGTTATGCTCTCTACTATTGGCTGTTCTTCTTCACGGAGTATTAACCCAGCAGATATTTACCTGAGGAAAATAACAATGAGAGATCAGATAAAAAATAAATCAGTATATACATAGAAAAGATTCCTTTTTTTTTCTCATAAAACAAGAGAAAATGGGAGTATCAATTTCATAATGCTTTAAAATGACTGACTTCAACTTTGCTGTAAAATATGAGCCAAACCAGCAAGTTTACCTCAGGAAAAACTTAGCTTAGTGTAGACTCTGTAGCTGTTCAGTGATTTTGTTTCTTTCCTTTCTGTGAAGTCACTCATGTATTGGTCTACCTACCTGTACATACACGTGCATATACACCTGCATAAGCAAACATACCAACTCGATAGTGTCCAAGTGCAGGAACTTGTGATTCCAGTTTTTGAGCTGCAGAGGACTGCAAACAATGGTGAGGGAAGGAAAAAGAACAGATTTACAGCATGTCATATTGAGCACATAGCTTAAGGAACTTAGCTTGGAGGCTGGTCTCAGTAGTCACAGAAGAAACAGAACCCCACGTGTCCTGCAAAGTGCTTAGCATACGCCTCTGCTCTAAACTGCTGATCACTGTGATTACATCTCTGTTTTAATTTGTCTTCCCAAAACTTGTGTTCATCCCTCATTTATCTTGTTAATGTTGAAAATGGCATAGAAAATACATTATTTTTTAAAATTTCTGTTTCTAAATAGTAAGATCTGTTGACCCAAGGGGCAAATATTTTGCTTAGGTCCTAAAATAATCTTTGTCCATGAACATTCAAACTGCTGTGTGCTGACACTACCTGCTAACTTTCTGCAGTGTTGCATTAAATGGCAATATGGAAGCAGGGGGCATTGTTTCTCCCATATCTAGAACAGGAGTTGTTTAAGTGACTAGCCAGCAACACTGCTCAAAGCATCAGTGCCTCTGGGTAACATTACTGTCTGAACACTGCAAAAGCTACAGCAGTAATTTTTGCATCAGTTGCTTTTAGGTAATCTCAGCACATTCCTTTTGGTACCTCTGCCTCTTTGCAATTACCATCCACAGGCAAGATAGTGCCTTCTTTCCTTGCTGTGACTTTGGCCAGGTCCAGATTTCTGCCAAGCCTGTCGTAAGTACCTGAAAGTTTCATAATTTTCATTGTTGAGACTGAAGTGCTTGGAGTGTTAAAGGAGGGAAAAAAAGGTAATTAACTCCAAGCTATTAGGAAATTTTAATACAATAATAAAAAAGGCTTCTAGCTTTCTTAAGGATAGATTAATTGATCCTCTGTTGGTTTTATTTTTCCCAGAAGTTTTGGCGTCTACAGAAGCTCTTGCTGCATTGAGTGAAACATGCAAATATGCAAGTCCAAAATGCATTCCTTTCCTCCCTCCCGTGTGACCTGCAGATTACCTGTTTTTTTCTCATCTAGGCAGCAAATGAAAGGGCTAAGAGAATATACTCAGGCAGGAAGCACCCACTGCTTGTAGAACCTGACTTTTCAATACTAAGATACCTCTTGAGATGGGGTTACAGACAAAAAGGGCTCATGCTGCACATGACAGCTCTCAGGTGCTCATGACATTTTGTGCCAATTCCACATCTGAGGATGATATACCACTAATTTTAGTGTTTAAGAGGGCATCGGTGATTAAAACACAGATTTATTTTATAACTTATTGATGCACATCTGATCTGTTAGAAGTTACAACTGAAGTTACTAGATCTGAAAGAGTAACACCTTTTTGCCCCAATTTACAGTAAGTAATTAATTGGAAAAAGTATCATATACTTCCAGATTCAGTGGCTTACCCCTAGTATTAGCCCTTCACCCAGAAATGGGGGGAAATACATAGTTTCAAAATAAAAGAGAAATTGACTTGATGACAGCTTTAGTACTCAAAAATTTAGTACTTTAGTAATCAAAAGTACTCAAAAAGCTTTAATACTCAAAGTACTCAAAAAAGTTTTTATACCCTTGTCTTTTACATTACTAATTTCCACCTATAAGTGTCCATTTAACCTGTGAGATAACTTCTGAAATTGCTGGAGGCAATTTTTCCTATAGGATCTTAAGTGATTAATGTTAGGTGCACAATATAATGCATATAACCCATATTTGATGGGTTGTATCTCTTGACTTTGGATGCTCTTTTTTTGCTTCCCCCCCCCCACAGTGTTACATACTTGCCTGCAGTGTTTCCCAGTAATTTATGATCACAAACAAGGTTACAAAATCTTTAATTCAGCTTCAGGTGTTATGGCATTTTTATATAAATGCTCGTTTACTTTGTCATAGCATTTAGCAAAAAGGTTCAGTCAACATTATCCATTATTCTGTAACTATTGTGTGAAGAAGGAATTCTACAAAAAATGTGTCCCCCTGGTTATATATATATATATATATATATATGTATATATATTGCAAATAATTATATGTATCAGACATAATGTTGCCCTTTACTACTACCTTAGGTTTCCAATTGTAGTAAAGTTGGAGAAGTTTCAATGCAAGAACAAAACTAAGTATTTGTTTTCAGTTGACATTTGAAGTCCATGACAGGAAAGGGGCACAAGGCAGCAGCTTCTAGCAGACAAGCAAGTCCTTCAGTATACACCCTTCATATTGTAATTAAGACCAGAACACACTTTAGAAAGTGTTGGGAATGCATATTGTATATATTTAATTGCAAGTGTTAGCTTGCAACTGTCAGGATAGTTCAGCTGACGAGTAAGTGATGGAGTGAGGGAAGGGAATTGGTGGTCCTTTCCTTCACATTCTATTTTCCTCAGTTCTCCTGCAGTTCCTGGAGAAAGAAAAGCACATATTAGTGCAGTAAACTATGCAGGCCTAGACATGCTGAGAACTGACTAAACACTTTTGAGTTCCCCTTGCCTATAGTAGGAGCACATCGTATTGTAATTTGGGAGGCTTACTTGGAAACAGAAGAATTACGAAACTGGGTTTGACTCCCATAGTTGTGCATCTGTGGATGAATTTGCAGGTTTCTGCAGAGATCCCAAGACTAAAGGCTGGATGGCTAATTTTAAATACCAAACATGGCTTCATGTCAAAATGCAAGTGAAAAAATGGCCACCTAAATTAATTTATTTTAATTATTTTTTCTCTAGAAATAGTCTGTCACTATCTCGGCCCTAATTAATTGCATTTTTCAAGAAAATGTTACTCCACTATGTTAAATGATGGTGTTACATTTTCAGAAACTGGGTTTTTGTTGATGGTGGAAAACAGAAAGATCTGATGGCAAAAACATGTAAAAAAGAGTCAGCAAGTCAGCTAGCCCACATCAAACACAGCAGTTTTGCTTTAGGTGCTAAACAGTTAAAAAGTCATTCTCTGCCACAAGGCAGAGATTGGGCTGCATAGACAGCTTATTGGCAGGGCTGTCACTATGAGGTACAAAGGAGGCTAAGGTGATCTGGCTGCCTGCTTGTGTACATAAATGTGTGTGTTTATATGTCTATGTACAAAACCACACATACCAGTTTCATGGTGGCCAAATGTAGGACCCATATGAATAAGCAAAAAGTTGCAATGAATTCTGACGGAATACTGGGAATGTGACCTGCTGGAGAGAGAAGGAAGAAACAAAAAAGGAGCAGAAACTAAAACTAAGAGTGTCACAGAAAGGTCGGATCCATTTATGTAAATTTTGGACAGAGCAGGTGAGAAGAACTGGAACTGGCTTACCTAGCCCAGAAAATCTGCCTGTGCAGTAACGAGAGGTGATTACAATTTGATTAATGTTTTCCGATAACGCAAAACCAGGAATTCCTCCAAATGGTACTTTGTACCTATTGAAGTGTGGTTGCATTTGGCAGCTTCCCCTTACTTGAGAACTTCTGAACTCTGCTGCTGTAAGTCAGAATCAATAATATTACAATTTTAGAAACTTTGACCATCAAAATAGAATTTATGAGTGTTTAATTACTACACCTGTAACTGTGTAATCATGTCTGCAACAACAATTATGAGCAAACAGAAAACAATCAGATTCCTCTTCCTCCTTTTTCACAGTAGTGGGAATGAAAGGTTTATTTAAATGAGTTGCATTCCTTTTTCCCATAGTAACACTCTCTTCTTAGTGGTGTCTGTTGTTGGTACCTATAGCGGTGAAATGAGGAGAGCAGAAGAACAGTTGGCTTGGGTCTTTTCATGGACAGGAATGCCAAATGTTCTCTGCTTATTGCTTCCTACCTCTGACAGAGGACACAACACTTGGTGAATCACCCTTGAGGTCAGCAGCACAGCATGACTTCAGCATCACATTGAATCTTCTCCATGTTTCTCCCAGTCTTGCTATCTTTCTTACCTCACCACAGCCAGACCATGGACTTCTCATCCTCTGCTGTCTGCTCCTGAATTCCTGCCTTGCTACTGATTGTACTATCTGAAAGCACTGACTCTTCCCTGACTGAAAACCTTTTTGTGTGGGCATAAATAATCATCATAGCTGTTGTTTTCCCTCAGTCCAGAAGCCAGTGTGCATAACACTTATTGTAGAGCATTTTCCAGTTGTAAGTACAGATGATTTTTTTGTATAAGCATATTTGTTAGTCTCTATATGTACAGATTTGGGCCATATTTGGACCTTTTGCTAAGGAAGAGTGATTTTTCCTCTGGGAGAATTCCTGTCTTTTTACCTAGCACAAACATTGTTGATTTGGTAGCATTAAATCTATTCAGTTTATTTGTACTAAGCATAAGATTATCTGTGAAGTTCTGTAGGAAAAATAAAAGTAGCTATCAGTACTTGCTCTTTTATCCTTAGCTTTGTGCTAGATTAGAGACGATCAGCATGGCTTGGACAAACCAGTGTAGTAGGCGGTGATGGAGCCCACGGAGTACAAGTTTGCTAACTCACTGTGATTACTGTGGTTCACTGAGTCACTGACGAGAAGTGCTTTGAAACAAAGAGGTAACTGAAAAGGAGAGGTCTATTGTCAAAACATGATCTTTGGGAGAGATGGCAGGCCATGGTTTATTGCTATCTCAGCCATTAGAGGATGTAGGCAAATTTGGATCACATCTGTATTGTTCACAGATGCAGCCTAGTCAGTTATCATAGTATTTCCTCTAACTGGTGTTATAATAAGTCCTAGTAAATATAGGGCAAGTTTGTAACAGACATAAAAGCAATAAATGTGGCTTGGGTGGAAGTACTAAAAGGGGTGTGTACCACTGTCTGGAAATCTTGACTCAGAAAATAGGTCTTAATAACTCATTGTAAAAACTAATGTCAAGTGTAAGACTTGTACCACTTATGATTGTCCAAGAGATTCTCCTGGGTATCATGTAATGTTTTAATTAACAGTTTAATAATAACCAGTATTTCAATATGCACTAACAGTTTAGCTGAGGGAATAAGCTGGACACTTGGAAAGTGTACAGGTGATCAAACATTGAGAAGGAGTGCGAATGGGTTGAAAAATTGATTTAGAATTTAAAGTTGTTTTAAAAAACATAGGTGAATAGAGCAAGTGTCTTGGGCAGGAACAATCAAGAGTGCAAACACAGGAGCAGAAATGACTGACTGGGCAGAGATGTGCATCCCAATATATATGAGCAATTTCACAGAGCTGATTCATGCTCAGATGATGTAACCGGAGGATCCTTTCTGAAGAACTGCCACATGGCCATCCACATCCTGGGCATGTGGGGAACAGAGAGAGCAGGACTGCTCTACAAGGAGGAACGTGCTGGGAGCCAAGGTGACCCTAGTACAAACACTACCTCACCAAGGGGGCAGAGCAGAGCCAAGTGCTGGTAATGGAACCCACTGACAGCTCCAGCACCACGGAGGGATGAATCAGAGTCAGATGCCACCTGAAGGAGCAGTGAGGAGGAAAAAATGACATTGACATTATTCAGTGACATAAAAAAGATTTAAAAAAATCCAAATGTTCTGTGCAAAACAAGAAAATAATATAATTATCTGCTAAAAAACCCAGAGAACTCAAACTTCAGAAGTCTAATAGCATTTTGGTCTCTGTAAAAGATGCATTTAAGGCTGTTGATTTCTTTCCTAGGGAAATGACTTCCATTCTGTCCTCTCTAACACTTGTATCTACATAAACAATCTTCTATATTGGGCTTGCCCAACATAATGGCATCATTACCATCTTTTCTGCACAAAGGATTTTTACATTAGGGTTATAAATTAAGCTCATTTTCACTCTGCTTTTTACTGAAGGCTTTTAATTTTTTTTCGTCCAGCCAACCCTCACTCTTCTCAAGGACCTTACTGCAGGTCTTATTATGAAATTACCTTAAGACTGACAGTTGCCAGTGGCAAAAAAAGGCTTCTGCTGTTTTGGAGAAGATTAAATGTGTGCTTCTTTTCATCTAGATAAAAAACATTGGGTGGTTATGGGGCTTGGGGTTTTGTTTGTGTTTTTTTTAATTAATATTTTAGGATGCTTAGATCTAGGATACACAAATATTTTCTATTAATAATGAGGCTCTGTGGGTATCTGTACCTTCTCACTTCTGATGTTAAGTCTCTATCTCCTCATCATCCAAACTGCATCAATGTTAACTTTGTTTGGACTGTGTTATAGAGCAAACCAATCAGTTTCCTCCAAGGCAAAATTAGGGTGTGGTTTGGAGCTGATTTGCTGAGGAGACAATTTCAAACAAGCACAGTAGCTGAGAACATACCCAGATTGGGATCCTTCTGTCCTATGGAGCATTTCCCAGCAGACCTCACAGCCTTAATTCCTCGCAAGCCCTCATGGCATGTCCAAGGACCTGCAACCTGTCTTCCCCCTGCTATCATGCTGTCAAACTACCATTCCACTGACTCAGCCCTCACAACAATTCAGGTATTCTGAACCATAAAACCTCTGAAAAACTAAAAATTTATTTCAGCCACAGGGACCTGTTAGGTGCCACGCAGGTGGGACACAGCTGCTTGCACTGTTCTAAAGGCAGTTAACATAAATATTGTAGGCACCAGCCACACTTAGGCTAGGGAGCAAGGATCTTTCACCAATACAGGCATCTTTTCTCTTTAAGTTTCGTTTTCTCTTTGTTCATGCTTGGTTCAGGCTTTAAATCTTTGTGTTTTCTGATTTTGACAATGGCTTAGTGACACTAAGTTTTCTCCTTGGGGAAAACAGACAAGGCTCTCCTCAGTCCAGGGAGAGGCAGTTAGTGCCAGAAAGATGATAAAATGAAGCAGCAAGATGAGCAGCCTAGGATAACTCCATTAGTTCTTGGCACAAAAGTCAGCAGTGCTTTGAACTATCTGTAAAATCAAATTTGACCTAGGAAAGCTGTATCTTTGGATACAGCTACTAAAGAAAGAAAAGTAAAGAAGGCTTAAATGTGGAGTGTGTTCATGATTGTCTGTACTGACAGCAAGTGCCTGTAAGTTGTGGGCTATCCAGATCCTCAAGTAACAGCAAAGAATGGTAGACTTCCAAACACTTACAGTTTTCAAGAATATTTCTTCTTTTTGTTGAAGCAGTTGCATGGTCTCTGCTGAACTACAAGCCTGAGCTGTGCACATATGATATTGTTACATGATTGATATTCACACTGTAATTCTCAATCCACTGTGGCCACCTAAAAGCCAAGTGTGTCATCTGCATTTAGTTATGTGATCTCTAATCAGTGGCAACAGCTCTGGGTGTATATCTTATTTTTAAGATGACCTATTAAGCTGTCATCTGTAGCTGCTTGACCTTAACAGATAACGCCATCAAGAGAAACAAGTGCTAAAATGGAAAATTACTTCACTTGCTTTCGTTAACATTCATCTGACACTCCAAAAGGCTGCAGCTGGGCCATCACAACCACACACAGAGTGCAAGTTCGCCATAACAAAATGCCTTAGTTACGTCTTTCTAGTGTGGTTATGTCTTCTCTTCATTCTCAGGTAACAAGTCAAGCCTGCTGCTCATTAACCCCAGCCTTGAACTATTTATTGGCTCTCCTGGTAGTTTGTTAGGTTAATAGTATTCATTTCCTGTTATATATAGGTTCACATAAGAAATAAGCAGACCATTATTTATTCATCAATCAAACTACTAAATCTCTGTAACAGAAGAAAGTCTTCATAGCTGAACTGAAGATTCACCTGTTTTTTAATTTTAAAAACCTGAGTTTGAAAAACCTACCAGGAAAGTAGGAAAAATATGAATGAGGAAAACCAGATATCAGATTTACAGTGAGGTTCTTTGGGGTTTTTAGACATTATCCGTCATAAGCAGATGCTGTCTCAATGGTGCACATCACTGGTTACATGAAAGACTTCTGTCTAAAGCATGACATTTAATTCCAGAGAAGCAGTCATTAATTTCTAACTTCAAAGGTCTGTAAAGCATGTCAATCATTAATGACAACTAGCAAAAATTTTTAATGTAGAAATAACTTAATCTACAAAAAGAATAAAAGCTAAGTGCATCTTGCACATTTTTCCCCTGTTTCAAGGCAGATTTTTCTCCATTTAAGATAAGTGCCTGAAGTGGGCTTTGGTTAGTAGCTGTGAGGGAACAGTAGGAAAAAGCCAGAACTTTAGTTTCTTGTTGTGCAGGTGTCCACACTTTTAACTGCTTTACCCTACCCCAACACAGGCAGAGCTGACCTCTGCTGGAATAAAAAAGAGTAAAAAGAAATTCAAGAGATGCAGCGCTCCACATTTGTTTTTATTTGCATCCAAATGAAGAGGGGAACATGATTTTTGTCAAACTCATGTTTTCAAATACCTACTTGCAGAAAATCCCATAAAACCATTATTTTGCAAGACTTTTTTGTGATGCAACACGTGAAAACCAGGGGGAAGAGTCTAGAAGTACAAAGTCTGTGTTGCATCCATGTAAATCACTTGCAATAATGAGCTGTATCAAATGTACTCAACCATATCGTGAGGCAAGGATGGAGGAAGAGGAACATGAGTCCTCATTCTCTTTGGCAAGTGCTTTCTGCTACAGACACACAGATGCTTCTCTTCCTTAATGCACTTGAGTAGTCTCCAGTACTCTAGTATCACCTGGCTTTTACTGAATGTCCCACCACAGTCTGCAATGTGAAATGTAGCTGTTCACTTCATTTTACAGATTCAGAGAGAGGCAGACCCCTGCCTACAAACACAGCCAGGGACAATATTCCAGGTCAGGGAGTTTGCCTCTCATCTTCCTAAGTCACAAAGCAATGATGCTCACTGACTTCTCTGAGGGATGGTGAGGCTAAACGGGTGACCACCTGCAGTTACCAGGACCACCACAGCACGAATATCAGCATGTAACAGTCAAAGGGAACTTCATCTAGTGTCTTCAAAATGGCTCTTCCCTGTTGTCATCAGAAAATTTGTAAGAAAAAACTTTGTGCAAAATACTGGAAAAACAGATTTGGCCAGAATTTACCTGGGCAAAAAAAGAAAAAAAAAAAAGGGGGGGGGGGGGGGAAAGGGCCAAAAATAAAAAAAAAAAAAACAGTAGAAAAAAAAAAAAAAAAAAAAAAAAAAAAAAAAAAAAAAAAAAAAAAAAAAAAAAAAAAAAAAGGGGGGGGGGGGAGGAAATGGATCAAAATTGACTTAAAATGCAGAAAGATGAAAAAGGAAATCATATTTGTCTGACCTGGACACATCTCTCTACTAAAGTCCAATTCCCAGTGTGTATCAAAGAGGTATATAATCAAGAAGGAAAGAGAAGGGAAAGTACATAAATCTTTACTGCTTTCATAAACCTATGAGACATCTAAGTGGCACAAGAATCGAGGTAGGCTCTATGCTGTTGCTTTGAAGTTAAAGGCAGACTGACAGAGAGATGTGTTGAAAATACATTGGTTGGACTTCATAATCTTAAGGGTCTTTTCTAAGCCAAACAATTCTGTGATTCTACATGTACATCCAAACAACATTTACAGAAGAAAGAGCAGTATAAACATCTGGAGCTGACTTAATTAATCAGAACTTACCTTGCTTAGAAATCCAATGCTGACTTTTTCAGAGCCCACGTTTTTCACAAGAACAATATTTACTCTAGATGTAGCCAACTATTCTAAAATTTTCTTAACTGTTATGGAGAGAACTACTTTTGCAACGTCATAATTTTGTGATGCCTTTTCTGCATATCTAAGGTGTAGTATATACGTGACTAATGGATTTTCACTCATTTTTATTTAGACAATACTGCATAGACTTCTTTCGCAGTGGCTTGAAGTAAAGCTTTCTCGGTTGAGCACAAACATATTTACTGCACATTCTGCAAACTCATTCATTTAATCTAGACAAGCACAGATAATTTGAAGAACAATAAAATTACATGGTCATTCTGAAAATTAAGCCATTCATATAAAAGCAGTTTGCTCTAGTACAATTCTGTGTACGAGTACTGGCCTAAGAACTCAGACCATTGCAGAGATATTAAGAATATAAAAATAAATATTTTAATAAATTGGTGAATTACTTGAAGACAGGAAGTAAAAGACTTGTTCATCCTGACTGAAACAAAACGGTTTTTTATGTGGCAGTGAGAACAGATCATACTCCTCATGTTTCCTGTTGCAAACCTTCTGGACCAACACCTGTCAAGCAAGTGCTATCACTGGATATACTGCCCTTTGAAGAATTGTAGAAATCAGTGAGAGTAAGATCAAGAAGTACTGCTCTTGCTTCCAGTAAGAAAGGCTTTGGCATCCTGTCTCTTTTTTCTTCAGACTCTCCTCTTCCTGCCTACAACAGCTGTGAGCTCTGAAACAGCTGAGCTGCAACAAAGAAATATCCTGAAAGGGTGGCAAGACCCTGCTGGCAGAACTGTTTTCTGTTTCAGACCAGCTGCCTCCCAGTGAGGGAGATGAAGGTAGTTTTCACTGAGGTGGAGAGGAGGAAGGAAGAGGAAAAAAATACCCTTCTTCCTTTCTTTGCATCTTGACCTCCTTCCAAAACCTATCCTAAAAGTGAGGATCAGTTTTTCTTCTGTCTCTGTAGTGAACTACAAGGATCTGTTCTCACCTCTCTCATTTGGTGCCTTTCAGAGTGAGCAGTGTCACACCTAGCTTTCAGGCAAGAGCCTCATCTCCAGCAGCTACAGGGAAGCAGCTCATGCATTGCAATAAACTGGCTTAGAATCAATTCAATTTAGATCAACGTGATGATAGTGTGCAAAAGGAAGGAACCAAAGAGGCAATTTCTGAAGATGTTTCTGCCTTCTGATAGGTTATCCAGCTAGCTACTCCTCTGCTTTTTGCTTGTTTGCAATTTAGATTTCAAGTTACTTCTAAGTACTCAGTGTCCAGACCCAATTGCTTTTGTGTACAAGTGCTTGTCTGTTTTTTAACCTGTTTCATACATGTGAGTGGAGGGACCACTGGGAAATAGAAGAAAGGTCCCTCTCAGAACAAAGGAAAATACATGAAAAAAATAAACCGAAAGGATAAAATTATTCCTAGTGCCATCTCTGCTTTGCAGACTCTCCACTGTGAAAAGAAGGAGGCTGTACCACAGCCTGTGGCACTGGGCTACGTGTAGGCCTGTAAAGGCAGTACCATGTTTGAACGGGCTGTCCTGCGCTCACCTCGCAGCTGCACGTGCACGAGCCACCACCACTACCCACTTCTGCTTGGCCCTGACCACAGCACTGCTTGTGAGGGAGTTTGCCAGGCAGGAGGTTCGTCTTAGAGGTTTGGACCATGCTGTCTGAGAAACTGCCTCTCCTCCTCCCACTGCGCTGAAAAAAACAAGGAAGTGGAGGTATGAAAGCTGCTGCTGCTGCTGCCTCCAGCCTCATGTGGGCTGTGAGGGATCTGGTGGTTCTAGAGTTCCCTCTCCTGCCTGGTTCCTCTGAATGATGGGCAGTCTCCTTGCCAGCACCTGTGAGTGGGCTGCAGGGTGGTTCTTCCTCAGCCAGAAAGTAGGAGCTGGGCTGGACTCCCAGAATTTGCCTCTTTGTCTGGAGCAGGAGAACAGAAAGTAATTTCTGAGCTGGGGAAACATCAATGGATTGCAGAAGTGCAGCAAGTCTGAGTAAAACCAGTATCCAAAATGTACACACACGTATTAAACACGATCTTAAAGAGGCTGCTAAAGCAAAATGCAGTAGAATGAACACAGACAATAATGTAGTGATAGAACAAGGGGTAATGGCTTTAAACTGGAAGAGGGTAGATTCAGATATCCTGTTTTAAATCTTAAAGGTGAATCCCAGAAAATACAGGGCAGAATTGCTCTCTCTTATCCCACTCCCCCTCCACCCTCCTAAGGGAAAACAGAAGGGGAATAAGAGAGAGAGACTAGAAATAAATTTGAAACTAGAAACAAATTTACTATAACACAAGGTAAAAGGGTAAACATGGGGGAAGAACAGATAAGTATTTATATACAAAACTGATCTCTATGATGGCAGGGATATGAGAAAAGCAGGATAGCTCCAGGGGAAGGTCCACGGCTCCTCCCAGCACCCGATGCGGTTGGATTCTGGAGCGAGCATGTGGGAAGCCAAAGGAACCAGCAGCAGCCCCAGCAGAGAGAAAGGATCAGGAAGGGAGAAGGAGGAGGTTTCCAGCTGTCCTGGCTTTATAGATTGTGACAGGAAGTAGGTCTTTCCGGACCCTAAGAACCGTCTATCTCTATAGGTGTTCAACACCGTGCCAGGGTCTCCTAAACTATAACATCAGATTAGACATTAGAAAGAAATTATTGACTGTGAGCATGGTGAGACACTGGCACAGGTTGCCCAGATAAGTTGTGAATGCCCCCTCCCTGGAAATACTCAAGGCCAGGTTGGATGGGGCTTTGAACAACCTGGTCCAGTGGGAGGTGTCCCTGCCCATGGCAAGGGGGTCAGAACTAGATGACATCTACGGGTCTTTCCAACCCAAACAATTCTGTGATTCTGCGATTCCATGAAAAAGAATGAATTACAGGTAAGAGACTAAAATGGAACTTCTGTTATATCTTTTACCTGTTTTCCCTTCATGCTACCATCTCATTAGGCCTTTCTGAGCCACACAATATACTGTCAGTTCAGCAGTGACAGAGCACTAGCTGGGGTTAAGGTACTATGATTAAAAACTCACAGAGACTGTAACAGAGTAAATCAAATTATGTACATAATTAATTTCAATTATTTGAAATCACTTCTCTTTTATGCAGTCAGAATCACAACCCAGGCTGTTAGCAACTACTTTGGAGTATTTCTGGACACAGATTATGAATGCTGAAAGGGAGAGCTGCAAATAATTTTGTAAGCAAGTTTGTAATACTGAGTCTTGCACTGGGATATACATTAAAAATCACTTCAAAAGTGATGGCATAATGGTCAGTTCTGGGACATCTGATATGTGAAAGTGCAATTGAAAAGAGTGCAAGCAGGAATCAGAGAGCTGGTTTGAGAAGGGAAGATGGGCAGACATCACATGAAAGACCTTTCTTCACTGCAGGGAGCTCAGGCTACCCCTTCTCACAGTGTGGTTCTCAGAGTTCCTTCTGGCCCAGAGCTCAGAGGGTTTGGATTTGAATTCATCCCCTAACAGTGTGTGACCTTGGTCTCACCACTTAGTTGCCCTGTGTCTTCCTTTCCTGACTCGTAAGGCAAGGTGAGGAGCATTCTCCTGTTTAACAAAGAACAAGGAAGAAAAATATACTGAAGAGTTAGAGGTCCTTGAACACTGCAAGGATGGGCCATGCACACATTGCTTAGTTTGACAGATCTTGCTATGGTGAGCTTCCCTGCAGCTTCAAGTTGTGGGTTACTCAGTCTGTTGTCTTGGTATGGAAACATGCAAAATACCTGCAAGGAAGCTGTAAGCAGGACATGCAGTTCTGAGGCATCCACATGAGAGATATGCCCCTGATTTTATTTATATGCCTCTGTGGTTTTATCTGCAGTCAGCTGTAAGTTTAAAGGATGAGAATGAGCAAATGGTGGTTTGGTCTTGCAGCTTTTCCCTCCTGGCAAGGTGACAGAAGGCTTTCACAGTTGATTCTGCAGACCTTCACAAGACCTTTCCATCTTCCTTGCCTGCAGTGTCAACCAATCATTGATTTTCAATAAGGCTTTTCATCACTGAAATGTTGACATGTTAATTATCAGCAGGTCCTGCACAGGTTGGAATTAAAAAATCAAGAATATTTACATCACAGAGCTTAGTATAGCAACTCCCAACAAGTTACCTGAGCAGTGAAGCTTCTGAAGCTTGCTTTCCTGTACTTCTTGTTCCTATAAAAGTTTTCAGTCTCTCTGTTCCCTCATACAGATTCCCTAGTGCTTAATAATACATATACTGCGACCTTTCCATTAACAGGGGTTTGCCTTTGGCCTATTTGGCAACGTGCTTTCAGCAAACATATAGAGGCTCTTGATCTCTTTGCAAGCTTGGTTGAAACTGGGCAATGAGTTCAAAGGGAACTCATATGGACTGACAGACAGCATGATCTTCTAAGTGTCATTTCACAAGGAAACTGGATTAAAAGACAAGTGTCTGGCTGTGTGGCAGGCTAATTCAAACATTCCCTTTCTGTCAGAAGAAAACAAGGAGACAATTTTTTTAACAATGTTGACTAGCAGGGTTTCAGTCAGAGGGAAACCAACTCCCCCAATATTTTTTTTCATTAGTAGAGCTTAGAAGAAAGACAGTTTTATGTTTTTCTATAACCAGAATAAATTACTTGTTTCAAGTGCCCTTTTTATTAATTACTGGTTATTTGCTTTGTCAGGGATTTCCACTGTTTGTTGTCTCCTTTGAAATAATACAAAATACTTATCTCTTTAAGGTTGTTTTGAGCAATGTGACAGAAGCCTCCCATAGTCCATTTTCTTACTGGAATTTTTATCCTTCTTGATTATCGGCTGTGTTCCCATGACAATTCCTGTACTCACACATCCCAGAATTAGCTCTTAACACATTCCAGCCTGATGGTACATCAAGCCCACTCAGTGCTTTGGAAACTACATGTACGCAATAGACTCTGAATGTGTGGGGAAAGGAAGGTCTCTAAATTGTGTATTAAGGCTATATGATTGAAAGACTGGAGAATGGGGATGGACAGGAGGGAGTGGAGGAAGTAAAAGGGGCTTAGGTTTATTCCTCTTTTTTTTTTTTCAATTGAAATGCCTCACATCTGTAGGATAATGTCTATATAATTAGTATACACTTCCGGTGAAAAGGAACACTTGCTTGAAAGGGACTTATCAATTCATCTTCAGAGTCAGCTGTTAAGGCAAGCTGTTCTATATTTTTGAGTTAACTTTCCTGCAGCTTTCTTTCATTGCACCCTCAGTCTGCCTGGAAGCTCACATGTGAAGTGCCTAGGTGTCATTTCCACTTCAAATGCTGCTGCATAGCTAGGTGCATTCCAGAGGCAGAACTACATACATTTCTCAAGACTGTAACAGTCATCTTAGTCAAAACCTCAGCAAATCTGAGTAGAGATCTACTCAGAGGTCCCTGTGCTCAGTCCTAGCTGAGCCAGACCTGATGGTATACATCCAGCAGGGCCACTCGCTGAGAAGGCAGCATCTGGATACTCCTCTACTTCAAGCTAAGTCAAGGTCTGATGACAAAAAAAGCTCCCAGCGGGTGCTTTTTTGGCTCCAAAAGCCACTAGTGGTTTGCTGGGAAGATCACCATCGTGTTCTCATGTCTAATGGCCAGCACCAATGTTTCTCAGCCAAGGCATGACTAATTCCAGACAGGACTCCTGATAGATCTCTGTGGACAGCCAACTCTGCTAGCAGAATGTGTTCAACTCTAATACAGCTGCCTAGAGAGCTGCTAGCAAACTTTTTCTGCCCATAGATGAAGTTCACAGATTAAAGCTGTTCTGGGGCTTTCTGTACTTTTTTGCCCTCAGCCTATTCTCGAGAAGCTGTCCAGACTGGAGAAGTATAACTCTTCAACATGTCTCCATCTGAGAACAGTCTACTATCTTGTCATCTGTCACAACAGCATTTTCTAAGACTCTTCTCCCTCTTGGTGCTTCTTGTTCCTCTTCAAAGTTCGTCCTCTGGCATTCTTCAAGTTGCACAGCAGTGTTAAGCAGTGACAAATATGCCTTGGGACACATGCATGTATGGAAGATCAAAAACATCTCCTTCCTCCCAGGTAGCCACCTTTTTTCACTCAGTATGACAGTACCACGAGAGTTAGAAAACCAAGCTTATTATAATGCAAGCCTGGTTACCAAGATAGCAGGTACAGGAGAAAATGTAATTGAGATAGTAGTTTGCTTTACAGGTTGAATGATGCTCTGAGCTTTTGGCTACCTTTACCTTTTATAAGATATATTCTCCAAAGTAAGATATTTAAAGATGCATACAGATTTTAAGATATTCAGTTTGCATTAATCACAGTTTCAGCACTATTAATGGTTTGATTTCAGAAAAGGTATTGCAAAAGTCTATTTTTGCTATGCAATTTGTGCAGACCTTCGATGATCTGAAACTAAACTTGAACTAATGATAATACGTTCAAATACATTGAAATAGATTCATAATACCTTCAAAGGCAGGAGTGTCTTTCTGGGGGGTCATCTGTAAAAGTAATATGGACCTCTCATCCTCCCAGAATCTCTGCAAGAATCCTTCCAAGAGACACATTTCTGCCTAGTGTGCCAGCTGCCATTTCAACAGGACCCTTTTTGTTCCTCAATGGCAAACTTCTTGATGGCACCTGTCTCCCACTTGAGAGAAGACAGCTGTGTTGCACAAGGAGGTTATCATTTTTTTTTCTATGCCTCTCTCACCAATTCCCCAATACCCCTTCCAGCAATTCAGAACCACACAGGAACCCTCCAAGTCCGTGTGCCAGTGTTGGTCCCTGGGCTGAGCCCTGAGCTCAGCCCAGAAGGAGACCATAGGAGGGGAATTCCAGGAGTGAGAGAAAAAACTTGAATTAGTGTTGCTATGGAGATGAAATTAGCACAACAACGATTATGTTCTGTTTCAAAGCCTTCCAGTCTCCTTCTTCCCTCATTCTGGTCTGCTTCATTTCCGTCCCAGCAACATCCCAGCACACCTAACAGATTTCCAGGTCAAGAACTGGAAAGGGAATAACAGAACATGTCTCTGGAAGTCTGACCAGGGAGCAGAAAAGGGGAAGAAAAAAGTGAGCGAAAATCTTGGTAAACAGGAGAGGATTAAAAAAAAAAAAAAAAAAAAAAAAAAAAGATAAGGTTAGAGTAGGCAGGAACATGGAAAAATGGAAAATATAATGGTACCATATGGTTACCCTCTACCCTTCCTAATGAAGCTCTGCCCCTCATGACTGCACACCACTTGACAGTGAATACTGAGACCATCATCTCTTTGTGCAACAGCTTCTCCGTTTTTCAGCACTGAGAGGAAAAACAAAGCTTCTAGGAAGCAAATAAAACGTCACACTTTCTTCTGAGAGGACAAGGAAAACCTGGAATTGATTAAATAATTTCAAGCACAGTTTTCCATATCCACATCATTACATTCAATGAGATGATTGTGCCATTTTATGGGGTTTGTGTTCCAGTGCCCTAAAACTTGTGCTATTAATGTACGAGTTGTTGTTGACATGAGTTCAATACCTTTCCTTAAAATCACCAACACTGTAAACAGAACTCCCTGCTCTTCTGCAGAAACACTGAAAAAGCATTAAAAACGGGTAATAAAGATGCCGTTGAGCTTGCAGATGAAAATCAGAAGGATAAGGCATTTCTGATCCACTAGGCTTCACAATTAACCACAAGTGCTAGAGGTAACATCACTGGCTGTGGAACGTGCCTCTGAAAATATCTTTCATCTGCCAATAAGTTTGTGTCTTGCTGTCACAGCCCTTGTGCAAAACCCAGCAAACGAGTCTTGCTCTGCTACCTCTAGCCCTGCACCTAGGACCACTTTGTTCTTTCAGTCTTCCAAAAACATATTCCTCTACAGCCAAAGGTACAGCTGGATTTTTATTTTGCCTAGCTAGCAGAAAACACTATAAACAAGTCAAAAAGCAGAGGATAATATGTGCCTCCCAGGATAGCAGCAGGATGCCTGGCCCTGCCTGGCCACCCCTTGCCCGGGAGCAGAGCTCCAGCCCCAGGGACAAGGGGCTTCAAAAAGGGCCTAAAATGCAGCAGGGGCCATTACACTTACATCATTGTTACATATCCTGATCTTGCATGTCCTTTTCTACAAATGAATGCAGATTTTCTGAGTGCAGAAACTAAGCTATTGGAAGATCATTTAGACCAGGCAGGGCTCACCAAAACTAACCCTTAGATTTTATCCTCTTTTGTCCAGAATGACATAGCAGCTGGAACTCATTGTTTCATGCCACCTGCTTGTGCAGCGGAACACACAGACAGCAGCATCCCCCAAGCGATGGCTCTGGGGATCTTGCTGCAACATCTTCCTTTCCTTCTGGCTGACAACAACTTGAAAATGGGCATAGTTTGCAAAAGACACGTGAAAAATACAGGTGACTCTTGATTCTTCGCTGCTTTCCTGTCCCAGCATTCCCAGAGCTTCCTATATGATTTGTAACTGAGCTTTGAGATGGGGGGGAGGAAAAAAATGACAAATTGCCTCAAGCCCTGTGATGGAAGACAGCACCATGAGACCACCCGTTGGTGTGGTGCTGTGGTGTCAAAGACACACTGCTGTACATATTTAGAAGGGTAACAAGAAATGACCAATTTTGGCTATTAATTGCTGTCCAAAAATTTTCAAGTAAAACCATAGTTTCTCAACGTGCCCTTGTAGGCAAGCCTTCAAAAGCAGGGAAATGAATGTGTGCCCTTCAAGAGTTTAAACAGGAGGGACAGTCTTCACTCATTTATTGATTTATAAAGCTCATTTCCTGGGAGCTTGCAGAAGTCCAAAAGCAGAATAAGGTTCAGTGGAGCTCTCAAGTCCAACTATAATTCCACCCTCACCATCTCATTTCCACCCAGCTTCTCTCATCCAGCCTTGTAAAAGAAAATGTCTTCAGACTAGAAGTCCTACATGTGTTATTTCTGAAGATTCAATCCCTTGTCTTTCTGGTGAAGACCGCTTTTCTTTTCTTTTTTTTCTTTTACAACATAGGTAAGGAAACACCTCTCTGAGAAAACTTAAAAACAGATGTGAAATCAGAAAAAAACACTGTTCTTTTGAGCTCAGAGAGTTAAGGAAAAAGTTTATTCCAAATCAGCTTTTTGATTTAATATTTCATCAGTCAACAAAGCACCTGACTATCTTTTTAAAAGCTTGTCATTAAAGAATTATCTTTGTAGCAAATAACCGATTTAAACTTGAAACTCAGATGCACTGTAGAATGGTTACATTCTGAAGATATGGTAATCTGGATGAGTATACTACTAATTAGCCCATTCCCTGAAAATCTTGTTTCTGTTTATGAAATGTAACAAATTACATTCTTAAAAATAGCTATGATCTTCCCTGAAAATCTTGTTTCTGTTTATGAAATTGTTTATGAAATATGTTTATGAAATTACATTCTTAAAAATAGCTATGATTTTCTAATTGATAAATCATTAAGAATGGGAGAAGCAGCAGGGTGTGGGTTTTCCTCACATGCCAAAAGCACGGTATGTGAAAAAGTCATTGTGAAGCTCCAAAGTCACAGTCAAGAGACTCACTCAGCAGCTGCCTAGTTGGGAAAGAGAATTATCTGCTTAATCCTCTAGTGGTGCAGAAACTTTGCATGCAATTTGAAATAGTTTGTGTTTCTACTGTGTTTCCCTGTTATGGTTTTGAAAGAATGGCAGATGAAATCCTTTTGTGAAACTTCAAGAAAGACAAGAGATTATCAAGAGATGTTTTTTAAATGTTGTGCCCTAACCTTTCTGGATTTCTGAGCAGTTTTCTTTTTAGGGTTATTTACTTATCTTTATGCCTGGATTTTTATGTACCAAAAATAGAATACATATTTTTTTAAATAACACAGTACATATTCATGTTTCTATTGAGTGGTCACTTCACACTTTGATGAATGCCTAAATTATTTCATTCACTCTGAAAGTCAATACAACTCAAATACCCAAACTACAAAGATGATTTTGGAAAATACTTTGTTAGGCTGGGGTCCTTCTATTTTAATCTAGATATCTGCATCCAGATTATGTCACTGAGAGATGTTTAGTTTTGCAAAGATTATTAATTTCATTTTCCTGCTATGATCATGAAAGGTACTAATCACTCCATCTTATTTTGTTCAATGATGGTATTAGTTTCATGGCACAAATAAATTCAGCTCAAGGTCACAAAAATGTGGGCATCATCCATATTAAGAAACCCTTATTACACAAGGTCTCTTTTATGCCCATTTTAAGTCTGAACACAATATGATCAGTGTCAAGGTGTGGGGAAATTTTGTGTCTAGTGGGGGCCACTGTGGACTAGTTGTTGTGTCATGAAATAGCTCAAATTGATCAAAGTGATGATCTGTTCCATGCAAAGCCATGTCTGGGTCTTTGACTCAGAACAATACCTGAAAGACAAGCAGTAGACTAACAGTAGACAAAGAAGCTTCTCAGGGTATTTCATCCCACCTCCACAAACTTTGTCCTATAGGAAACATGCTACTTCCTTGGCCTCTGATATGAGTGCTACCTGATGGCTAGTGAAATGTCCAAATACAAAAAATAGAAAACAAGGCTGGGAGATAGTAGTTTGAATCTGGAACAGCAGATAGATTCATGCCACATCATCCAGCAGAGAGCTGCTAGATGGTGACAACTGTTTTCTCTCTTCCAAGGAGCAGAGTGCACTTAGCAAAAGGAGTTAAGCCTTTTGTACGTAATCACATGTAGGGTATAAAGTATTGCTGGAGTCCCTTCACTGTCATGTAAAAATCACAAATGTTACAGCAAGTGGTGTACTTTGATTGCAGCGTATTTCAAGCCCATTTTCACTTTCCCCTGTGCTTGCCTTTTAAGCTTTGATCACAATGCTGTACAGCTAAAGGCACCTGAGAAACAGATTGCTAGGCAACAGATGCTGCACAGGACAGGTTCCCGACCCCTAGCATGAGATGGCAAGAGTCCTTACAGTGCACAAAGTTGCCTGTTATAAAATACTCAAGGCAGAACCAGCTTAGTATTCTGAAGGCAGTCAGGTGAGGCAAGAAATTACTTTTAAAGTAGGAGTTAAAAATAAACTGCAATAGGAAAAAGAGGCAATTCAAGAAAATAAAAGAGAAACAGGATGAGAGGCAACAAAAGGCAACATTAAATAAGGAGTGTGGGAGCAGGTAGAGAATATGAGAAAATAAATTAGTAAAACACAGTTACAAGGCCAATTTAAAAACTTGTGCTATAACATAAATATACGTGAGCTTAATTGTATCAAAGCTTATGTCTACCACAAGGAAACCAATATAGCTGTTGTGTTTTTCTTCTGAATTACCAAAGAGAGTACTTCACATCATTCTACTCAATCTATAAATGTCACCCATGGAGTAAATAGAAAAGTTTCATTTGATTATCATTTAGGAGAGAATGCAGAAGCTACTTAAAGCTACATAAATCTTTATAGAACACAAATTGATATTTCACCCAGAATGTAGCTTGGAAGCCAACATATCAATGCAAAATGGTACATACTAAGGAATGCTAAGTAACCAAAGGGAAGGTTGCATCTCTCTAATTAGTGTTTTCTTTAGTATAACAAAAACAAGCTGCTAAAGTAACCTGACCTGGAAGTTCTGAAGCATAGTGCAGGACCGCATTTAGGAAATGGATTTTCTCTGTTAAAATCCTTAATTGCTATTTAAATGTGTAAATAGGTCTGCCCAGCAGGATGAACAGCAACAAAAAACAGATGCTGTGCATGCAGAACCAAAAGAAAAGTACTGAGCAGCAAAGCAAGCTGGGTGTTAGAGAGGAAGAAAGGCCAACATACAGTGAAAATTAGACTTTGCAAAGGATGTTAAAACAAATGGGGGGGTTGAGGGGAATGGAGTTGCTATGCAGGAAGAATGGAACAGAGATTGAAGATAATCCAGGTAGAGCCCAAAAGCTAAGTAAATACTCTGCCTCGTTTCAATCAAAGATTATATTGAGCATGAAACAAAATGCTAAATGGCCAGAAGGAATCAGGATAGGGAAATACCTAAGGAGATAATTTGGTCTTCTGAGAACAAATAATTAACACAGCAGAATTCTAAAAGAATAGAATACAAAATATCAGGTAGAGAAATTAATATTTTCAATAATTCTGCCAGGTCAATCAATTCTTAAATGACTATACAATTACAAAGAAGTTGCTGAAAGACTGAGCTTGCCAAAATAACAGTCAAGATATGGATGGGGGTTCTGTCTGCAAACATATCACTGAAGTAAAAATCAGAAAAGGGAAAATAATCTTTTAGCTAAAGGGCAATATTGACATAAGAATAAACACTTCAATGCAATGAAGTTTGAGAACAAGCTTCCAAGGAGAGTAACTAGTTAGAAATGGAGATTGATCAGTTTAGAAAACAAATTTAATTATAAATTTGCCTGAGGCAGATAGAAGAGGGACCATTCCTAGTCCTTTTTTCTGTAAGTTTCTTTGTAATCAAGTCTCTGTGATTCCTCCATGGTTTCCTAAACTTCTGACTAGGTAATATTCCAGCACCCAGTAATAATCCTTTGCCTTGTTACTACTTGTGGTGAGCTTAACTATCTTCCATCTTGCCTACCTCTCACTCCAGCAGCAAGCAGGGTACATGTATTCCCTCACAAGGCAAAGTTTTCTGCTGGACATGCTGACATGGCACAGACCTATCTAGTTCTGCCAGTTGTTCCTTTAGCTGAGGGAGGAAACAGAGAAGTCAAGCTCTGCCTGCTGTAACAATGGTTGGAGTCCCTAGATGGCTCAGCCACCACTCACATAATCAACTGCACCCATGCTGCCCAGATGAGAGACACATTTAAGGAAAAGCAGTGCAGTATCTCCCCTCAGTCCATTACTTTGAAACTTTCACAAACTTTATGCAAAGTTTTTCAAAGCTAAAAATAATTATTGACAGTGTTGAAATATTAGAATAGAAAAGAAGGCACAAGTCTTTTCAGATCATTGCCTTTATGCTTTTCAAGTTTGGAGTACACAGGATATTCCCTCCAGAAAATTATGTACATGTTTTGTTTGTGGTCTCTTCCACCAGCTTTTTGCTACTGACAAATCACCTTGGTAAATCTCCTTTTACATTTGCTTCAACATACCCACTTAAAATATCTGTCCTCCTTCACAAATATACTCTAAGATTTCTTATTAAAAGCCTTGCGAGAGTCCAAGAGAAAAAGAGTTCTGCAAATAAAGAATAACTTAACTATTCTATTTTTGGGAAACAGGAGTGCTGTGACAATTAGCCTGCAGCAGTCTGAAGGCTAAATTCCCCATCCTCTGACAGACAAGGTCACTGGAGTTGCGTGTGCATGTGGACACAACTTTTTAATGCATATATCCATGTAAAATAATTATTTTACATGCAAAGCCATATCTTCCTCTTCTAAGTTCATTTCCACCATGTAATGGATGGCTTGAAATCCAATTTAATTCCTATTTTTCTTTTGATGCAGTTTTCTTCCATGTCTGCTCTTTTCAGTGCATATTACATCTTCACTACTTCTGAATGTATCTTATTAAGTAGCAATTGCAAATATATATATCATAAATTTCAATTCCATAATTTCTCCTTTTTAGTCACTTCTAACTTCCATCATTCCTGAAAAGCACTCAAAGAATCTGTAGAATGCATTTCAGAATATGCATATCTGTAGAATATGCATTTCAGTTGTACTCCATATCCCAGTCACTGAGCAGAGAGATTTCATAGCTAACCTATATTTATTTATTCCTAAATAAAATTCCTTTTTCTATTGAATCTTCTTAATGTATTTTGGCCTTATAACAATTTATATATAGCTATGCAATTCAATTTGATGACAGGCTTTTTTTAAATCTGGAAATGAGATTTGCCAGCATCTATATTCTCATCCTCAAAACAGCAGTTTGGGTTATTTGGGGTAAACTCTTCTACAAACCAGAGTCACAGAGAGAAACAAGAGAAGTGGGATTGTGTGAAGTCCTGGAGAATCCACTCCCCTTTTTCATCAGCTGAAGCATGGAAGGGTCTGCAGAGATGCCAGAACCTATTTACCCTTAGATCCCACACAGAGGAAGGTTTGGGGACTGTGTTTTGCACAAGTGTTTTTGTTTGGTTTTGCCACCTCCATGTGACATTCTTCCTGCTTATGCAAGACGAGGGGTTTTTTTTTGTTTGATGGGGTTTTGTTTGTTTGTTTTTGTTGTTTGTTTGTTTGTTTTTTCAAAACAAGAGAGATTCACCTTTAAGAAGAGAAATCTTATATTTCCTGACTTTAAACCAAAACAAAAGTCTATCTTAGATGTGGCTACAACAGAGACACTAAGCATCTCAGATACTTCTATTAAAGCTATTTTTTTCTGCACTTCTGTTTCACAGAAGGGACAGGCTATTTATCAACTGGGATTTTATGTTGCCTTTAAAGGGGTTTGGGACCCAGATGTCCTATTCTAAACCAATTTAGCTTGATCACAATGAAACCTTCAGGAGAGGGGGATAGTGCTCTCTAATTCCATAGAAATTATCTCTCTGCCTGCAAAGTGGCCATAAAAGATTCAGGCAGGAACTTTACAAGTTCTTGTCTGTCAGTTATTTCCATGTAAAGTATAAAGTATTTGCAAGTTAAATTTGTTTTGTTTTCTCCAATCTGTCAGTTGTACGTACTCAAGCTGACAATCAAGCAAAGTTCTTCTCAAGCATAATTACTTTTAATGAAGAATCCTCTGGCCAGAATTATTCACTGACACGTGAGCATTTTGTTTCCTGTCAACATTTTTTGCATAGTCAGTGCAGAACAGAGTTGAACACACAATGCCAATATATAATATGTTGAACCTGGTTTGCTGTCAGTACATCTCCTCTGCTGGGCTTGGGCACCAAAGAAAACAGTTAAAACATCAGCTTTAAATGTGAGCTACCAGCTACGACTTTGAATACACATAAATAACATACTGAGTAGGCGGTAATTTTACATCAGAGTGGGAGATGTTAGAAAAAGTTTCTTCTCAGTGCAGCTTTTGACATACCTGGGACTGACTGCTGCTGTCTTTCACATTTATTCACTCTGCCCCTTTCTGTACACTTGTAGCACCTTCACTTTACCCAATTTCATGAAAAAAATTTCCAGGACAAGTAAGTTTTCAGGGC
>NW_009954614.1:2010894-2063289 GCF_000747805.2 Chaetura pelagica | reverse complement strand
GAATGCCAGGAGACCAGCATGGATAAACAAGGAGCACTTGGACACTTTTAGATGTAAGAAGAGTGTCTTCAGAAGGTGGAAGCAAGGACAGTTAGTGTGGGAGGAGTACAAAGACATTGCCCAAGTAGCCAGGGATCAAGTTCGGAAAGTTGAAGCCCAGACAGAATTAAATCTGGTCAGAGACATCAAGGGTAACAAGAAAATTTTCTACAGGTACATTGCTGACAAAAAGACTAGGGAAAATGTGGGCACTCTCCAGAAGGAAACAGGAGACCTGGTCATTCAAGATATGGAGAAGGCTGAGGTATTCTATGACTTTTTGGCCTCAGTTTTCACCAGCAAGTTCTCTGGAGGAAGATTCGCCCACTGTAGAAGAACAGGTTCAAGACCATCTAAAGAGCCTGAAAGTGCACAAGTCCATGGGACCTGAAGAGATCCATCCACGGCTCCTGAGCGGACTGGTGGATGAAGCTGCAAAGCTGTTTTCCATCATATTTTAAAAGTCATATCAGTCTGTTAATGTTCCCAGTGACTGGAAAAGGGGAAACATAACCCCCACTTTCAAAAAGGGAAAAAAGGAAGAGCTGGGGAACTACAGACCAGTCAGTCTCACCTCTATGCCCTGCAAGATCATGGAGCAGATCCTCCTGAAGGCTCTGCTGAGGCACACAGAAACTGTTAGGTGTTTGGTGGCAACCAACATGGCTTCACCAAGGGCAAATCATGCCTGGCAAATCTGGTGACCTTTTATGATGGGGTCACAGCATCAGAGCAACTGACATCATCTACCTGGACTTGTGCAAAGTGTTTGACACTGTCCCTTCCACACTATATCCTGGTCTCTAATTTGGGGTTGTTCAACCTGGAAAAACCTTACAGAGGACTTCCAGTACCCAAACGTGACCTACAGGAAAGCCGGGAGGGACTTTGTACAAGGGCACGTAGCAAGAGGACAATGAGTAATGGTTTTAAACTGGAAGAGGGTAGATTTAGGTTAGACACTAGGAAGAAGTTCCTGAGTGTGAGAGTGGAAAGACACTGGAACAGATTGCTCAGAGAAGTTGTGGAAGCCCCATCTCTGGCAGTTTTCAAGGCCAGGTTGGACAGGACTTTGAGCAACCTGATCTAGCGGGAGTTGTCCCTCCCCATGGAGGAGGTTTGGAACTAGATGATCTTTCAGGTTCCTTTCAACCCAAACCATTCTATGATTCTATGATTCAGTTTCATTTTTTTTTCTTTAAGAAACGGTGCATATTTCAGTGCCCAAATGTCCCACTTTTGCTTTAATCTTTTCTATGGCTTTTTGGCCCTACAAAGCTGGAAAGTTTTAGATGCATTGTGCACAGGTAATAAATAGCATGACCTGGACACAGGGGGTTCTCTCTCTCTCTCGTACAACAAGCAGTTATTTTAAATGGAAAGCAACAAACTGGTAATTGCTACTTAAAGAGTGAAAAACGTGTTTTATAAAACACACTTTACCATATGATATTTGCCATATGGGCCAAGCAAAAGTTGATTTTCATTTGGAACATAGGTAGGAAATCTCATGTTAATATTCAACTCATCAACAGGAGTGAAATGATCTTCCCCCTTTTCTTTGTTTGTACAGGAATACATACACTGGTATCTGCTACCAATATTTACTTTTCTTGTACTGCTATTTGCTTTTCGTAATTAATGGAATCCTATTGCCCACCACTGGTCTAGTAGTGGAGAAACACCCATAAACTCTGCTTTGATGAAAGACCACTATGCAACATGTAATGCCTGTGAGATATCTACTTTATACCCACTCACATCCAGCAGTCAGCCAATCTTTTATGCCTAAGTGATTACTTGCAGTGGCAGATGAAAGTAATCACTTCTGCAGATGCATGAATTTTTCCGCTTATTGCCTTTTTGCAGAAAAGGGCATCAAAGTAAAGATAGTGATAAATATCTCTTAACTCCATCCATATAAACATCTTCAGACAAGAAGACAAAGAGCCTTAGATATGATAGCACAAAGATTCCCACCATTACCCCGATCTGCAAGAGATGATATATGCACTAGTGTCAACACTGCAGAACTTTATAAATATACTCAAAGATGAGATTGTCAGTTAATAGCAAATAATCCTAACATTTGCTAGCATAGTCAACAGAGGACTGTTTAAAACAGATTGTTATTTACAGCTGTGCCAGATGGAAGAGTTTGAAAACTGCTCTTTAGTTAACATTTAAAATATATTCCTCAGCATCCTTGAATATTTTTAAATTACAGATTTTTAATTGTTTTGAGTAAAATTTATCTGCAAATATTTTTACTCTCCTGCTGTCAAATAAAATTATATGTGCCTGTAAATAAATGACAAATTGCCTACAGAAACCTCTTTCTGGAGCTTACACAGAAAAACATTAAATATTAATAAATGAATACATCAATTTTAATACAAAGTGACTGAACTTCCTGGGAAACTTGTGTGTAATTTATTGTAATAAATTATTTGAGCATGACATTTATGCAACACTATAGATTGGGGGGAATTAGTGCTATCTGTGTGTCTAGCTCTCAGATAAATGGTCAATAACACAATCTTTAAGGAAGAGGCATTGAGGTGGTGGTGTTTTGATGCAATGTTATCTTCATTTATTTAGACTGCTCTTTTCCTCCATCCTTTTGCAAGATCCTCTAAGAAATTTAAAATAAGGTTAACAACATTTTTTAGCAGAATAGCTGAACTGATGGGACAGAAACACCATGGCATGCAGAGCTGGACACAGCTTTATGGCTTAAAACTAAAGGAAGCATTACTTTTTTTTCTAGAAAGACAGAAGCAATCAGTAAAATATTATTGCAATCTCCTCATCAGACCTTCAGCAAACCATGAGATAACTAGTTCATACTTGAGAAGCAAACTATACCATTTTACCAGCCTTTAACATTTTACAAGCCTTTAACAGTTTTCTTGAAGAGTGTGTGTACAGGTCATGTACCTGGTAAACAGCCCTAAAAATACATGGAGATATTTATTTATTTATTTATTAAATTTTTACATATTTTTTTTCCCCCTCCTAAACAGGTAACTACATAATTATCCTCCATTGCCTCTTGGATATGATTCAGCTCAGATCTCCAAAGAAATCTCTGGGCATGTCCAGACTCCAGTCTTTGGGTTATCTGCTAAGACTTAGAATCATAGAATCATAGAATCATTAAGGTTGGAAGGGACCTTAAAGATCACCAAGTTCCAGCCTCCCTGCCATGAGCAGGGAACCCTACCACTAGACCAGGTTGCACAAAACCTCGTCCAACCTGGCCTTAAAAACCTCCAGAGATGGGGCATCAACAACCTCCCTGGGCAACCCATTTCAGGTCCCCATCACCCTTATAGTGAATAATTTCTTCCTTATATCTAACCTAAATCCCCCCTCTCTCAGTTTAAAACCATTACCCCTTGTCCTATCACTGTCTTCTCTGATGAAAAGCCCCTCCCCAGCTTTCCTAGCACTTTTAGAAGTGCTATCAATTACTTTGAGATACAGCCTCAGATCCATAGAAATAAGGGGGAAAATAACTTTACAAACACTGAAACAGCCATTGTTAGCCTGGTCTGGATTAAAAGCAGCAGCATAAAGTTAAATCTTTAGTCCACTGATTCCCATTTCCCTATAGCCTAGAGAAAAGAAGAAAAAAATAGTGAGAAAGAAGATACAAGAATTAGCTTGTGTTCTTCTGCCAAGCAGTAGAAAGAGGAGGTGCTACGGAGGATAAATACATAAATAATCTCCCTTCTTTATTGCATCACCCCTTGCACACTTAGAGACAGAGAAGAAGACAACAGCAAAGACAGCACCTCTTTTATTTGGGGAAGAAGAGAGAGATTGTCTATAGCACCAGCAGGACACAAACCAATGTGGCCATGTGTGGACCATGCAAGCCAATGGGTGCAAGTTGACTCGTGTTCAAACTCCTCAGGGACTAACCCTGCAGAGCAGGCTTAGCCAAGGTTGCTTCTGCTGTATGACAAAATATTGTGAGGGCCAGAGACAACTTCTGGCCCTGAGGCCACAAGGCACAGGGCTTCACGATGACTCCATTCCCTGTGGCACACAGAGATGAGGTTTTTTCTGCATGGTCCTGCAGTTCAGAATGCCAAAATCACACCACCATGGGGTTCAGGATGCCATGCTGTGTAGTAGCACGAGGACACATGGGTTGCTGGGGGTGGGTCTAGGACTGCCCCAGGCACAGGTGCCATACCCAGAGAAAGCCCCATCCTTTATGTCTAAACCCAAAAAACAATGAGGTAAGCCCCCTGTGGCCAGGCTTGCTCTGCTCTGCTTGGCCTCACATATTCAAAGGAAGATAAAAAATTTTGGGGTTTTTTAGATGGAGATAACACATTAATACGGTGCACCAACATGCATATATTAAAGTCCTAAAGTTGGGGGTTTTTATGCACACCAGTACCTTATGTTTCTCTCATAGCTCCATCTAAAGCATGAATGTTAGCAGAGTTGCATAATTCTTGGATTTCCACCAGTATTTTAAATACTATGACTCCCCTACACAAATTCTTATTGCAAGTGTAGGCATTTTGGTTGTGATGTTGCCAATAGGGAACTAGAGCTGTCTTCTTCTATCTATCTTTCAGAGACTGGAAAGCTGAGTTAGTTCTCTCACTTTCATTTAAAAATTAAATTTGCAAGATGATAAACTCATAGTTGTTAACTCATGGTAGTTTCAGATTTGGCAAAGTCTTTGAATACTGTGCACAGCTCAGGAAAGTTCTGCATCCTCTTTTTGAAGTGTTCACTTGGGACATAGAGTAAATAAAAAATATATATTGTGTATTCTAGTTTAACACACACCTTCAAGAAATATGTTATTAGGGAACACAAGTTTTCCAGGACTGTGGAAACTACAGCAAGTTACAGCACCTAAAGATTTCTGGAACAGATAAAGGCCCCCCCCAAAAAAAAAAATTATTTTTAGTGACACTTGATTATTGTGGAGAACTGCTGCTGAGCACAAGTCAGTACTCTCTGATCTGACTGACCCCAGGGTCAGTTGATACTGACAGCTATATCTCCTGCAGGACATTAGGCTAAGGACATGTAAATCATATTAGCTACCTAGCACCTCCACTGCCAGGTGGGTTAAGGACTATATGCTTAAGTGCATTATAAAGGAATTGCCTTATCCTCACATTCTCATTAGAAAAAATACAAACAACTCTGTCTTAGTAGTTGAGATTTGCCAAGTGGCATTTCTTCAAAGTACACTGGATTTATCATTGCCTGTTTTCAGCCCAGCCAGATAAAATACTCTTTTGCATATCTTTCTATAAACCTATTTATTTTATGAAGTGCCTTGCTTGAGACAAGATTGTATTTTCTTACATAACTTAGAAACCTGAGCAGGTGATCCTATACTCTATTGTCAATAAAGAGAAAAAAACAGAATGCAAGTCCTCTCTTCTGTTTTAGACATTTTATTTTCAGATGTAAAGTGCTGCACCTAAGTCTACTGAATATAAATGGAAGCGAAAAAACCCACAGTTTAGATGTTTGCATTACATGCATCTAAAGAAGGGCAATGAAACTGGTGAAGGGTCTAGAGCATCTGAAGGAAATGGAGGTGTTCAATGTGGAGAAAAGGAGGCTGAGGGGAAACCTTGCTCTCTACAGCTACCTAAAAGGAGGTTGTAATGAGGTGGGGGCTGGTCTCTGCTTCCAAGTAGCATGCAATAGAATAAGAGGAAGGGCCTCAAGATGTGCCAGGGGAGGTTTAGATTAGTTATTTGGAAAACTTTCTTCATCAAACGGGTTGTCAGGTACTGGAACAGTCTGCCCAGGGAGTGGCTGGGTCACCATCTCTGGAGGCATTTAAAAGATGTGTAGCTGTGATGCTTAGGGACATGGTTTAGTGATGGACATCACAGTGCTAGGTTTATACATCAACTCAATGATCTTAAGTGTTTTCTCCAACTAAAATGGTTCTGTGTGTCTACATTTATACAAATTACTCTCATCCCTGGATTTTTCAGACCACACTGCTGAACTTAATCTCATTAGAGGTAGATACTCCATCTCTTTTTTTAAATTGATGGATTAAAATTGTTTAAAAATCATGCTACTCTCAGTATTGTCACTTGAAATGCCAAGTTCCTCAAGTAAAGAGACTCTTACAGTAAAAATACCCTCAGTCACAGATTGAGCGGGCCCAAAACACTGAAAGCAGGATAGAGATCTTTACAGCTGATTCACAGATTCATTCATCCTAAACACTTAAAAAAAAATTAAAAACAGAAAGCTCATTTCAATGAAGCATAATATGAGAGATTGAACATAAAAGTTGTCTGGCTGTCTGTGGATCTGAAATCTTTTACTTTTCCCATAGATTCTCTTTCAGATTAAAAGATTGCTCACCCATGCTGCTGTCCATGATTTTTTTTCTAGCTTCTAGCCTTACAAGATTAATTAGCTGTTCATCAACTAAGATGCATATATGACATACTGCAAGAAAGATGAAATTACTGCTATGATTGCTTTTAAATAAGAGGTTTCTGACATTTGTTATTTGTTGGATCCCATCTCTTGATTGTTCAGCTTCCTTGTTATTGAGCAAATAGTCAATTACTTGCAACAATTCTTGCACAGGATTTCTTTGCAGCATAAACATTTCATTTCATCACTTCAGATATCAACTGTATATGCACCAATTTATTCTCCAGCTTTCTGTGAACTTGAATTTGTAATGCTTTGGTAAAATTCTCTTCTTGACAGGGCTCTGTTTCCCAGGCACACTTAGCTGCCTATCTCCCCCTATTGTCAACAAATCTACACGTGTCCCAGTAGCAGCAATGTATTTTTTTAGTTGGTGTAACTTTTAATCATCAAAACACTTTGCAAACATTATCTTTAGACACTGCATGGATAAGATTTTGGAGTATCAATAGTGCCTTTCACTACAGAAATACTGAGGAAAGTAGATGGCACAAAGATTCTGAAGTAGCAAAGGGCTATCAATAGAACTTGGATTTTTTCTATATTCAGACTCTGAACCTCTCCTTTCCAAGCTCTGCTTTGGGGATGGAAGTCAGATGTAATAATATTTTTTCTAAAGTTTTTTTAAATTAACATAGCTCTAGGTATAGAATTGGGCTGCTTCACTTTTGTGCATCTCATCAAGAAGAGAACATCATCTAGTCTTCCCTCCATCCTCTCCTGCCTCCTCCATCCCACAACCTTTTCTGCACTCACAGTTTGATATTCCTTGAGAAAAAAGAGATTTTTGCTTGTTCTCTGCAAATTTCTCAGATGTAGACTTGTGGGAGTTGCAGATTGTAATTGGAAAATAGAGTAATTAGAAAATAGAGTAGTGGCTTTTGTTTGGTTAGAAATAGTCTACTTTAAACACTGTAAATAATCTCAAATTTTTGCAATTAAATGCATTTTGTTTGATAGTGCCATTTGTTCATTTAGCTTCTCATAAATAAAAGATTACCTGATAAATATTCTAGTTATAGACAGGCTATCAGAGTAAAGCCTAGAATATTTTAATACAAAGCTACATTAAAACTTCAAGATAATCCACTAGTATTGTAACTGGGAGTGGCTCTTTTAACAGATGTCTTATTTTAGAATGTATACACATAAAAGAACATCAGTGATCAAAGTATTACTTTACAATAAGAGCTTAATTTTATTTTACAGTATTTCTACTATATTCAAAAATTGTTTTTGTTTTGGCTTTTACACATTTTAAATACATAAAGTTTGTAGGTCTTACAAAACCAATTATCTTGGTTCTGCCTATTTTGTTTTATTTACAACTTTAATCCAAAATAGCGGATATGGCAACTGAAACCTTGTCAGGACTTGCCAGGCTGTTGTAACAAACACCACCAGCCTGCATGAACCACATTCTTAGCATTTCATATTCTGGATCACATTTTAGGCTTTATAAGTGGCCCAGGAAAGTATGGAGGTTTTACTTGATTAGTGAAAGAGATTGTTTTTCTCCTCAGATATGACCTTGCAGAATGCTGCACAATATGACTGGAGCTCTTGCATATCTATGCCAATAGGCAGTATCATGTTCTCATGATAAAAATGAGAAGGCATTTTACAGAATGGGAGATGGAGCTGTAGGATTAGAGATCAGTAACAATAAATTCTTAGCATTTCCATGGATATTATGTACTGAAGATGGCTAAAAGGACGAAAACCAGGATGCACTGGTCAATCAGTATATGGCTGTCAGCTGTTAGTGGAATGCAGGTATGGAAAATGTTAATGACATCTTGAGATGCTTTAAGCAAGATAGTTTTGGAAGAGAGAGAAGACTGTCCTTTTAAAAGACTTCACTGAGACACTCTTTGGACTACTTCTCAGGTCATTTACATTCTGAAAAATTAATGTAAGCTCAAAAGGGTATAAAGAAGGAGAATAGAAAGATGAGTAAAGGAATGGATTATTCAGCGGAGAATTTACAAGGAATTGGACAGTTTTGTTTTACCAAAGTTGAGAGGGGGCAAATAGGAAGGTAGGAGAAGATCTGTCTCAAAGTTAAAATCAGCAAAAGGTAAAGTAAATACAAACTGATAGTTAATCAATTGGATCTAAAATTTGGGAAAGGGAAAAAATAAAGTGTTTTCATGCTTATCAGCATGAAACTCTGGGTCAACCATCCAGACAAAGCAGGTGAGACAAGGAAATCATATTGTTTTAAAAGAGAGTTAAATCACTTCATGCAGGGATTTATATACCTAAAGATTGCTGCAGACAGGAAACCAACCCTGTGCTGCAGATCCTTGAATTGCTGGTGCAGTGGTACAGCCAAAAAAATTATTTGCATTACACCTATACCTTATTAAGCCTTTGCATCAGAATTTCTTTTGGTTACCTGCCAAGGTAAGTTCTTTTTGCCTATGACACATAATTTGTTTTCTGAGGTTTTCTTCTCTTTCATCTGAATCCTGTGAGACTAAGTCTAGACTGTCCTACAGCACTCAGATTTATTGCCCCAAAGTTGGCCCATTGATTGGCTGCAGCTAGAGAATGGCTGCAAGTAGCAGCATCTGCCAGCTTGCTTGCCAACATTCAATTCCCAGGACTAGGGCAGCAGCTTCTCTACACTTCCCTCAGGCTAAGCCAAACCACCTCAGCCCAAGCTGAGAAAAGAAAAAAATATGAGAAAAATAAATAATAAAAAGCCCTCAAGCAGTCCTTTGCTTTTAACATGAGATACACTTTTTTTTGGACATCTGGATATCTCTCACATAGCATTACCTACTACTGCAAGCACTTAGGGCATTTACAATACCTTTATTTGTCCATAGCTTCTGTCATTTTATGCCATATATATATATATATAGCCTGTGTTTCTAAAAGCATTATCAAGCAATTTTTTCCTGGACTGTTGACAAGCATAAAAGGTAGACATTTTACAGACCTTTTAAATCAGATGCCTGTGGTCAAATAGTCTATGCAAACAAGGAGGCTGGTATAAGCCTTCCAAACACTTAATAGCACTTTTTAAAAAATTCAGTTCTGTATAACAAATAGTTGTATATGTGGAATATATATTTATGTAAGTGCTCTGGAACAGCCGTTGAGTTCTTCTGAAATTGATAGTATTTACATTAGGCAGGAGCATTTTTCAAGCTCAGTTTGGAATAATCGGCAGCAGACGCTATAAAACTTACTCTGACAATTAGATTGCTGAAGGAGTAAAACGCCCAAATCAATTTCCTAATGCTTTTCCACCCCACAGCCCAACTTTAGCATCTTCTCCTTGACCAGCAGCTCTGGCTTGACAATAGTCAAGTCCAGCGACTAGCCTCTTCCTACTTATGATAACACATCTAAATATTTACTGTACAAAGACAGCACAGTGTTTCTTCCTCTCCACTAGAAGTCTGCTTGCTGGCCTTTGCCTCTCCCCTGCTCCATTTTGAAAACTTTCCCTTCCCCAGACAGCCCCTAAAAACTACCTTCCCACACCCCGCTCCCTGACCTCCCCTCCCAGCCCATTGCATCAACTTTCTATGCACTAGCCCCCCATAAGCAGGGACCAAGTTGAATCAGCTGGGGATGATCTGGACCATCACGCTCCTTACCTGAGCCAGCCATGCAGGGCAGGAGGAAAGGCACTCAGCATACTATTTTATGATGCTGTTACTTACTAGAATTGTTCTTACTGAGCAAAACATGCAGCAAAATCAGTAGGCAGAAATGCTAACTATTGTCATTCATTTCATCTGCAGCAGCAAGGCGGTGTGACCTGTCTGCAGCTCTCCTGTAGTTCAGTTATTGCAGACATCACAGCTGCGATTTTCAGGAATGGCCTTGGCTGTTTGGACACTCCGCTGACAAAAATAATACATGAATTGTGAGCTCAGTGTCATAGCCAGCTTGAAAGATTAATTCATTCCTCTGGTTTTGTTTACTAAGATCTAAGTTCTCTGCTTTTAATTTTATGTAATTACAGTACTTGCTGAAGAGAAACGGAATATTGAGGATATATGTAGGAGGATTCCTTCTCAAAACAGGAATTGACAAAAAAAAAGAAGCAGGAGTGAATTCTACATATTAGCAGAATTAGTATGCTGATTGAAAGAAAACTGGGGGGGGGAGAAAAAAACTATATCCCTTATTTTATAATATTTTTTCATTACTGTTTCAAAAGTGTGATGTCCTTTATTACTTATGAAATGGTTTAAAACATGTGGTGGGAGTTGCAATATAAGCTATTAAGAAAAAAAACCAACAACACCCCATAGATAAATACACACAAATCAAAACAGAGGAAGATGATCTATTTAATCATTTACATAGGGCTGTAGCACATTATGATTTCTCACAAATATCAGTCCCCTTAACATCACAGATTAGTTTTCCTCACAGAGTAGTACTTTTCAAGGCCATCATATAACAATTAGTATTAATTAAGATCATAAAATATGAAGTGTCATATAGGAAGAAACTCTCTAGGGTGTGAAACGGTATAAGAGGTCTATAAAGCATCTATCTGGTTAATGGATTGAATCATGTCTAAGCACTTGAAAACCACCCTGCTAGATAGGAAGCTATCACGATGTGGAGCTGTTGGAGCAATTCCAGAAGAGGAACACAAAAATGATCAGAGGGCTGGAGAACCTCTCCAGTAAGACAGGCTGAGAGAGTTGGGGCTGTTCAGTCCAGAGAAGAGAAGGCTCCGGGGAGACCTTAGAGTGGCCTTCCAGTACCTGGAGGGGCTACAGGAAAGCTGAGAAGGGACTTATTCTGGGGCATGCAGTGATAAGACAAGGGGTAATGGTTTTAAACTGGAAGAGCGAAGATTTAGGTTAGAGATCAGGAAGAAATTCTTTGGTGTGAGGGCGGTGAGATGCTGGCATGTTGCCCAGGGAGGTGGGAGTGGATGCTCCCACCATGAAAATGTTCAAGGTCAGGTTGGATGGGGCTCTGAGCAACCTGGTCTAGTGGGAGGTGTCCCTGCCCAAGCAGGGGCATTGGAACTAGGTGATCTTTAAGGTGCCTTCCAACCCAACCCATGATGGTTCTCCGATACTATGATTCATACATTTAGCCTCTTGTATCCTGTAGATATACTCAACCTATTTTTTTTTTTTCATACTTCTTAGTTTAGCAAGGAAGTCCAAAACATTGGTTTTAAACAAACCACTCTAAGGATTTGGACCATGTTACCCAACGGATTTCCTGTTTCCATTTGTGGTTCCACTTCTGACTTTGAGATGACAAAATTTGTTCAAGCTAGGAAATCCAACAGAAGTTGTGAGCTATGTATACCTAGTGATCTGTACCTACAGGTCTGAATTATTCTTTCCCCTTTCAGCAGCCACATCCTGGAGATCAGCATGGTCCCTGCACACTGCCAGTGTGGTTTTGGTTCACTGTCATCAGGAAAAAAAAAAAAAAAGAAATAAGTGGAATTTGGAAAATAAGAATGAAATATCTACATAACATAATTGATCATAGCAATAGGGAAGGAGATTAGGCAGGATCTTTGTATGGGGAATTTGAGCCACCAGCAGCCCTGGAGCTAACATCCAGCAGGTAAAAAAAGCTGACAGCAAATGTCACAGCCATGAGCCCAGCCAGCCATACCCCTCTAAGTGAGAAGTTGCAGTGAGTACTGATGTAGTCAATGTCCTAAAAGCAAGTCTAACTCTCCTCTGAGTAGAAAGGCAGGTCAGGGAGAGGAGAGGGTGATACAGGCTGCAGTCATACATATAAGTATTGGAATGGGGTGAGAAGATGAATCAATTTCTTTGGAGAAGAGTGGGATTATTAAGGATGCGTAAATAGCACGTGCAGAAAAAATAGCTAATTATGAAAAATTAAAAACAACAACAAAAAAAAACGAGGACATAAAAAGATTCTAGTGTCAAAACGATTAATATGTTCAAAGAGGAACATCAGCTAACAGGTTGGACTGCATGCTGGGTGGAAAGCAATGAGGAAGACAAGAGGGGAGAATAAGAACAAAAAGAAGCAGGAGCTAATGGGATACGTTTTTGTGAAAACAAGCCTAAAGAGTTAACAGATGCACAAGGAAATATCCCTTTCATGTCCAAATAGGTGTAGGATGAGAATGGGGGGGTTCATGCAGGGAAAATCTGACATCACATAGTGATTCTGTCTATTGTCCAAAATTGTTAAAGTCCCATCCTAAAAGCAAACATGCTTTTACAGAGGCAATTTCATAATAATTTCTTCTCCTCTGACCCTGAATCCTTCAAAGAAATTCAGGAAGAAACTTTTAATAATAATTATAGAAGTAAACACTCATGTTATTAGAAGGTGACTGTTAAAGCAGATGTCACTTTAGTTTCTTTTCACTTGCTAAATTCAAGAAACAGTGTGAAACAGAATATAAAATGCTAAAGAGCTGTTTTATCAAAGGTCATTTAAACCAGGAACTTCTTTGAAGACATAAAGCCACGTCAGTATAATGTAGTCCCAGTCACTCAGCAGGGTGTCAGCAGTGAGAGATCTTTCATGTTAAGATATCTCTCCAGACTATATCAATACCTCAAACACTAAAAAACACTCATTTATGCTTTTATACTTTACAAGTATCACAAAGATAAACATTTCCTGGTTTTTAGGTCTTAGGCAACAAATTTTGTCTACTTTTGTAAGGAGATCTCTCCTACTGATGCTCTAGTGGACCTGCAGAGTAAGAAATTCTGGGCCTTATTCACAGCCATGTAATCCTATTGATTCCTGAAGAGAAAGTAACAAAAAGAATGGAGATTAAAAGTACTTACAGGCAGAGGTCCAGATCTCTAGAGACAAATGAACAGCAGAAGAAATGCCCTGAGACATGAATCAGCCAGCAGTACAACTACAGAAACTATGTAAAGCCAAAGTCTGTCAGAGTTTAAGTTTTGGCATTAATTAAAGAGGTTAAACAGTCAAAAGAAATCTTGTTTAACACCTGCTCCATGTGCTTCCTGCTGTTGCATCCAAACGTTATTTAAATTATGTTCTTTCCTTAATTAGTTTTCAAGTTGCAATATCATGTCACCTGCACAGTCAGGATCTTGCTTCAATTCTTGTTCAAACCAATTGCTACTCTACTTTTACTGAAAGCTGATCACTTGATCCTTCAATCCTGCACCACTCTGCTCTCTTTGCTGTGCCCCTTGCTCTGGTGAAGTAGCTCAAGAACAACAAGCCCAGTAAGGTAGGGGAGCATCTTCGTTTGCCTCATTCCTTCCTAGGCAAGCAAGGCTTGCCACAGGCACATTCTGGCTGGTCTGCTTTGTGTTACACTCCCCACAAGCAGATCAGATGCTATTGGAGATGGAGATGACAAAACATGTTAGGAGCAGTTCTGGTCTTCACAGGAGCCACCCCAGGGCCAGTGTCAGATCTCCTGTGCACCACATGAGGCGAAATAACAGTGACAACACCTATCAGGTCACACATTTCTGAAAACACACAAATGTCCAAGCCTTGACAGGTGCCACATTGGCTAAAAGAGGCTTCAAACAACAGGGTCTGTCTTAAAACCCTGGAATCATTCCTATTTAAATTTCCTTGTTATGGGAGTTTGCTATTCTAAGATTGCTCTTTACCTCCTGACTGGCCAGGCTGGCAGTCCTCCCTTAACTTTCCAGTCAGGATGATGTGACACTTGGTTAAACCTTACTACTTCTGGCTTAAGTAGTACCATGCTCCAACATTGGAACCCACTTCAAGAGATGGGGGAAAGGTGTTGGAGAAAGGGAAGCATTACTCGTGATTGACAAGTAAGAAGTGGTATATTCAGAAGCCAAGGGGGATGGTATAAAATTGAGATTTAAGAAAGGAAAATAATTACATGAAACCCTTCTTTGCCTTTTCCTTATTGTGGAAAATGGCCTACAACAATTATACATCTAGTTTTCTTAAAGATGCTTTTTCTCTATGGCAATCTGAATTTGAAACTTGGAGGTGTTCTGCATATTACCCTCTTACCTCACAGCTTTTATCTGAAATTTTGCAGCATCAAGTCTTGGCTTCAAGTTCTTGAACTGTCTATAAACAACAGTAGACAATTTATGGTGGAGAGAGTGCAACAGAATTCTCATAAAAATATACGAGAAACTATTCTCTTACTCCAAGCAAAATGCTCTGTGGGCACTTACATATTTTCAGTACAAAATTGATTTAGCCAATCTTCTGTGCAAATATTATGTATTTACAATCAATTGCATTTTTTCCATTATAAATGTTCGCATTTTGAAGACTGATTTTCCAAAGCTCTTGTATGATGCAGTGAAAGGTGGGGGAGAGAGGGGTGGAAAGAATGGGGAAGGTTTAGGTAGAGCCTAGATGAGCATGGGCAGGGTGGCAGGGACCTGAGTGTGAGGGTGCTGGGAGTTTGGCATGAGCTGCAGTCCTGCCTTGCTTGGTTTCTCTCCTGGCTCTGCAAACCTGTGAAGGACAAGGATGCAACAGCAGCAAAGGTAAAGATGCATTGGAGAAGAATTAGAAAAGGACTCACCGGAGTGTAGTTCTTGTCCTGCTGTGAGCCACAGACACCTCTGCCAAAGGGAGGTGGGAAAGGGCAATGGGGAGGCACAACTCTGTCCCCAGCACTGCTGGGGACACACATCAGCTTTGCAGGATGGCATCTGGCCTAAATCTCCCTCACATCTGCTGGTCTCATCTCAGAACCATCTCCTTGCTCCTGTCAAGCTCAGCCAGGTTGATGACAATGAAAAATTTGTTTTCCTTGTGCTGGAAAACAGTGAAAAAAGCCATTTCAATTATGGTTAATGATGGTAGCCTGCTACCTCCATCCCCCGCCCTGAAAATGTATGCCTCATTGAAGCCTCTTGTCCTTCTTTTCTCTTTCCTCTCCTTTCATTTTATTCATTAGTAAGATATGGTGGGCAATGTCATTACTGATATATTTGTCTACTTTGAAAATACCTACCACTTTGTGACTGTGTGAACTTTCATTAACAAATCCACAGATGTACTCACTTTTTAAAAATAATTTAATCTGTTGTTACTACTTATAGCATGTAGCTTCTTCAAGGCAGATTTTTCAACATTAATAAGTTTTAGGTACTGAATTTTTTTAACAAGGTGAAAGCACTTCTGCAGGTCTTGTAGTCTGATCAGTATCTCCCTCCATTTCATGTTAGATGCCATGTTCCTCAGATGTGTTACACATGGCAAATTGATGAGATAGATCTTGAAATTCCTAACTTTTCTGTAATATACAGAGAACTGGCAAACCTGAAAAGTTCAGCTGCAAATGCATCAGCCTCAACTTAAAAAGTATGATTTGAGGTAGTGACTCATTAGTTCACAATGGAGTAGTTTTGTGCAGTCAGCTTTTTCCTACATTAAACAGCTCTGGGAGACAAAGTTGGGGATTTGGGGTCTCTTGTTTTTTGGGGGTTTTTTTTGCTTCTGTTTAGACTTCCATTCTGTATCAGCATCTGGCTTTGTATATTTTTTTTTTCTTTTGTATAAAAACCACACCTAGCTTTTCCATGGTGCAGAAAATCTTTAGAAAAGACATTTAATAAACTCATTGGTCTACTGTCATGATCCGCGACTTGCTTCTTTTCCTTTTTTGGAGAGATTTTAATTTATCAGGATCTGCTGAGAGGACAGTACATGGTGCTTGTCTCTCACAGAGGAGCAGTGAGCTTTGGCACTAACTTTTTGGGAGAGACACCTGTCTGGTACTCACTAATGTTCCCAATGGAAGCAGCTGACTCCCAAATTACAGTTCAGGAATCTACAGTTTATTGATGGAATAAACAACACAATTTGGCACAGGAGGCTCAAAGAAGGTAACCAGGAAACAATCATAGCAATAATAATAATAATAGAGAATAATGGAAAAACAACAATAATACTGTACCAAGGTAACTCCAATTAACGACAACAGCAACAATACCCCGTTGATGTAAACAACAGCAATAAGGAGAAAGGAAAGGAATGGGAAAGGAGGAGGTGGAGGGCTTGCCTAACAGATGGTAAAAGGGATCACAGAGGGAATAGGGATGGGGGTCGGGTAGATGGGCAAGGAAGGATTAAGGGCAAGTAAATATTTTTCTTTACCCAAGTGCCAAGATGACCAGCTGTTTTATAGGCTTTCAGTGTCTTCCTGCCTCACTGGTGGACAGGTTTAACCACGCCATGAGGGCAGGAAGAGCAGTGACAGCAGAGCTCCCCTGATGGCCCATGGTCCCGGTGAACAGCCACTCGTCGTCCTCTTCACAGGCAGGTGGAGCTCACCTGGAGCTCACAGGAACTGTCAGGCCTTCTCCAGCACTCCCAGGGAACAGCAGCATTTTGCTGCTTCAGGCTACTGACCGTGTCTCCCTTGGTCTCTCCAGAGAGCCAGCAGAGCTCTCTGTCCACTGCCCAGCAGCACCTCCCCTGCACTTCGGAAAGCCGGCAGGACCCTGGTGCTGCAGCCCTTTTTGTAAGTTGGTACAACGTGTTTCCCATGCTGGGCTGGGCTTTGTCCTCTTTCCGGGGCTACAATCCAGTCCCTGTGGGGTTGGCAGCAGCCTCTGGGCAGCACCTCACAACAAGGTTCCCAGTGGGTTCCCGCCACGGGATTCTCTGTCTCCACCATCGAGTCCAGTCTGCAGTTTGTGGCAGGGAGGAGAGGGGAGACAGGCAAAGTCCCCGTGCAGTTCATGGGCAGCCACTTGGTGCTCACTCACTGCCCTGTGAGCCACAGAGTTTTTAGAAGAGGGGCACCGTCTCCTACATCTACTATCCATTTTTTTCTTGGAATTTGCCAAGATAGGCTCAAGTATGCACAGATCCCCCCACCTACTCTAAGAAGGAAAAAAGAAAATTTCTCTCGAGAGGCTGATCTGACAAGTGTGTGTGTGTGCATTTATTTAAATAGGGAGAAACTGGATCAGGTGCAATTGACCATCCTTAACATTAAAAAGTTATCTGGTTTCTGATCCATAGTGAAAGAGCACATTGGAAAATTTCAGAAAACGGACTACAGAGCAGCTATCTCAGCTTCTGTAGGTGAGCTGGTCCACAGCAACTGGAGTAAGCGTGAAATAATCTCGTTTTTACTCATAGCAAAAGGCTAGTGTCACGTCCCACAAAGCAGGCACGGCTCTATCACGTCCCACAAGATGGGTATGGCCAGGGTTCCCCAGAGGTAGGGGTCAACCCAAGGAGATTTGGATCTAGTCCTCCTCTCTTAATTAATCTCTTTTAACAACCCATGTGGTGAGATTAAGCTCGGGAATTCTCTGCACAGTACTCTAGGAGTAAGACCATTACCTTTCACAAAACACGCCTTTTACTTAATATTGAGTAAGATTATAAAGCTGGTCAAAAGGAAACACAACAATATCAGTCTCAAAGCAACAGATTACAACTAGCAGAACTTAACAAAATCATACTCTCAAAACAACAACAACCAACAGAACTTAGCACTTAGAACTTAGTGGTACTGGGAAAACTTTGTGAAATTAGGAATTATGGTGCGGGGGGTGGGGGGGGGGGGAGGGGGGGAGAAAGAGAGAGACAGAGAGATGAAGAAAGAGTGGATAGGAAAGATTTCACCATCATTGGATCCAGCGATGATCTCAGCATGACACTGTGGTCCTTGTATGATGAGTGAGCACCCCAAGCATTTTGAGTTTGCCTCTTTTATGGCACCTGGCCCGCCTCTCCTGGTGAGGAGAGGACTTTGCACAGACTTAGTGTTGGATTCGGGAATGTTCCAGAAATGAGTCGATGGGGCACAGGTAATTACTTGCCCCCATCTGGGTTGACTGAGCACCAACCTTTATTTTCACACAAGCTCTCTGTCCTTAAACAGGAAAGTGGTCTTTTGCAAGGTGTCACTGTGCCTCCGTGGGGCTCCTCTTTCCAGCCACTGTTCCTTATCAAGTAAGGATAGTGTCCCATTTATCAGGGTGGCTGCCAAAAGGAGGGGCTCTCCTTTCAAGGACAGTGTCCTGTTTATCAGTGTGGTTATCGAATGAGGGGCTCTCCTTGAGAGAACAGGGTCCAGGTGGTTATTGAATTTATTATTGAATGAGGCCTTCACTGGCTGTTTTGAGACAATTATTCTTTTTGGGACTCTGCAACTAGCCATTAAAAATTTGCAGCCTGTAGTTGGAGGTTGGGGGGATAAATGGTTTTGTCAGAGAATAAATAATAGCAGCAATGGTCTGTGACTTACACAGGAATGTAGTAATTACCATGCAGGAGCAGATCTGTACCTCATCTTTAATCAAAAACAGGCAGAATGTGAAGCTGGCCACTCAGGTTGGAGAAGGATAAGGAAGAGGAGGGCATTTTATATATTTAGCACTAAACACTGAACTGCATGTTTTTTGACCTCTAACAGGTCATTTTTTAAACTATACCATACTGTGAAGCATAGGCACTTCTAATGGATAGACAGGTGTGGTTTAGTACACTATTAAGCAAAAGACCTTGGAAAGCTTGTCCTTGAATATATTTTAGTTTAGGCAAAATCCAGACATCTTTCCCTTTTTCCCTAAATCTGTAGTCTTTCTGTTTCAGAAATTTTCTATCATCAATGTAAAAGAAAGATAACTATTTCTCACTTCACTGTCTTTTAGAGAGAAAATTGTGTTATTGGGCAGCTTTCAGCTACAAAGTAAAAATAACCAATGCATGGCATTTTCAAAACTCCCTGATTCCAATAACCATAAAAATTAATTTATTCATAAAAGAAGTCCTACTTTTCCCTTATTTAATTCTAAACTCCCTGCAATGTTCTCAAATTCATCAACAAGAAAACACCCTTTGTGCAGAAAGTTAGGAAGAGATTTATCACTGCATATGAAAACAACATGCTTGAGATGCAAGCTTGGCCAGAATGCTGGCTGGTTTTTCTAAGCTGATGCAGGTTTTGGGTAAGGCTTCAGATCAGAGTCCTGAAATTAAATATAATTTAGCAGAATGTAGAGCAATTCTTTGCACATCACCATTATATACATCTGTTTTAAAAGGTAGTTCTGAAAGTGACATCCTCTGGAGCTGTATTCACCAGGGCTGCACAAGCACCCATCAGTTTTGAAAATACTGAGTTTAAGTTGAGCTTCTTCAGTTGCCAAAATCATATAATGTCTTCCTTTTACAATGGTACTTGCCCTTGTATCCATTTTCTGTGAAGCTGTAAGAGTTGCAGAGGTGATTCTTTCTGGTATGTTCTTGCAACTTTCAGAAAACTCTGATGAGAAATTGCTTTGGCTAAGGGGGAGGTTTCATTCTGGTCACAACCCGCTCATGCACTCCTCTCTGCACCTGCCTGACAGCAGCTCTAGATGTTTGCTCCATTACCAACCCAGCACTGCTGAAAAACAGATCAAAAAATGATGGAAATACTTCACACCCAGGCTGGCTGAAGCCATTTGTCTTCAAAAAACACTGAGAAAGAAAGCAATCCAAAGCAGTGAAAGATAATAGAAACACTTCCCAAGACCATTCATGCTAGGTCTACAGGCTGTTTATTTGCCTTATCTGGAAGAAAAATACAATCAGTGTCTTTGGGTCCCAGTTATATTCATCACAATTTCTGTGCCCCACACAGGAATTTTTCCCCAAAAGCTATTTGAACAGCATCATGGAAAGAAAGAATTTAAATAATCTGAGCAGGATTCCATAAACCACTGTGGTGTTCAGTACCTCAAACTCCGATAGAAAAGATGAACAAATAGAAAAATTGTCTGTCTCTCAGTCAGTTGTGAAGCCACATTTACAGCAAGAGTTCCTTTCTTTTTCCAAGAACTTTGACTATATTAAGCCCTGCATCACCACCAGCTATACATTAAAGCAGAGTCACTGTTTCAGTTTTGAAATGTTTGAGCTAAGGGAGTATTATATTGAAATAAAATGCTGCCTGCTTTAAATATAAATGCTTTTGATATGTAAGATATTGCTCTGTGAGAGATTCAACATACTCAAACTACCTGTTACACCAGCCAAGAAATGGCATGTAAATTTTAAAATTGTAGCCCCTCTGTCAGTTGATCTCTGCTTTTCCTCACTAGAAGTGCTCTGATTAAGTGATTAAATGACAAAAAATATACTAAGTTATTTTAGTAATACAGCTTCCACAGATGTTGTACTGGTGTACATCAAGAGTTCAGATGACCAAGAACGAGCAGGTTACATCAACAAGTCTATTTAATACAATGGAAACTGTTATTTTCCTTTAAGTCTGAGGATACAGAGACATTTAATTCTTTCCTTAACTAAATCATAGATCGTTTTCCAATTTACTTAGAAGTGTTTCTATCCCCAAAAATGAAAGCTCAAAATTTGACATGGGAGGGACAGACAGAGATGTGGAACTTTGGTTACAACTCTGTGAATAGTTTAGACAAGAATGTAGTTTGCTTGCATATTTCCTTATCTTCATTAGTAAAAACCCATCATTTATCCTTGAAAATGAAGTTCAAGCTCTTTTTTAATCTTAATTAAGAAATTGTCCTTTTCAGTTTCCTGATCTGTCAAACTTTGACAGATAAGTCCTGAAAATTGTGACACAGCAGTGTGGATTTCATTAGATGTCTGAAAATAATTAAATACCCTCTGGCTCACTTTTGCCATTTTTTGAAATTACTGAGCCAATTTTTCATCTTGTTGCAAGGTCTGAAGAAAGTAGGCTGTGGAAGAAAGGAACCTTTTTAAAAAGAAGTTGAAGGGGCATTTATGTTAACTTCTTGCCTTTAGTTACACAATTGACTGAGGAACAATCCGTACAAAGAAGTGCAGAGTGACTGTGACTACTCAGCCTTGCTTATTTTGCCTTATCTCCTTAGATGTCAACACATCAAAGAATGTTAGGGCTAAGTGTCCTTCACAGTAGTCCACAGCCTCACATGGGAGCTTTTAGGCCCTTTATGATAAAACATTTGTCTTCATGAGACAAAGTTCTCTCAGTCATGGTTAATTAATGTCCAGGACCCTAAATTGTCACAGAGTATCCATTACTTTGATTTGTGTTTTATCATTGATTCATCCTGAAACAAAAGAGGGGGGAATGCATGCTGACATAATTTTGTTCAATAGCTACTGAAGTTCTGTAATTCCTTATTAGTCAAATTGCTACCCGTTGCTGACATGAAGTAACAGTAATGTTTGCAGATGGTTAGAGCTTGCGTATGTTACCATTACAATTTCCACAGTCACAGGAAGCACTTGTATGATATATGGGAAGATACAATGACAGTACTCAGAAGTTTACAGTCTAACAGAAACGACAAGAAATTGTGGAAGACAAATGCATAATCTCACAACTGAAATCTGGCTTTTTTTTGAGGTTAGAAATTATTTCTGTTTGCAGCTCCTCCTTCTCTTGTGCTTTTATGAACCAAACACTTTTGTGTAGTCCTCCTGATAGAAATGGCTCTCTAGAAACAAGGAACAACAGAGAAATCAATCCTTTAACAGAAAAGTTAGTCTTCCCTCATGTTCAACAAAAAACAGTTTTTCCTTGCTATGAGATGAAGCTGGATGAGAAAGCCAGGCTAATTTCCTGGTACAGCAGAGGTAGAAGCAAAGCATCCACATTGTGGATTAGACAGGTCGGGCAACCTCATCTTTCTGCTGCTCCTGCCCACCCCTGCTTTAAATCTCCATCTGCAGTTAGTGGCCACTTGTTCCTCTTTGTACAAACTATCAGAGGACTGTAACTTCATATGGGAAATACCACAAGAAGAAAAGCTCAGAACAAAAATCCTTCTTTCTTAAAAAGGCATTCAGTAACAAAGAAGAAATAAAAATAGAAAGCAGACAGACTGCATAGGAAGGTTTTTTAGAACAAAATCATTTCAGAAAAGCAAATGGGCTTTCACTTAATTGCTGTTCCTTTGTGGAAATGACATCTTGTTTGAGGGTTCCGTTTATGCCTGCAAAATTAATTTTATACACAACTAATCATACTTGAGTAGATATTATCCTCTCTAGGTAATAAAAGGAATAATGTTAATAATCAGATTTGGCTTTATAATTGAACAGTAGCTTAAAAATTGTCAATAATAATTACTTACAAATATTCTACGTATTTAATCCTTTGCTTACTGTTTATTTTAATTTACATTTTCATTGCCACCTTATTCCCCACTGGATGGCAAAGATTTCTTTTAATTTCATTACAATGAACATTTAAAATTAATTGTTTCTTTATACACAGATGATATTATGTAATGCTGCATCCTCAGCTTCAAGCTCAGAAATACTTATTGTGGTCAGATAAATTTTCTTTTTTATTGGTAGTATAATGCTTGTACAGTCCATACACATTTTGAGCATATTTCTTTTTCTTTCATTTGCAGCAGGGAGTTTCTGACATTTGAGCATAAGCTCTTCCTTCCTATGTTATGCATTTACCCTCTGGTCATTGTCAAACCCTGCAGTCAGAATAACTAATTCCTCTTCATTGCACTGTCAGTGTGCTGTCATTATTGCAGACTTTTTCTTCTCCTGGAAGGCTGTTTTCTAAGTTATTTTTGAAAAGCTATATTACATATGTGTTAGGGATTTATAGGACTATAATGATCCATCATTTTCTGGTACATCCAATGTAACCACTGTAAATTTTAATAAATAATAAATAATAAATTTAAATAAAAAGAGAATTGTCATCCAGCTATGGATGCAAAGCTATTCTGGGAAGTATTATCTACATCTAACTCCTTGCCTTCTTAACACAAGAAACACAAATTTAGCTCAAGAACACAGATTGATTTCTGTTTGCCTTTGCAGTAAGGCTGCTTTTTTCTTTATGCCATCTTCAGTTTCTGCTGGCTTTTGAGAAGACAAGAATTTGTGTGTGATTCTGAACCCAGGAATCCTGCATTATAGCAAATGGTGCTGCCTGTTGAGCTTTAAAAACAGCTGTCAGATTCACATAAGGCTGTTTTTTTCCCATAATTATCTTAGCACAGGATACCATTTAAAAAGTCTTATTTAGCCTCCTCCACATAGTAAGAAAATAACTTTTAGTCTTGTCATGGAATTATTGCAGATGCTATTTTTAACCACCAAAAAAAAAGCTTCCCTTTGTATTCCACATATTTCACAAGACGTTTTCCCATTGTTTTTCATAAGACCAAAGCCCTCATAATATCAATGCCTTTGCTAGGGAAGGAGGGCTGGAATTGATCATTCTGCTTTTTGGCTACTGGCAGATTTTAACCTGACATAATAAATATTCAGACTTGCAGCAGGAGAACTCTGAGGTTTGACAAGTGATGGAAGCAGTGAATATGCTTCAGAGAAAAAGGCAGGTCCAGAATTACTTCTGCTGGACTACCTTACTAAAAGTAGTTACTACCATTCATAAACTGAGATTGGGGTTTTGAACAGATGTGAAATTATTTAATATTGAGTAAAAAGAGGTTTATGTTTAAAAATATTAAATCCTGGTATGTACAATGCAATCCTGTTCATCTCTTAGAGCCTGGCTTCTGTTTATTAAACAAAACTGAGTTCATAGGATTTGGGGCAAATTCATTATTTTTTTTCTCTGCCTGGGGATGTTTTGTCATAACAAAAACTACCCTGGTTGCAAATTAAGTTCAACAGTCCTTATTTTTGCAGTTCTGTAATGTCTTCTTCTCCATTCCTAGTTTATAAGAGTCAGTATTCTAAAAACAGACTCAGTGATTGAACCTGGGGAGAAAAAACACCTTGCACCAGTATAGATTAGGGGTTGACCTGCTAGAAAGCAGCCCCATGGAGAAGGACCTTGGGATCCTGGTGGACAACAAGTTATCCACGGGACAGCAATGTGCCCTTGTGGCCAAGAGAGCCAATAGTATCTTGGGAGGTATTAAGAACAATGAGGCCAGCAGATCAAGGGAGGTTCTCCTCCACTTCTACTCTGCCCTTGTAAGACCACATCTGGAGTATTGTGTTCAGTTCTGAGACAGGGGTATTCTGGAAGGAATTGAATGGAGAGCTACAAGGATGATTAAGGGACTGGAACATATGTCATACAAAGAAAGGCTGAGAGACCTAGGGCTGTTTAGTCTTGAGAAGACTAAGAGGGGACCTTATCAATGTCTATAAATATCTTAAGGGTGGATGTCAAGAATGGGTCAGTCTCTTTTCAGTGGGGCCCTGTGATACAATGAGGAGAAATGGCACCAAATTACAACACAGAAAGTTCCACCTCAACATAAGGAAAAACTTCTTTACTGTGAGAGTGAAAGAGCACTGAAACAGGCTGCCCAGAAAGGTTGTGAGTGTCTTTCTCTGGAGACTTTCAAGACCTGTCTGGATGTGTTCCTGTGTGATCTTCCCTTGGTGTTTCTGCTGCAGAAGGGGGATTGGACTTGATGATCTTCAGAGGTCCCTTCCAACCCCTGTGATTCTATGAACATTTCAATTTTATTTTTTTTTCAGATATTCTTAGAAAGTTAAAAGAAAACATAATTCCATATGAACTTTACCTGCTGGCTATGTAGAATTGTCCTTGGAGATGTGTGTTCAGTTCCTAGAATGAACCTCTAGGTTTAAGGGACTTACACTTTAATTAAGCTGAAAATTATAGGACTTAAAACAGCTGTATCCATACTGCTACAACGTTAACAAAGACTCCAACATCCATTAGCCCTTCATATCCAGACAAGGTCTTCATAAGAGCTTGTAGGCAGCTTAGAAGTTTGCCTGTGCTGGAATGCCTGGCAGCTCCCCAGGCTAGATAAGAAGGTGCAAGTAGTGGCTTTCTGGTCCAGTGGACACTCCCCATTCGGAAAAGAATGAGGTCATTGGGTGACATGCCAACAGGGAAGTTCATTACTACGCATGTGTATTTCAGAAATATTCCTTTTTGCAGTAGAGGATCAGAAGAGAACGAAGAACAATTAGGAAGGGCCTGAGTGTAAAGACCCAGCTGCTTGCAAACACAGATGAGAGAAGGAGGCTGAAAATATGAAGACCAAAAAGGAGGATGGGGAAAAAGACTGTAGGGCAAGGCATATACAAAAAGGACATAGAATTTTACAAGTAACAGAACCTTCTGGGTTTTTTTTCTAGAAAAAACAACAGAATCTCTGAGGTTTGTAGGTTTAGCCCAGACATTCTTATTCCACATTGAAATGAAACACAGTGTACAAGTTCTCAAATAGGAACTAAAGCCAGCTTTCCCTCCCTCCACCTCTTAAGACAGAAATCCCTTTGAGAATTTTAAGATCACCTTAGAATTATCCCAGCTCTTGGGCACTCTCGCATTCTCATAGAGAACATAGTTTTGCTGTGCCTGTTGGAGAGAACATCCCCCTAGTTTTAAGGGAAGAAGATACTGACAATGGTTTTGCTAACAACCTCCAACTTCCAACCAAAACCAGGCGAGAGGGCTACCCTGCCTCTGCCTTGATCAGTTGTCACTGAGTTGGATAAGTTGTCATAAGTTGGATGCTTAACAAGAATCTGAAGTGCTGCAGATTCCTGTAGCAGGTAGTGCTGGCCACTGTACCTCCTGTCCTTGCCTAGAGACAGAGAAATCTGCATTGCAAAGGAGGGCAGGGAAAGAGAGAGCATGGACTCTCACTTTATGATTTAAACTCCAGTATTACTGTCAATAAGTTACATTTTGAAGGTTAAGACTCTGTGCTGAGCAGGGGACTAATTGCTGAAAAATCTAATTCTTACATCTACCAGTGGCATGGGCACAAAAGTACTAATAGCTTTTGCTTTTTCAGATTCATTCAACACGTACAGGACTGTTGATACAATTCTTGATTTGCTGGGTGCTTCCCTGGCAGGGAGGCTATTGTCATTCCTTTTGCAATAATGAAACCTGGACTTCCCAAATTTGCACTGACAAACTCAAGAAACCATATCACTGACTATCTTAGCCTGGGCTGTAGGCCATAATGTCACAACAAAGAGGTCTGTAATTATCCTCAAAACCTGCCCCAGACAGCTTTGAGCTGTAAGAACTCATCCGGTACCAAGTCACAGTAACCTGTTAGTAGAATTTTATTGTGGATAAACGGCCATGCTATTCAATAGTGTGTGCAAAATTATTAGCTTTTATCCTTTTTTTTTCCTCGGAAATCAATTATATTTCCTAATTTATTTTGTCACTTTGTTTTGGTTTAGTTTATTTTTCTTATTGACTGCTCTTCTGCTTTGAAACAAGAACTGCCTTTGATATCTGATTTTCTACATTTCAAGCACATTAGTCATTTAAAGAAAATGTACGTAAAATTAAACCAGCATATTCTTGGGAGAATTATGTATTTCTGCTTTCATACTGCAGACTACTTCCAGTGAATACTCTTCTGAGGTGCATTTCTTAAGTAGATGTTTACTGTGAGAGAGTGCTAACTGGGGAAAGAATTCTTTAATATTTTGATAAAGCCAGAAACAATGTCTTGCAGTTCAAAGAGCACATCGTTTGGCACATTTATGTCCTTATCCTAATAACATGAGGTAATGCTGCAAAATGCCAAGTCCCCGGGGCTCTCACTGCAGTCAACAGAGTTGACTGTTAGCACCTCACAGATGCACTCGATTGTTAATAGCTAAACAGTACAGGCTTCCTCCTGCTTTTCCTTTTACTGATCATTTATCTTCAGAAAAGTCCAGGTCATTTTTTTCAATTTCCTGAGTTCCTCAAGTGAAGCCATTTTCTGGAGTGTCAAATCCTGCAAGGTTTTTGCTGATCATTACCCCATTATAAAGAATTTCAGACATGACCAGCTATGCTCTCACATGAACTCCATGGGGTTTTCCTGACACTAGTTTCTCAGCTTTTAAGGAATCATCCCCAGTTAGCTGAAGAGATCCTGCAAATTACATCTAGGGCCTCCTGAAAGACCTTTTCCTTCCCCTGAAGCAGAAATCTTTCATTGTCAGTTACAGAGTCTATACTGATGATTTTTTCTGTCTTACAGGTTTTTGGCAGTATCCAGTGTTGTTACAGGAGATTTCATTCCTACTTCCAATCCCTAGGATTCCTGGCATAGAGGCAGATTTTCCAAGGCTATTCCAAGCACTGGAGATGGTAAGTTGTTTTCTACCCACATACAGAGACCCTACATGTGCGTTTGTGAGGGTTATACCTTATTTGAAGATGATCAAATTCATGTAGTTGGGTCTTCCATAGGGGTTTTGCAAAGCACATTGAAGAGAGAGTTTTGCTGAGCGCTATAAGACTGACCTTTCTGTAAAGCAGTGCAGGAGGAGAGAAAAGCCTGCACTGTGAAAAGCCTAAAGTAATACAGAAGGCAATCCCAGCCAGCTGAGAGTTGATCTACACAGGGTTATTGTAGGCTTTAGCAGGCAGTCTGAGTACACACAGTGCAATGGACAGCTGCAGACCTGCCAGGGAGGAGACATCAAAAAGGACAACTGGTTTGACTAAAGGATGGAGGCATGACTGAATAAATAAAGAACATACAGCATAGGCACTAGAGGAGAAGCTTAGTCTGCAGTCCTGGATCTGACCGACCTTCCCTGCAGCCTTGGACTCTACATCCATTCAACTCTGTGGAAAAAACTACAGTGGCAATATAATGCTTGATTTCACAGATAGATTTTAAAGACTTAACCTTTGTAAGACATTTTGAAGATGAAAAGCACAGCAGCACTCATTACTTTTCTTAACCAAATTTCTCTGTGCCTAGCTGAACCTTGAGTCTTTTGATGTTAGCTCATCATAAAGATATTTTTTGGGAATATTTTTTCCCTTTTATGTTGGCTTGCAGTCATTTCATGCCACTGCATGCTTGCTTCTATTTCTGTTTTTGCCACACGCAGTTTTGCAAAGAAGTTACTTTTCCCCCAGTACCCATAGCACATAAGAATTTTAGCAACACTTCTCCCATGTGACAAGTGACAAGACAAGAGGAAATGGGCTCAACTTGTGCCAGGGGAAGTTTAGATTAGACAGTAGAAGAAACTTTTTCACTGAAAGGGCAATTAAACACTGGAACAGGCTGCTCAGGGAGGTGGTTGAATCACCATCACTAGAGGTGTTTAAAAGACATATAGATGTGATGCTTAGGAGCACTGTTTAAGTGCTGGACTTGGAAGTCAGGTTCTGGTTGGACTCAATGATCTTAAAGGTCCTTTCCAACCAGAATGATTCTGTGACATCCCAAAATCCTTGTTTTCCACAGTGATTCAAATACATCAGCTTAATGATAACATTTCATAACACACTTAAAACCGGCTTGAATACAAAAATATTTAAAACCAGAAGGGTAAAACTTCCTGCAACAGTGTCAGGAGACAAAATTGTCATTTAATATTGAGACATCTGGATAATAAAGTAACAAGAAGTAAATTAACATCTTCAGCAGTCAATTGCCTGAGCAAATGCAGATAAAGTATGATTGCTCTTAAGTGAACCTGAAAATTGCGCATGGGAGTAAAGTGCCACCATTCAACATCTGAAGATGTTCTTTCTGGGGTATTTAAACTCATTACTTTTTTTTTGCTACAGAAATAAAGAGACCCTCATGGCTGATGTTTCCACATGTTCAGAGCTCCTTACCTTTCCTTATATCTACACAAGTTCAGAGTCCTAGCAACTCAGGGTTGTGTCCATGCTCTCGGTGTCTGAAAGACGCAGCAAAGTGCGCTATAAAATTCTTACTCACACTGAGAGAGGCAGGGGCAAAGTTGTTGTACTTGTAAGAACAGAACAGTTAAAAAGTGTCACTGCGTAACTGCAAAATTTATGAAAATAAGGTAATTTAATTGTTTCACAGTAATGTTAATGAAACAAACATTTTTAGAGAAAAATAGGTTGGAATACAAGTCAGTTTCAGCCTTTACAAGCCTTGCCTGCTGCCCTGAAGAACGCAGACAGAAAAACAAAGGTCCCCAACTTGTATGGTTTTATACTTCTGAGTTAGATTTTACAGCAGCCAAGAATTGCTCCAACTGCCAGATTAGGGAATAAATGAACCAGGTACTGAAGGTATATGCTGAATGGGAGCTTTTCTGATCCATGACCTCACCACATTGCTGCCTACCTCATCTTTTAAAAAGGGGATTAAATAATGCATCATAAATCAGGAGAAATTAATTGCATATCTGTAATGAGATTCATGTAGCAAGACAGAATAACTGTCAAGGCTGCAGGAAAACAGCAAGGCAGATCATGCTCTTCATCTCTAATGGAGTATTAGCCTGTGAGTTGTGTGCTAGGCTGCATGAAATGCATGCTCTGGTCCAGACTGGATTCAGCTATGAAAGTGAGCAGCATCAGAACCACCTGTAGGTAGGGAATTTAATACCTCTCAGCACAGCAGGTGCCTATAATACAGAAAAGGATTGGTTTTATACTGTATCTGGGAAGCTCAGCAGATTCAGGTGTGGGGATTATTTGTTTTGAAAGCTTCTCTTTGCTTTCCTCTTACCATTTTTCAAACCTTCTTACTCTCTTCCTATTTATTGTTTTCTATCTACTACAAGAGAAATACTGGCTATTCATTAATTCTACTATAATACCTGAAGTGACATCACAGAGAGAAATTACCTGGTAGGAGGAAATTAAAGGGATAATAAACAGGACTTTTTCACTTTTTTAGGTGGAAATAGGTTTTACTGGCTCCATGCTAGTTTCCAAAATACAATGACAGACTGTCAGCTTAAAGAAAGTGAGTCCTGACAGCACACTTTAGTGCACCGAACATTTTGTAACCATTTGTGTCATATGAAGCACTTTCATACCATCTGTGCTCCAGCACAGCGTTGCTCTGTCCCAGGCAGAACCTTTTGTCTTTACACAGTCACAGAAGTCAATGGTGCCAGATATCAGAATTATAAAACTTGTCTCTGGCTGGATGTATGCAGAGTGTCTACTTCTCCTGTAAGCCCCCTCTGTGTGCCTGTCAAAAGCAGCAGCACAGCTCAGAAGACAGGAAAGGGATGCAAAGTATCAAACAGGTACTACTATTATGTTAGTGCCACTTTTTGTTTAATATTGGCTTGATTTGCTGAAGAAACAACAAGCGAAGGAGGAAAAGAGAATGCAGTGAAAATGCAGGCATGTTCTCAACAGTACTTGCTATGCAAGTTCCTTGTATTCTGGGGAAGATAAAAATATTTTAATGGTGAAAACAGCACTTTTTTCAAATATTTCTTTTGTAAAGAGGACTTATAAAGACAACTTTAATACAAATATAGATAACACTTATACTATCTGCAACTTCAATAGAGACCAGGAGGGAAATGAGAAAGCAAAGTATCTTCATTACATTAAAATGCCTTCTCTAAGCAGTGGTGTTTGTCATTTTTTAATAGTAGTATGTTTCTTAGTATTAAAAGGGAATTAATACTAATACTTATGTAACTAAAAAAGGATTGTCTCATATAGCATTGTCAGGCACGGTTTTTGTGCTAGTAAAACCCTGTATGCCTTTGGCAATGTAGAAGTAATTGAATTGCCATATTTTTCTTTGATTTCTCAGAATTAAAAAAATAAAGGACAGATTTCTGAAAAGAGTAAAACAGCCCCTCCCATGCAGCAAGCCCTAAATGCAGCCTCTGCTTTTGTGCTGTCCATGGTGAGGCTCAATACTTTTCTAATTATCATCACTGTTTCAAGAATTTTTCTTACTTTAATGAATTTCTGTGCTTAGGTGCATAGCTATTTTCTTGGCTATCTTGCCTCATTATTCTGATGGAAGCAGTCTTTTAATTTAAAACATTCTTATTAAAAGTAATGCATGAAAGTCTTATCTGAAAGATATATTGTTTTGACAACAGATGCAGATCAAAATGCAACTGTCTAAATACTCAATTATATATTTTAATGGAAGACTCAGTAAAGCTTAGGCATGAAGGAGAAAAGTAGTTATCAGCATTAATCATTTTAATTACTAGCAGATTTGTAGAGTATTCATATATTTCTTATACCTCAATAAGGTTGAGACTGAAGCTAGTTCAATGGACAGCAGTTAGCTTGTAAAGTCTGTCCTTGGAATACATTACCACAGCAGTATTCCAAAAGGACAAGCTATTCTGGCATCTTTTCTCCAATGTGTTAAGCGCTGGCACCTTTCAACATCTGCTAGGCTTCTATTATGCCACTTCTTTTGTAAGCTACTTAAATATTTACAATCTATTTATCTTTGAATATACACCAAACTTCTTTTTATTTTGTGATCTTACAGGGTAGTCACTACCCCTTAGGCTAGGGTTGATCCATAAGAATGTACACTAAATAATGTCTTCACTGGGGCATCCATCAGACCATCCAAACTATATTTGGTTTTATTTTTAGTTTTGGATCTTGCAAGGTTTTTTTCTCAGCACAACACAATATAACTGAGTGTAGATTACAGAAAATCCTGAAGTTAAGAGTGTCCTGCAGACTCATCCTGACCAATAAATTCACATTATGCAAGTTCACCTGTACCTCAGCTGAGAACATGCCATGAAGTTCACGCCTAGCAGTGCTCCATGTAGCTCAACCCTTAGCTCTTCAGAGCTGGTATGTTCTCTACTACTCAGTTTCCTGTCAGCCACCTCAATCCAGAGACCCATGTAAGTCTGGAGAGGTTGCAGTGATCTCTGTAAGGCTGGGATCTGGGATAATGCACTCTCAATGTGTACAGTCAGAAAATCATTTGGGCTCACAGAGTCTTCTAATATATGCAGGAAGACTCTCTGATACCTTAGTCCTTCCCAAAGGGGAATGTAATGCAGATTTTAAGTGCCAGCCTGTTAAACTCACGTATTGGTGCCCATGTAAAGAGAGGAAGTATGCTCTGAAACCTCAAGGTCATAAAGTATTTAGCTTTCCTGCACAAGCATCTCCAGCAAGACAGAGACATAAGCTTCGCTGTGTAACCAATTCATAGCTTAACTGCAGCACTTTTTTTAATGTTTAAACTGCTTTTTGTATTTGACCACTGCCACTTGCTTGCTATCCATCCTTCTTGTTTTATAGCAGCCTGTCAACTGAAAGATAGCTACATAGATGTTCATACAGAAAGTCACCATGTCAACGTTAGCATTTTCCTATTGTAGATGGCTCAACTAAAACAATTTCTGGAATTTATAGGCAGCAATAGTGCTGCTAGGTATATGTTCTTTCTCAGCACTGAACTAGAGTTCATTCCAACTTTTTGGCCATCTGATTTCTTCTATGATCTCTGTACCTGCACGCTTTTAACAGATGCACTAACTTAGTCTTTTGACAGCTTATCAAGGAGTCATCATGGTAGACAAAAGTTAGGATTTAAAATAGAAAAATGAAATGCAGATAGCCCTTACTTGCAGAAGACTTTCATTTTGGCATAGTATATGTCCCACTAATATAAAATAATATTTTTAGGGTTTGTTTGTTGTTTTTTTTCAAATATTTAGGCCTTTCCTTGACATTCACTCGAATCTCAGCAGCCTTAGGTACATTCATAATTACCGATAATTTAAAAATTGTTTTGCTTTCATACAATAGAGTTCATTCAAAGAGTTTTATCAAAAATCCTACCTGCTAAAGCTGACTGAGTTTATTTTAATTATACTGGAACCTTCTAAACTGAAGTCAACAAAGTCACTGAGATGCTGCACTTCAATCAGAAATTCCAGACACTGAGGCAGTAGAAGAGGAACTAACAGAATATTGTACTTAATGACATTTCTACAACACATCTGAAAAACTGGCCTTTGCCAAGTGCTTCTTTTATCATGTATTTCAAGTAATATGTCAGTTCTTAAGTTATAGGTGCATTGACTCCATCAGCTGACATCACGGAAGTTGTAATTTTATTGAAGTCAGTGTACTCTGGGGAGGATAATTTTAGCTAGAAATGAAAAGGGTCATTTACACTTGAGCTAAGGGAAAGCAAGTTTCTGCTGTTTCAGTAAAATACATGCATTTGTAGTGAGGAAAAATTGTTCAGGCTTTTAAAATGTGTTATTAAAAATTATGGTGACTGCAGTTTGTTTCATGAGTTTGTGTCCTGTTTTGAGCGTGGTATTGTCATCACCTAAGCATGTGTAGTTAAATTAAACTAAGCTCTGTTATTGCAGATAGGATTGGTACAGAAAAGCTCAGCAGATTCCCTTTTGAAAGGCTCAGCAGAGCCCACTCAAATTTGGGATTTTACTCAGGACCTAAGATATAGTAATAATTTTCTTTTTTCTGTTCCACTGCAATCTACTTCAGAGAAGTCATCTGTTTCCCATTCCAAAACATGGGATTCTTAGGATACTAATCATCAGGACAATGCTGTACTAGAATCTATTCCTGCTCTATCTCCTGCACACCCCTAATTGTTCTCAGTAAAAGCTTAAACATTTAGTACCTGCAAATTTAGGGTAGGATTCATCTGACCAAAGATAGACATCTGTACCTGAACCAATCACTTCTTCCTTTTGTAGTAATGGAGAGAAGCAGACACTCATAAGGTGCAAGTCATCCAGTCTAAGTATCTCAGCATAATCTCACTCCTTTGCCCATAAAGAGTGCCTAAATTGCAAGGGGCACCTGCCAAGCTCAGACAAAAGCATCACATTGCTTTTACCTTAGGCAGACATCTAAAAGCAGGTGAGATGAATCCCATCCAAAGTAGCTGGAATATTTAGAAAACTGGAGTTTAATTTCCCTGTATATAAACCAGTGCATGAAACTCTCTTAGTTAGTAGGAGTGGGTAACTTCAGGAAGAACAGTAGTTTACCAGAAATATAGTGAAGAAAAAGAAAGAAAAAGTTTGAACTCATAGAGCAAATCAATCTGTTGTCTCATGACAGCTAAGGGCTATAACTCCTAAAAATCAAAGCTTGCATGTAAGTCTTGTCCTGAAAGAGCATGTTGTGTTTTAATTGAGCCTATCATTAGAAATTTCTCCCCTGAGATCTTTCAAGTCCTTGGAAAGAAAGATCAATATCTCTACAGAAGAAAAACGTGAGGCAGCCAACTGAAAATATTACTTCTTCTAAATACAGGATTTCTTGATATGACTATAATCCAGAGCAGCTCACAAAGGTTAATCTGCTAATAAAGAGCTGTTTGTCAAAGCAGAATACTTCAGAGTCACACTGCTGACACACTAGAAATGATGAAGCACCTAAGTCTGCTGATGGTCTGGAAATGGGATAAAAATCTACTGCCTTGTATTTTTCCTATGAGTAAACAGAAACTTAGCACTGATATTCTTTGCAGAATTTAGTTGTCAAAAAAATCTAAAACGTCTGTACTAAGCTTGTACACATTGTGATTTTTGTATTTTCAGTAACACAGATTTAATTGAGCTTTCACAAAGATGTCAAAGCCATGTGTTTCACCAGCAAGGTTATCCCTTGTCAAATGTCAAGGTCCTAAAAGTCTGCTAGAACTTCTCAGACAAGAAAAATATTCAGAGATGTTTTACACTGGCAAAATGACTTAACTTTTCTATGTCTGCCTTGGGAAAACACGGGTCCTGTAAAATATTCTAACATGTATATCCTGGAAATGTTTCTTCCTTTTCCTACTAGCAAAAAAATAGCCCAACGCAGACTGAAAATGTGAACCAGCGGGTTGAGGTTAGAGAATATACTGCTAAAATGGAAAAATACAGATTGTCCCTTTAACTATGCCTAAAACACTACCAGCAGGCCAGGAGGGAGAGAAAAAAAAATAAAATAAGGGAGGGGGGGGGAGGAAATCAGAAATTGCCTGCTTAAATATAATTAAGACAAATTGCATCATCAAGCTGTTTACATTTAGTTGTAACTTACAAAAAGGCAACCCTAAAATACAAATATGCTGCTTGAACCGGAGGAGACATTAAACCTGTATTTGAACGTCATGTTGTCAGTTATCTTGCTCAACTTCTCCATAAAATGATTCCTAGAGTTTAGTGATTAGCAGTTATTGAATGATCTATTACATAAAATAAGGAAGCAGCTGAGAAACCTGGTGTGGATTCAGGCAGGTTATTTAAAATAACAGAAACTGACCATTTGGCAACAATGCTGATGGCCAGATGCTGAGATACTTCTCAGGAAGATGAATTTTGAACTTACCCATAAGCAGAAAGGGCAAGGCTGGACAGTTTTGCTGCTTTTGCTCACAAGCACAGAGATGCTGTTGTTTCTGGACTTTTTTCTTGTCTTTCTCCCTTGCTGTTTTTAAGACAAACATAGGACCAAACCTTTGACACTTGCAGTTTATGTTTCAGAAGGATAAAACATTTGCACAGCTTGGAGGCCACAGACATACGTTATATGTACGTTTGGACCCTCAGCAAGCCCCTGTGCCTCAGTGACTGTAACCAGTAGCTTCATTGCTGCACTGCATAATCTGTGACTGTATCTGAGATACAATAGCATGAATATGAAGGTCTCTATATAATTTTCCTGGAGTGGTTCACAATTGTGTTCTTACAGTAGTGCCTAGAAACTGATCTTGTACTGACCAAACATACAGCAGTAAGTGGTCCTTTTGCTGAAGAGCTTTCAGTGTAAGTAAGCAGAATGAAGGCTTGGCAAAAACTGGTTTTGGAAATAATTGTGGTCCTGCTTAGCTAGGCAAATTGTAGCAGTTAATAATCCTTCAGAAACTGAAGTCATGCCAGGCAACAGAAGTCTGCATATGTAGGGACTTCATAGTTCACATCTGCCTTCTCTCAAATGCACCTTCAGTTGTAAACTTGTGTCCCTAAAAATATTTCTACAAGCAACTGTTTTATTCTATACATGATGTGCCTATGTCAGGCACAGTCTGAAAAGCAGAAGGGCCAGCACAGCCTTCTTTGCTGACAGCAAGCCATGGTCTCAGCCTGCTTTTGCATTAACCTGCGGTATCAGAAAGTGTCAGCGGATGCTGGTAAGAGAAGCATGACTAACACTGCACCTGCAAAATCCCTATCCATGTGTGAGTGGTTTCTCTTTTTTGCCTCACTTCAGACTGCTGATCACCAATGTGGGACTTCAGTTCCTAGACTGAGACCTGTTTTCCAACATTTCCAGCTTTCCCTCGTCTTTCCACTCCAGGAGTTCCAAAGGATTTTTCCCATTGCAATGGCTGACTAGCCAGAGATATGGAGGATGTGTAGGAAAATGAGAGTTCATTTTCAAGTTGCTAGCAAATTGGCCCTGCAGAAAATTAAATAGTAGTCCTCGCATACATTCTATCCTGCTTAGATTTTGAAAGACAATCACCAGGAGATATGAATAACATTTCTCTATCAGGAAGGGCAGCTTTGCACCTTCACCAGCTTCTGTCCCTACTGAAAAGCAGAGAGAGAAAAAAAAAACAACACCAAAACCAAAACAAAATAAAGCAATGCATGGATTTGATAGAATTCTGTGCTTTCTACATGTTTTTACAGCCTCTGGAAGAGGAGAGCAAAGCCAAGTGAGAGTTTGGTGCCTTGCTGCTGTTGCCAGTTCCGTGTGGCTGTGTTACAGTCACTTGTGTTGTACACACAAAGGCACACAGCCTAGTAGAAGTGCAGAGTATAGCCATGTCTGTTTCAAACAAATTAGCCTTCTGATCTGGAAAGTACTGGAAGAACATTTCTTGATATCTTAAGTCTGTCAGTGGTAGAAAGAGCTAATGCCAAAGTTTAGCAGTTTATCCTGCTAAAGGGAAAGTCATAATTTTGTGGAAAAAATGAAAGTATCCACATTCTTGAGTTTATCTTAATCTAACTATGAAAACCCAAGGCATGTAGAAGAAAACCTAAGGAAGTCAAACTAACCAGAGGCTTTTTTGTACCTTGAAGTGCTGGGGAAGCTTGCTGACTCTTGTATCTCTCATTCAATTATTCACTCATGAGATGCACACACAAAATGAGTCGTGTTATCTTTTATACCCCAATGTGATGTGATCTCTGGTACAGCAGAGCTCTCACATAGTCTCAACTGAAGAAAGGCAAAGCTTAAAGCAGAAGCAAGTGAAGCAAACCATGCTGCTGATGGATGGAAATGACTGAGGCGTCTGGCTAACTGCAGCACAGAAACCACCACTAGATGGGAAGCCACAACCTCTGTCACAGTTGTGCAATTACAACTTGTAGGTGACACTGTTGGGTTCTCAACTGCAACTATGCTTTTCATTTTCATAATTAAGATGATGCTGCTGGATTCAGTCTTTCGCCATCCCAAGCCACACCATTTATTTGTTGCACAACACATCAGTGAGAAAGAGAAAACTTTTCAGCCTCCTTCTCCAGGGCTAGAAGTGTTCTTTTTGTTAATTAATTTGTTAATTAACCATCTGGCAAAAAAGCTCTTCAGCTTGAATACAAGAATCCCATGACACTAAATAGAACATTGGCCCTATTAAGTCTTTTATATTTCACTACAATGTACCAAGAGCAATAAGATCTTCCATGTCGCTATGCAGGTTATTTTCAGTAAGGCACAAAAAACGTGACAGTACTGGGTTAGAGCTTTGTGATAGCTTCTAAACATGGTCACATCAGGACAGTCCTACTCAAAACAGCTTAGAAGTTCCTGAGGTGGAGGTTACATGTAGAGTCATCATGTTCAAAAACAGCGTTGAATCTTTATTCATGAACTCACTACCATCCATTTTCATTCTGTTGTTATTGTTGACTGTTTCAGCATCCTGTGGCAATAAATGCTTTTTTTGCAGTTTTGATAACTTCATAGCCAGTGCCTCATGAATTCTCTGAAAGGGATGTCCTTAGTTACCAAAAATATCTGTGCAGGTACTTCTACTTCTTCCTGTGGAATTTCTCTGTAATTTGCCTTTCATAACTAAAGGACAAATTTGTTACTTTGGGCCTCATAAACAGAATGTGCATTATATTGAGTGTAAAAACTACAGGAGAGGATTTTGCTTGGACATTTCATTCCTAAACAGTTCTAAATTAAATTACTTCAAATAATCACTTTAACACTGGAAATGAAATCTCATAAATATCATCCAAGTTTAGGATTCTTCTCCCATGTGATGAGCATCTGGGACCAGCCAATACAGTTACAGTCCTGAAAATTACACACAAAATACATATTTAAAATTCTAAACAAGTCTACCACAACTATATCAATTTTACTTAGGGTAACTTGAATTTGGAAAATGATTGCTTAGACTACCTTCACATAGGCATTTTAACGCTGAAAAAACCCCCCGTTTGGTTATACTTTAAAAAATAACAGGAAAAAAAAAAAAAAAAGAAATTTCTTAAGAAAGCTTTTAGAAAGGTTAGGACCAGATCAGAAGACTAGCACTTACATGAATTCATTATTTTCTTCAAAACAATTTATTCAGAAGTAATGGAGCAGAAACAAATTAAAATGTCCCTTCAGATCTCACTCAGGGAACATATTCTTTTATAGGTCTTCAACTCCAGCCTTTTGACAGCTAAAATTAGCTTTGCATTACTGAAACAGATAATGCACCATCCTTATTATATTCAGAGATAATACAGTAAATACTATTAAGTTTCAACACATTAGGCTTTCAGCAGAAACATTTCTTAATTTATATTAACTTATGTCAATGAATGATGTCTAGCTGTCCTTTAGGCTTCACCATTTCCAAATTTTATTTAAAACTGACATTTATGTCAGCTTTAGTAGTGTGTTTTGGTTTTTTTAAATAATACCTACATGTATATGCACATTTATACAAATATTAATTTAAATTAATACAATTTTTAAAGTAAACATTCTCTTTACCTCCTGCTGTCTGCCAGACAGCTTACTTGCTTTTACAGGAAAAAACACATCCTATTTCAGATTAAACGTATTATGTATTTTCAGGGAATGTAATAATCTTCATATAATAGCAGAAAAGCAGACTGGAAAGTGATGAGTTTATAGAGCCATAAAATGTGTCCTTTCCCCAGGATTTTCAAGATTGCAATATAAAGGTTGATGCTATCAAAAACCAACTATCTAATGTGGCTGACAGTGATGAAAATGATGTGAAACTATCATGTGCATTATATGTAAGGTGAATGCTTCAGGGTTTGGTGGCTTTTTAAAGCAATCCTACCCCTCTTCACTGTAGGGAAGACATCTCTGTCAGCACACAAGTTTTCAATGTCACACAGCCTACTTGTCCAACACCCCTGACTATTCTGTTTATTCTAATGCCTCTTAACTAAATTTTTATATTTAAATCATAGTTTATAGAAACGACCTATGGTGGCTTGTGAGCCAGTGTCTGTGGCATATTACAACAGGATTTGACCAGATGGGGTTTTTTACAGTTCAGTCAGGTATGCCTGAAATACATTATCAAGGATAAGTGGCAGCTATTTGAATAACAAGTATCGTTTGCCTGCCTCTGGGATGAAAAGTGAAGCTTTTCAGGGAGTCCAAAGTGGTGTAAAGCACAGTCATAATGTTTGGTATTTTGCGCTGCTGCAAGAATTCACAATTTACTTAGACACCAAGTTATTTTTCTGATCTTTTTCCCCCAGTAGCAGTGGTGCTTTACCAGCCCACATAGCCAGAGGTGTTATTATTCCCATTCTCTTTTCCCCTCCCTGACCTATATTCACTCATCTGCTTGTTAGTCTTTCCCTTATAAATAGCGCTTAACTGTTGTTACTGTGTGACAAACTTTCATTAGTAGGTAAAATCACATACTCCTATTGAAGGGAAACAGTATTTTTCATCATCTTAGAAGTTTAGAGCCATAATTAAGATAAAGTTGAAACACACTTTAAACATCTCAGTCTAAATGCATGGACATCTCAGAAATTCTCTTAATATATTTGTAATAATTATTTTCTTACTTCATACGGGGGTGATTTTTATTACTTGAAAAACTATTCGTGTTGCTTTTCAAAGGACAGTGTTGCAAAGTCAGTCTTCTTCTCAACTTGGAGCAGTGACACTTCTGACCCTGTTTGCCTTGTGCTTATGCCTTTACAAAACCAAACGCATCAGTAAGAGTGTAAGAACAGGCATGCCAAGCCAATGTTCAGCAGCACAGAAGAAGCGAAAGGGACAAGAAGTATAGTACCTCAGTTAAAAACTATCAACAGATGCAAATGTGCAAATTAACATGGAAGCCACTTAAGAGAAACTGGAATTCCCATTCCAGTTTAAGACATTCCTACAGAAAGAGGTACAAGTCGTTTTCCACACAGAAAAAAGTAGACATCTAGAATTTAATCCTTATCTAGAAAAAAGAAAACATTTTGTAGAATAGGCACCTGAAGCTGCCTTTGAAATTGTCTCTGTGTAGCACACCATGTCCTAGCCTACCAGAGTCACCTGTTTATTACATGACTGTGCTATCACATGTAAGAAGATGTAAGAATTTTGAGGACACAGGGGCTGCTTTTGGAAGGGGACAGACATAGTGCTGCCTTGTTTCACCACTACTGGTTTGCAGCAGGCTCTGGCAATAAAACCTTCCAGGATTTGGTATTTGGGTCTGTCCTAATGGAAATTGGCTTCTTCTGTAAGGGGGGCAATTTTAATGCATGCCTAGTATTGATAATAAGAGGATCAGAGCCCTGGAGTAAAACAGAAGGCAGAAGGCAAAAGACAATGTAGTTAATGTAGTCACAGTGCAAGGGCAGGAGAAGCTTCATGAGGGATAACAATTCACAGTTACCCCAATTTTTTTTCTAGGTCTTCTACAAAGGCTGCTTTTATACATTGCATATTGGAATCAGAATTTGGGAAGGCACTAGAGATGCAACACAAAGTTTATAGGAAATCCTCTCCCCTGCCTCTGATAGCTAAAGGTGACCAAGTGAAACCTGGAGTCCATCAGGTCTGTGGGTGAGACAGAATTAAATAGGACAATTGTGCATCTCAGATAAATTTCAGTATAACTCAAGAATAATAGCCTACTAACTAAATAAAAATATTATAAGTTTTTTATGAATCAAATTAGTTTTTTCCAGAATCATAAATAAAACAACAGCAATGTCATGAGATATCAATATTTATACATGTAAATGATAAGAAAAGGAGACTTCTAAGAAGCACATTTGATGTACAGTGAGGTTGCAATTTAAACCATAAATTTCTTTAAATGAGTGCACCCAAGAAATAATTTTCCAGGCATTAAGACAAATTATCAGACTGATATTTTTAGATGCAAAGTAATTAAAAATATCTTCAGAATGATATCCAGATTAAAAGTGACACACTGAAAGACTACTTAATTTATTCTTTGACATAGCATAAAGTAGGCTTATGTTGCTTAGAAATGTAAAATAAACCACTGTAAACATCCAAAGTGCAGACACCAAAGGAAGTACTCAAAAACTGAAAATACTTCTTGTGAATCACAGTTCTTCTAATCTTAGCACAGTAGCTTTTTGCATAATTGGGTCTTTCTACTGCAACTGAAGAAGATTATCCCATTGTAAAAATGCACACTTGCAAAGCCCAGTGAAGGCTTCTGCCCCAATACCTCAGTGGCTTCCAGCATCATTCTAATTTTGATGACAGAAAAAAGACACTTGATAGTATCTATTAATTGTAGGATCCCAACTTAAGATGAGCATAGCCTTACTTGCCAGAGATTTTAGCAATGCTCAGCACTTTCTTTTTACTTAAAGAATACACCTGCCAGATACCAGCTTTTCAAAGGAGTTTATTTCTTCACATTAGAGATGGGCTCTAAATTCAAGCACTGAAGACTACATGAGGGACAAGAGCTTTACTTAACTGACTTCAGAGAGTTTGTATGTGACATTTGGACAGAAAGAGGGCTAAAACTCATGTAAGTTCAGAGGCAAATGTCTAATCCTGAAGTCTTTATTTTCTTTTCTTTCATAACATACACTTTGTTTCTGTGACAAAGCAGGGAAAAGCCTGACACACAAGTACTTGTTTCTCTGTAAAATCCTGACTTATACCCTGAGCACTATCTTAAGGTTGCACGAGCAATCATGCACCTGCTGTTTTTTCTCAATGCAGCTAATTTTGCAGAATCTTGTTCCTTTTAAAAACAAGGAGACCCCCAGGAGTATCCATTATGTACTGTTACTTTCACACATGGGTTTAATACTGTTGGGTTGTTACCACCAGCTTCTTTCACGTAGCTGACAGAAGAGAAGAAAGCACTTCAAGTTGCCAAGGTCTCTGGGTACACATTTGGGTACACACAGCACAAAATGGGTACACGTTTTGCCAGTGGGTGTCATAGCTGTTGGCCTACAGGAGAAAGACAAAGAGATACTGGGCACAGGGATTGTTTCCCAGCTTTGGAGAGTGAACACTAACAACTAGCCATTTCCAGCCTGTCTCCTCTCCATACTAGTCTGCTCAGGGCACTTTCCCAGAAGGACAGGGCCTTTCGAGTGAGATGGCCATGTACCTTCCCCCTCACTGTAATTTCTCATCTCCCTTCTCCCAAAGTTTTGAAGTTTGTATCTGAAACAACCCAGCCATTTTAGTTCGTTCCACTACAATTCATCCTGAGGCACAAACTCAGCACGACAATCCTTTTTTTTTTTTCCCCCAAAGCTGCAAGAAGTCAAAAATCACATCTTACAGTGGAAAGTATGCAGATAGTTTTAGGCATCACCACCTGAATTAATTTTGTGATGATTACATGCCTCTCTAAGGTATGAAGTAGCAATTCTGTTTTTCTTTTCATTCTTTGCTAGTAAATCTGGAGACTCAATAATGTCATACACCATAACTGTATGATGACAGCAGAGTGCTGGCATGTCCTATACAAGCATTTGTCACTGCAGGTGCAGGATCATTTTCAATATATTCAACAACACTTTAAAATATTTGCCAAATTAGATTTTTTACTTTCTGTTACACAAATCCGGATTCTTTTCATCTGTAAAGGGACATTCAAGTTAAATGGAGCTATTATCAACACTAACTGAAACATTTTGTAGGAAACTGAAAGCCCTGTGAAAGCCAACAGGACGCAGAATAAAGACACTGTACCCTATTACATGTATGGTAATAGAGATGCCAGTTTGACAAGATGTTTTTAATTAACTAAGGTACCTCCAGACTATTGGCATAAATATTGTTTCTACTCAGAAACATGCACACTCAGGACTAAAATACTTGGTTTGTAAAGACAGATCATCCATTCTTCTCAAACACAACTATTAAGTAGTGCTACAGATAACAGAACTGAAGGGATGCCCCCCAAAATGTATAGTTTAATGTTAAAGTTAACATTATATTTGGAAAACAATTGTGTTCAAGCCAGAAAACGCTGTTATTTTCATGTCTTGCTCCCAGTGCTTTTAATGAACAATGCTCAGGTTATGAAGACATTTTGAAGAATATTGTGCATGTACCACTTCCCCCTGCCTAAAACAGCTGGCATAATTACATTTTCCAGGTTAGTTCTTACAAGTACGTTTATAGTTCAGAAATATCACTAGTTTGTACTAAGACACTGGCAGAGAACAGCAGTGATTACAAAAGTAGTTTTAGAACATGAAGTATTGAAGATTACATGATATAGTTCCTAGCATTGCATTTGACACCTTATTAGCTGTGTCACAATTTATTACCAAACCAAAGTTTTGCTACTGTGTATCCTTCAGCTTTTGCATAGCTTACTTTTTTTTAATTCCTCAAGGTATTGCCATTAAACCTTGGTGTGGAACCAGCCTAATTATTTGCACATAACTTATTTAAAACTTGCCGTAACTTGTAGAACTGAGAAAAGTTACTACTTAAAGGCATTAGGCAAAGGACTTTACTTTCAAAACATTGTTGCAATTTTCCTTAGAATATTCCTACTTTTATTTTTCTTTACCTTCCCTGAAGGTCTACAGTGTTATCTCCTGAGCTTCAAGTCCTCTTCTGGAACAATGGTCCAAGTACAGACAGTTGGTTGTCTCTGGTAAATGCATCCTGGGTTATGGCCCAGTTCTTGACAATTAGGCCCTAAATGGAGAGTGTTTGTGGCAAACTGGAGAAATAGCCTATTTTAAAGGAGATAGCTGTTATTCTTAGTGAATTTCAAAGCCCTACATTCAGGTAGGAATAATCACCTGCATAAAGCAGGGTTATGAGGAACTCCATAGAGAGACACCTAGGGGGTCACAAGCTGGACAAGAGTCAGCAATGCCATGCTACTGAAGGGGAAAAAAAAAATAAAAATGAAACATTATACTGAAATACATAAAACAAGAACGTAACAAACAAAGCATCAAAAAGAATACAATCCTTTTGTTCAGATCAGCACTAACAAGGCATCACCCAGACCAATCTCTCCTTCTGTCCATTTTTGATCATTGCACTTTCATAGAGACAGGGACATACTGAAAAGTACCCAGAAAAGAACAAGGAAAAAAAATCAAAGAGCTAGAAAACATGGCCTAAGAAGAAATATCAAAGAAATTAAGTTCTTTAGTCTAAAAAAAAGGAAAGCAGGGGGAAAGTATGTTTAAAAGCTTAAAGGCTTGTGTAGCAAGGGAAGGAATAAAACTGTCTTCATGCCCACCCAGAGCACAGCACGAAGGCATGTATGGCAACAAGGAAGGTTTAGCTCAAAATTTAGTGACTGCATTGGAAGATCGTGCCTAGGAATTATTTTATTTCTATTGCTGGAGTGTCTTAAGCAAAAAAATATAATTGTCTGATGAGACAGTAACATTGCTGTGGTGGGATAATGAAAATCACTGCTCAACACTGGTTTTCACACAGATTATAATGTGTGCCTTGTACACATAGTTTTCACAAAATGAGTGCTGTCTTCAAAGAAACTTAAAATTGGGACTGATGTAACTGACTGTTTGGCTAGTCTAAATACTTGGGGCTTTAAGAGGTAGTAATTCTGAATTTTATTTTTGTCACCAGGAGAGACTCTGACTCTTTGGATAGTTTTCTTATGCCTTTTATTTAGAATCACCATTTTTTTTAAGAGGGGTTGAAAAAATAAAAACAAACAGCAAACCCTAAACCTGCAGTCTTCAGCAACCTCTCATTGCTCATTTCTGGCAAAATTGTCAAATACGTAGATTTTTGCATAAGCTTTTATTTAAAAAAAATACTTATCAAGCATACATACACACTTATTTTGATTTTACCTACTTAATTTCTTCCTTTTGATGCTCTTTCTAAGACTCTTCACATTCGGTCAATTGTCTGAAGGACAAAACATCCTCTGCAGTCTACCAAAGAGCAATAAGGTACCTAGTTATCAGAAGAATGCTAATGCCTGAAGCAGGGAACTTTTCAGACTAAGGGCTTGTTATTGCATTTCAGAGAACAGAACTGCACACTTCAGAGGCAGCAACTTCTTAATTGCAGTCCTCTGGGGAGTGGGAGGAATCGAAGTGCTAGCATGTCTGGAAGGGACTTGACACAAGCAGTGTCCTAATCCTGTAAGAGGAGAAAATGCTTGATTGGTGCTCCAGAGACCACCCAGGCTTCTTCAGGCACTCTGTAATTAAGTACTTTAAAACTGCTCCTCTCAGTGCAACTTTTCTGCTTCTGCTCTTCTCTCAGCTCCATCACTTAAATCACCAGCATCGTTAACCAGCACAAATTTCTACTTCCTACCTTGTGTGCATTGTAGTTTCAGTGGCAGGAGATTGGATTATGGGTAAGGCACTGGGTTGAGGAATCAAGATGCAACAAATCTGAAAAGTCCAGCTAATGTTTTCTGCGTGACCCCCATGACACACTTGCTCGAAGTTTTGGGAGTCTACCATGAGGCACATTGGCTGAATGCATATGGGAACACTAAATGCATGAAATGATTGTTAAAATAATAGTGTTTTTTTTTAAGTTAGAGTCCGGACATTGGAGAGAACTTATGCTTAAGAACAGTGTTGAAGTATATGCTAATTTTATGTATTTCAAAATCTCATCCAAATTTAAAAAGAACTAAAACATATTGCTGGATCAGGACATGTGACCAAATGAAAAAGGGAATATTGACACCACTTCTGAAGTATGTCATTTAAAAAGGAATGCAGTTACTCATTATCCAACCATCAGCCAACCTGCAGTTTGTGGCAGTTAGAAACAAACACTTTATGTAAGCATGGTTTTTTCATAATTGTCTATGCATTCTTTCATAATTTTCTATGCATGCTTTTCTTGTAGTCCCCTCCTTATTGTAAAGTCCTAGTGCCAAACAAAATCAGGATCTTGGGGGTGAAAAAGAAAACACAGCAGGTACCTGCTTTAGCTGAAGAGCAGAGTGCTGCCAGCCCTCCAGCCACCACTGATCCAGAGACCACTTTATGAACCACTTGTTCTGGGTCATCTTTCATACACACCCCACATTTCACAGGGGTAAACAAAGCAAGAAAATTTCAGGTTTATCATCTGCAAATTCACTTTTTGTGAATACAGCAAATCACCATACTCATGGCACTTAGTTACCACTGTCACCACTAGATATGTCCTCTGACTTGGGTAAACTTACCCGTGGCTAGAACAGGGTGGAAGACAATGAAGCTGCAAGCCTAGGCATCTCTTTATATAAAATGGGTAATTTTTCAATGCTTACCATAAAGAAAGGAAAGGATCAAGGACAATGCATTGTAGAATGAATGAAGCAATCTTTAAAAAAAAATTTAAATAAATTAACCTGTAATTGTAGAAAGCTAAACCTTTGCAAATAGCCTCATCTAACTTCAGCTGAACTTTGGCACTAGAAAGACAAACTGTACAAGGCCAGTGGCTCATTAACACAGTCACAGTACAGGAATCCACGAGGGAAGAAATGAGGGAGGAGGACTGAGCTAATTTAGCTCTGAATCCCAGTGAAGAGAATGTCACACTCCCCCTCAACTGTGGGCTTTTCATATGGCTGCATCCAAAATGGTTAGTGTTTGAAAAGTGAAGTTGCTACTGCTGAGAGTGAGCTAGTCACTCATCAGCCTGGTACCTTTTTCCTGCTATCCTTCTCAGTAGTAGTACACTTTTTTTCCCATTAAAATACAGTTACTTTAACCTAGTTCTTTGTCTGGATTGAGATAGGATGTATATGCTTTGCAGGAAAAAGGATAGAATAAGCTATGTTGATTTCATGTTGTAAATTTTGGCTGAAGAGCTATATCAAAGTGAAGGATTTTTGTGGTTTCTCAAAAAGAGGTTTTACTTAACAGACCTTTATCTTTCAGTGAACAAACTGAGTCAAATATGTGTTTTGCTGTGAATCCTGTAGGCAACACTAGCCAGAATATGTCGCCTGTGCTTATCACCACTTAGCACATTCTGTGTTCTCTACTGTAAGGAAGAGCCCAAGAATATCCTTTTTCTATTTTCCTCTCATGTAAAACAAAACAACTGTTTTCATCTAGGGGTCTGTAAACTTTTATATTAACTACTTCTAAGAGATCCACCAAAAGCAATTAGGGAGGCAAAACCCAAAACCATCACATTACTGGTGCAAGGACGTCAGAGTTATCAAATTAGCACACAGGGACCTGCAGATCTACTGGAAGATTCTTAGCAGTCTACAAACTGGCAGAGGGTGGAGAAGGCTGAAAACGACTGCAGAATAAAACACCCAAGCGACATCTGCATGCTCAACAGCAGAAGACACATATCCCTTGAGACAGGCCATGAAAATAAAGAATATGCACAGAAATACTGGGATTCTATTGTCAAAGATATTAAAGTGAAAGGTCTGGTGAAGAACTGATAAAAATTCAGAATAACTGTAGTTAATACGATGTTAAGAAGGTTAACAAGAAAAACACAACATAGGTTAACTGGCCGTAAGTTATTCTATTTACAAATAATGGAATCTTAATAGAGGAAAAAAAGGCATGAAGGCAAGCCAACATTTTATGCTGAACAATTATTAATGTACCCACAGTCTGAACATTAAGTTTCCATAATGAGCTTAACAGTCTGGAGCTGGTTCAGTCATAAGACCGTTCACTGTTTAATGGTTGCCATAACCATTTAAGATGAAACACAATATTTGGAAGGCAGAAATAGACATAAAGCAGAAGAACATCATAACAGACAAATAGCTCTTGTTCTTTTCGGACCTGAGCACTGCATAGCAGGGTAAAAAGAAAACTGTAATCTTTCAGTATCTCCCACTGTCCTATCTTCTGAAAGCTAAAGCAAATATACACTGTCTTTTTGCAGGGAAGAGCCTCAAAAGCCAACCTCAGCTCAGGGAATAAATTTTCTACAGTTGCCTCTGTAGTTAATGGATAGAGAAATGTCCCTCAAGAGAATTAAGTAAGAGCAGAAACTTGCCTGTAAATTTTCTACCTTATCTTCTAGGACACTAGATTGGGAGAACTGTCTGACATGATAAAAGGCAGAGCTCTTCCATCCAAAGGGACTTGGCCATAAATTTGATCTCTGGGCAAACAAACACCATGAAGTTCAACACAGTGCAAAGCTGTGCGCTGAGGGAAGAATAACCCCAGGCACCTGCAAAGACTGGAAACCAAATGGGCTGATTAGTAGGCCTGCTGAAAATGTGCCAAGGTTACAGTGGGTAATATAAACCAATACTTCATTCTTGTCACAAATAAGGCAACTGACTGCATTAAGAGAAGAACGCCCAGCGGATTGAGAGTTTACTACTCACCCCCCAGCCAGCACCACTACTGCCACACTCGCAGTACTTCATCCACTTTCAGGATGAGTTCAAGATGGATGTGGACAACCTGGAAACATTTCAATTGCTGAGGTGGTAAGGGTCCAGGGCACATGGCTTGTGAGGAGAGGTTAGAAGCAGGGCTTATTTGATCATTAAAGAAGGAATGTTTCAATACAACTACTTGAATGGAAGTTAAAGACAACAGAGCTCAAATTTTTCTCTGAGAGTGGCAGGCAATATAACAAAGGACAACATTCACAAATGGTATCCTGAGAGGTTCAGCCTGAGGCTAGGAAAAACTTTCTCACTGTGAAGATAGTGCAGTGCTGTTGCTCAGAGAGCTTGTAGTGTCTCAGTTATTAGGGATTTTCAAAACAATTCTAGACAAAGCCATAGCTGACCTGGTCTGTAATGTTAGCAAGCCTCCAGCTACAAAGAAGATGCTGGACAAGGTGACTTGCAGCTGTCCCACCCAACCAAGACCTCTGTGATTCTGTGACTCCCCACAGGACTCTGACTGTTAGTGAGTTTAAGGAGATAAGCATCTCCACATAGAATGAAGCTGTGAGTGAACCTCTTGAGCCTGCAGGAGAATACAGAGCTGCAAATCTCTTCGGTCTTTCTATAAATTGTATAGATTAGAAAGAAAAGCTCACAGCTCTCTTTCCTATCTCACCTAACCCATTAATATTATAAACAATGCTTCAAAGTAAGCATCTGCAGGATCAGCCTGCAACAGAAAAAAGAAAGCCTCTGAAAATAATGTGGCAAGGAATACAGATAATCATCAGCTACAGTAAAAATCTCTAGGCAGTAAGCAAGACAATGCTGGAGGTAAAATAAAGCAGTAAATTTCAAGTTGGCTATTGCAGGCTGGAGAACAAATTATGCATGGGGCCCAGTTAAAAAAAATAAAAAAATAGATCTAGACATCACATGACTGGTAACTGTAGGTCTCAAACAAGCCTCTGGCAGTATTTTTTAAATTGTTTTTAATAGTGAAGTACTTTATTTAAATGAAATAGAATTTCAACTGGCCCTTTATATCTTCTATGAGAGGGAAAACCTGTACACCTAGTAGTAAAACAATCTGAATATGTGCTCTGAATTCAGAAAATTGATTTGGTCAGATTTCTTTTAACACACATTCAAAAAGTTCTTCAGTGCAGCCCTTTCCCACATTTGTGGGTTTTGCATTTCTTGGATAACATCAGGAGTAAGAATGTTGCAAAATAGTAAGAAAATGTTTTTCAAGGTTCTTAACTAAGCCTGAAGCAGGAATTGCAATACTTGACATCCCACAGACAGCTTGTTATTTTGGAAATTTTACAATTTCAAGAGACTTACATTGCATAAAACATCAAAAATTGCCAAGGCTTTTCTGAACAGAACTGCTTTGAGCTTAACACAACACTAACCATCCATGTCATATCTAGAGAGTAGCTGAAGCATAGTGCAAGACACAGATGAAATAATGTATAACCCTTTCCTCACTTCCACATGTCTCTTGGGAGCAATATGGTATGAAGATTTTATCAGAAACACTGTGATAGCTTCAGAGGCAAAGAAAGGAACAAGTTCTGAAGGCCATACCATACAAACACTGCTAAAGTTCAGTTTTCACACCTTTGAAAATATGAACCTTAATTTCTAAAATTCAGAGCCCATCTCTCTCCCAAGACCCCATTCTTCTGGAGGGCATTTCAGTAGTAGTGCTCCTGTTTTAAAGCACAGCAGGGTAGATTGCATTTCTGAATGATCTCTCAGGAGACCAGAGTAAAGTAAATCCTGCTCTGTATTTCTCATCTTTACAGTTCTATGGGGCAGATGAAACGTGAAGTTAGCTTATTGTTTTTTGTTCCAGTATGTCTAGTAATGTGTGGATAAAATTAATTGGTACTTGACACAATTAGAAATGGGTAGCCATGCATGCTTGAATTTATGCCAGTAGGCTCAAGGAAGTTAGGGCAGAAACTAAGCAGTGACTTACGAGCTTGCCATCATGACCCAAGAGATTGGCTTATAAATAATGGTTGAATGACAGCAACTCAAAGGGTAAGAGACAGAAAGATTAATCCCCAGTAAAAAGAACTTAGCAGCATTGTTTTTTTGTGGAAGAAAGTACAAACTACAAGCAACTAGGTGCCTCTGCAACAAGCTATCGAGAAATACGTGGATGTGCACACTTTGGAAAGGAAAGGGCTCTGAGGTGAGAAAGACAACTCGTGCATTTTTTCTGGGGCAGAACAGATGAGGGAAGCAAGGAGGCTGTGCAGCTGAGGACACTGCACTGCACAGGAAGCAGCAGCATGCAAACCCAGAAGGGCTTACTGCTGTTTTTCACACAATAAATGCAGACAAGTATTATAAACAGTGAATGAATGTCCAAAAAATATCTACACATATGTTTGCATATTAAAAATATTTACCTTTCTAAATAATTTCACGTGGCTCATCTACAGCTGTAGCAAAACCCTGATCTTTGTTAAGATTTGTGGAGAGAGTACTGTAGGGAAAAGGAAACAAAAATGCTGCTAAGAGAAATTTCTAGTGACCATGAAGTTAAAACTTCAAAAAGAAAAGAAAGAAATCAGATATTTCTCCATCTGTTTTCATCCGGGACGCAGAAAATACATTTTACTTAATGTACTGAAGGATCAATAAAAAGACCTTGACTATTCTTCCAAGACCTAAGGCTGCCAGAAACAAAAATACTGACTTTGCCATCAGTAAATAAGTCAATACCTTAAATAATTCAGTCAATTAACAAGACAAGCCTGTAGCTAAAGATGTCACCACGAACAATGGGCGGTGAAAATTAAGATAATTCTTTTTTCTTCCCTCTGAGAGTCCTCCCTATGGCAGGTGGTAGACATTATTGTATTACATGCAAACAATTTGTCTGACTTAGGAAATGTGTGCTGATATAGATAATAAAATTCTAGCTATGATCAACCTGCTGCAAAACAGAGGGAAAATCTCCCACAAGAGGACGTCTTAAGGTATAATTTTTTTAACTTATGATGAACAATGATGCATTATAACCAGAAATGAGGCCTAGATCCTGCCTTTAATCTATAAACACAACTACTGACATTATTTCTGGAAGGCTTAACTGGCCTTTATGAAATTACATGTCTATATTTCTGCTTATCAGTGATGAGCTACCAAGGGCATTGCAAAGACCTAATTCCTAATAGAACTTCTATAATCCAGTTGCTGATTTACTGCCTGCACAATCCCCAGGCAGCAGGTAGATGCTGTGAGATGACAATTTTGCAGAAATCTGAACCTTTGTACAAGAGCAGAAGCCTAGCAATAGGCTACCAAAGCACACACAGAGTGAGGCCAATGCAGGACAGATCCCAGGAACTTAAACTAACAATCTTAGAATTACGAAAAGTTCCGTTTCTTTCTTGTCATAACCTAAAGCAGAATTCAACCTTCACCTGATGGCAAAACTCAGGTCAGCTCTCTCTTT
>NW_009954614.1:2000073-2010577 GCF_000747805.2 Chaetura pelagica | reverse complement strand
TCTTTCCCTTCTTGGGCCTTCTCTAGCTGTGAAATTAGGATTATCCATAGATAATCTTGGCTACAGATCTTGCAGCAGATACATAAAGCCATACCTGGTGCTAGAGACATTTTGCAAGCCAGAAGCCTCCTGTTTGCCACTCTTTCATGATTTCTTTTCTACCAGAACTAGAAGAAAGACTTATTGTGATACCAAAGGAAAAGGGAGAAAATGTTATAAATTATATGCTGGTTTATCCCTTTAATTTTGTAACCATTCAGATTTTGTCACAATTTTGCTGTTATCCTCTACAATTTTGCAAGAAACTTGGGGGCTGAGAGTCATTACAAGAGCTGCAGTGGACACACAGCTAATTATCTAGGGAGCTGTACTTGAAAGCAAAAAGGTACAGAAGGGTTGCACATCTACATGTTCTTTCTCTTCTGCTCAAACACATTGAAATGTAGCCCCTTTGAGGTTTATCCTTTGGAAGGCAGATAGTAATTCCATGTAGCAAGCTGTTATCCTGTGGCTTTACTGATAAAGTACAAGTAATCACTAATTATCATGAGTATCATGAATTTCACAAATATCATTTAAAAAATCCTATCTATGGATTAACATATTAACAAGCAGTTTCAGGCAACCTCCTATCTTGTTACTTTCTGATATTTACAAACAAAGAACCCCTAGCTCACTCCTGCTAGTGTCTCCCACTCAGTATTTCCTTAAACGGGGGCAGTCCTCTTAGGAACTTTCAACCACAGCAAAAGTATTCTTTTAAATGAGTAGGTAACCCAGAAAAGAGGCGGAGTCTTCCTCAGTGGAACCACAAAGGGAAGAAACTCTCAAGTTATTTTGTGAAAGTAGTTTGTTTCATTTGTATCAAACATGAAATTAAATGCTCCAAAAAGCACTGAAAACAGTAATTAACTTTCATCTTCATGTAATACCAATGACATTTTTCATGCGTGGTGTTAGAAATGCCGTTGCTTAGGGTAGTGAACTTATTTACAACCACACAATCATGAGTGAGGGAATGAGAGAAATGCCAAAAGATAAATGCATTCCCCAGAAAACTCAGCAAGAATAGGCGAAAAACACGGGGAGGCACTTCTCACATGTTTCAGCCAACAACAATGCTGAAAGGCAAATGGTGTTGCACCTCCTGCCAACTCATAGCAATAACTTATTGCAAACAAAAGAGATCTCTGCTGAAAGGTGGCAGCACAATACACACAGGAACCTGTCCTATGCTCCAGTTTGCACCCGTTGCCCCTTGTCCTATCACTCAACATCACTGAAAAAAAAGCCTGGCTACATCTTCCTGACACTGGCCCTTAACATATTTGTGAACATTGATAAGGTCGCCACTCAGTCTCATCCAAGCTAAAGAGACCCAGCTCCCTCAGCCTCAACATCAGGGAGATGTTCCACTCCCTTAATAATTTTTGTGGCTCTGCGCTGGACTCTTTCAAGCAGTTCCCTGTCCTTCTTGAACTGAGGGGCCCAAGAAGAATATGCACAAGTGAGAAGAGCTGTTAAGAACACATTTTAACAGAAACACTATAAATAAACACTTGGGGAAATCATAGCATCCAGTATGTAAGAACTGAGTGCAATAGCTGCTATTGGCACTCTCCCCCAGTCCCAGCAGCCCAGTGTTGTCAGGAGCAGGGAACACAGACTCCTTGGCTTGATGGGTTTACAGGGCCAGAATTGGCTTTCTAGGCTGGAGTTGAGTGTGTCTGCAGGATTTGGTGGAAAAGAACTCAAGTCCTTTGAGATCTTCATGAGCTTAACAGTAGTAGTTTTTTAACAGTATCTACCTTTCAAAAAATGTTAGGGGGACAACAGTGTATAGGCAAAGTCACTCTCTTGGAGCATTTTAATGATTTTCTACAAGTCAAGCAGTTGTGTCTAGTCTATCAAAAGCTTTTACAGCCTGAAAGTTAGGAAGATGCTGGGCCCCACTTCAATTATTAATTCTCCTGCCTCCAACCCATCCTATCCATATGCCAATGCTATATGTCTGTGTTCTGTGTATAAAATGTATTCAATTGGAATGAACTATAATCATAATGAAATAATGTATAGTGTGGCCATGCAACATATATTTGTTTTTTTCTCATAGAGAAAAAATTTCATTTGCAAAGACATCACATGAATCCCCTTCTTTTCCCTTTGCAGCCTCAAATATACTAAACTGTAAACATGTATACAGCATTTGAATAATACCTATATCCTAATACTTGAAAGAGTGATAAATATTATCAATAATAATGCAAAAGACAATACTTCCAGGAAATAATTCCGACCTTTGCAAGGCTTCCTAGGATTTAGAAGAATGAGTTCGCATGCAAGACATCTAATAACGTTCTCCTATAGCTCTTCTGTGTGATAATTTAATCCTTTGAATTCCTGTGGGACATCATCCAAATCCTCCACAGGATACCCCAGCTTCTCAAAATCTCCAGATGGCTGGAAAAAGCAGTTGCTGGCAATGTTCATAGCTTTATGCAACTTCAGTCCTCTTCTTCACTGAGAGCTTTTTGGCTAAATTATTAAAAACCTGGAAAAATTCCTAGGATAGTCTTTTCTTAATAGCCCCCAGGGGACTGATGAGTTGTTTCCCAGCTAATTTATTTCCTGGCTCCCCTCTCGTAAACTGCTTACTTCTGTCCTTTGAGGTCCCACTGTTCAACTACAAAAGGAAGGACTCCTGGGGTGCCTCACTAGGGTGTGCCTGACAGAAACCGCTATTGCTAAACTCAACACCATGCACATCCAAGGGCTGGGTGGTTCTTGCCCATCCAGCCTACAAACACACAGGAAGATTGAAAGTACAAAACAATCCCTAACTATACACTGCATATCCTCTACCTTGCTTTCTGGCCAATTTATGCCACTTCAGTACCCCACTGCAAGCATGCTGGTTGCTATCATCTGATGAAGGGTTTCACAGGTTTCACTGTGGGGGACTTTTCTGAGCTGGCTGCAACACAGCATGTTGGCACCTGGCAACAATGAATTTTGTTGTATTGATCCATCTTTAAGTGTTCATGCTGGGGCAGGAGACATATGTAAGATCTTACTGGCCATTTTAACCATCTAGAAAAACTACACAGCCAGATAAAGCAATCCAGGGAAAAGACTGTTTGATTCTTAAAAGGAAGTAATTCACTTGGGAAGAGAATAATTTTCTTTGTTTCTTGGAAGCACTAATCCTACTAAAGACAGTGTGCAGTGGAGGAGGTTAAAATAAAACATCATGTTATGAGTCTGCCAAACAATCCTTACAGCCCAGCTGTCCAGAGTACTGCACTCCAGACATTATTTGGTGAAGCCAACCCATGTTGTTTGCAAGACCTAGGCTAGCAAATATTCTCTATAGATGCAAACAGTGGGAGGAAGAGAGCTAACACTAGATCTTGAGACTGAGGCACACGTGTGCTTTCTAGGACTGAGCACATAGCACCTGTTGGGCTGTAAAAAGTCCCAGGAGGGTGGAGGCATCAGAAGGGTTTAAATTCCCCAGAAGCACCAATAAATAGTGTTTCTTCCTACTCTAAATGATTTTCTAGAAGTGTATTTATTGTCCCATCTCAAGAGCTCAGAAAAGCTTTGTTCATCAGACACAACATCATTACATGAGGCTTTGTAGCCAGGCTCTAAGAAAAGAATTGGGTTTTTTCCACCTCCTACATCTAAGTCAGCATAACCTGATCTTGAGCTACAGCAAAATAGAAAGTAGGCTGAGAGGGGAGGTTAAATAAAAAAATAAAACCCCATCACTAAGAAAGTGTTCTGGAGTGTAATGGAGGCATTAATCTTTGTTTAATGCCTTCAGTTTTGAGTCAGGCATATTAATTCAAAATGGTGATGGGTCTTGCTGTAACCAGGCTGGTAGCAGACACTTTTCAAATCTGTCACCAAGAAATCATGGTGATACTGCATCTGCTTCCCAGTTGAGGTTTTTAAGATACACCACCCACTCCAAGGTATCAGTCTTTGTAAACTGGGAGCTAGACACATGCACTCCAGGCACTTGCCCTGTACTCTGCACAGTCCATGGTATTCCTGGTGGAGAATTGTCTTACTGGAGGTATAGGTGGTGAGACAACAAAATAACATTTAATGGGCTGGGAATAAGAAATCTTGCAACACTTTGTAACAGTAGTTTAAAGTCTTCTAAACACCAGTGACTCAAAAGCAGTGCTATTAAGATAACTAATTTCTTAAAAAATCCTGCCTGACTTTCCAGCAGATTTAGCACACACAGAATGGGCAGTTTCCTACTGTTCTATATCTTCCATAACCAATGGTTTTAAAAGCCAAAATCCTTCCTCTTCTTTAAGAGAAGACAGCTGTGTGCTTTAGAGGACTGAAGAGACTACCTTGCCATTCCCTGAAGGCAACCATGGTGGTTTAAGTGTATTGGGCTGTCCCTGCTCTGAAGTTAAACATAAATGTTTTCAGGAGGCAGTAAATCTAGAACCGCACCTGGAAGGAGTAGGGGGAGGAATCACCATGAGAGCAAAAGGTTCAAGCACATAAGGTGGAAATCCTCCTAAGCAGGTGCAAGTATCAATATTTAGGAGAGCATGGGAAGGAAGGGATCCTGATGGAGCTGCATCTTGTAGCACAGGCTGTGGACTGCAAAAAGAGGGAAGAAGCTTGAAGCATCTCCCCTTTTTAGCAAAACGCTTGCTCTTTATACCTGCTCTTAAGGAGAGCGACACAAATAGAGCAGCCCCAAGCTGGGACAGCACACTTTCCAGAAAGCTTGCCTTGTTCATTTCTCAACACTGCAGGTGAGCACATAAGCCACCAAAAACCTTACCTTCTAACTAGGAGCAAGCATAGCTAGTACTGCCAACCAAAGGAAAAGGCCAGCTAGAAAAAGAGATAAGAAAAAAGATTATTCCCCCAACTCATTCATTAAGCATATCAGTGTAGAAAGCACTCCTCTGCTCTCTTCATCCCTTTTTGAAGGTGGATTTTATATTTGGTACTCCTACTGGTGTAAACACCTCTACTGGAAAACACACTCCATACTGCAGAGTGCAGACGGGAAGATGACAAGCAAAGCACAGGCTGAGGCAGAGAAAAATCTAGACCTTTGTTCTGTACTTTTTGCCAACTGTTTCCTCCAGGAGGCAGGACACTTTTCTATATTTCTTCTCTTCTTTTTTGAAAGAGCAAAGTATAAAATGAAATCCTCTGAGACTGAGAATTAGTTTCCAAAGAGCTTTAAGATAAGGTAATAGAAAACTATAGAACTAAAGTCTGTTGGCCATCATTTATTAATAGGCATTTATTTTGTCCATGGATGGACAGTAATGCTGCCAGATCCACACACCAAGTAGTAGCAGTTTCATCCTTTTCAACAAAATGAAACAGAATATACATTCTTAAAGAGAAGAGAGGCATTTGTCACACACAGTATTGGTAACATTTGTCCTGTCTCCAGGTGTGAGAGCACAGAAGTATAGGGAAGGTACAAGACCATTGCAAATAGGTCGTCATTCACCAAAGCACACTGTTTACAAACTGAAATGAGTACTTTCAAGATGATAGCAGCATCATGTAAATTAACTTGTAGAGCTAAGAGTCCTCAAAATCAAGAGCCTCACAGTAGGCCATTTCAGGATAGACTACCTGGTTATTTCAAGCAATTGAGTTCTATCAAGATTAATGACAACTGAAAATCAGAGGTTGAAAAGCTAAGAACAGGATCACTATTGATGTTGAGAAAATAGGGTTGCAGTTTCTTATATAATGATGAATAAAATCACTACTCCTAGAAATAAAGCTGTCTATGAGTCTAATATGGAACAAGTACATCACAGATAGCACATTATTTTACACTAACTGCAAGAAACAATACTAAACCTCACTGTGGCTTTAGGCGTCTGGAAATCAATAGCGCCGAATTAAGTTTTCCCGTAATGGGACAAGATAACTAGATGTCAGTTAGAAATTCAAGACAAAATGCTGCTCAATGGCATCCCTCCAGAGGGCATGAACCCAGCTCTCCATCATGAACACAACTCTCCATCACAGATCTTCACCTTGAACCCCATATTGTGGCTGATGGCCATTGGTTTGGGACCCTCGTGTCCCCAGGGTTCCCACTACAACACCTGCTGCCCACTAGGGGAGACTCACTTCTGCTCAGTCAGCTCCAACACAGAGGAATCATTAACAACTCTTCTCCTTGACCACATGGAGCTTGAGCAGACTTTCCTTGGAGTCCTGCTGCACAATAAGAATTGATAACAAGCAGAGCATGACTGAATTGAAGCCCTGCCAGGCAGGACACCTGGGAGCCACTGAGTCTGAGAAAAAGGTTGTAACATTCACTTGCTGGATCCAGAGGCCCTGGAGCAAGACAAGTGCCAGATCACTCTGCCCTAAGGGTTGTTTGGGTGCTGTTTCTGTTAAGCTCATTCTTCCCCATCACAGTAGCAGTGGATAGTTTGGCAATTTTTGGTGGCTGGCAGACTCCATGGAACAGAAAAGGGAAACTACCTTTGACCTAGCCTCTCACATAGACTTAGCTTTCCCATTAATGAATATACTAGCCTGCAGCTGCCCTACCCTAAATTTTTAAGGCATGATGGGCCAGGAAGGTCCCTTTAGACTAGAAAGGCAGCACAGGAGAAGAATACTAACCCCCGTGTGACTGCAGCTTTTGAGTAAACACTCCATCTGTATGTTATATATCATGACCATTTATCAGATAGATCATATAATTAATTACTACTAGGATATCTTTGTGCAGATCTAAATTTAACTGTCAGAAAAGGAAAGCAGCACTTTTCCTTTTTTTTTTTTTCTTTTTTTCTTTTTTTTCAATTTAGTCCCTGTTTTTAAAGATTTTAGGGCTGTTTAAGGATGCTCTTCCAGTCCAGAAAGCTCTGAGAGAAAAATCAGCTGGCTCCATCTTAATTTGCAGAAGGGTCTAGTCTTCTATAAAGAGATTTGGTCCCATAAAACAAGATTTAATTTTCATATATTTTACATTTCAGAATAAAAGAAACAAATTCTTTATGTGCATAATGTTTGACTGCCAACATTTTATGGATAGCAAGAGCTACTAAATTAGCCATGAACTGACTCTTTAATCTGCAAAATACTCCTAGAGCTTTCATTTTCTTAAATGTAGTTTCAATAGGCTGTTTGGTACAATCATTCTTCCTTCCCTGTAGTAGCTCAGCTTTCATGGCTCTAAGAAACAGCTTGTGCCCAAAGGAGTTTGCTTTCAGCTGGGCTCTGCAGAACAAGGTACTAACCAGAAAAGCAGAACAGAAGACTGTACAGTTGTACATCCTCGGTGCTCTCCCTCCATCTGCTTTTGCCACCTGCCATACTGGCACACCACTGGGTAACAACTATTACCCACAAAAAGAACTGAGAAGTCTCTTTCTTGCTAACTGACCTTTCATAATACACTTCTTAGCTGTATTTATGAAGGTTTAAATATCCCAGACCATTTACAGCTGAAAACTGTTTCTTACTGAGCACTTCATTCTTATGGAATACATTGTTTCAAACAGCCAAAAATGTCTTCTGACCCAAATTAAGGTGTGTAAAGTGCTGTAAATTGAGATTATTTCCAAGTTCTGATCTATCAAAACTGTCTTAAAAGATACAAATTATTATTTTTTTCTGAAAAACGTGCTATCTTTTGTTTACAACCAAAGCAAACTGCAGCTACATTCACTTTGAAGACCATATACAAGCACTAATGCCCAACTCCATCACATTCCCTTCTAAAAAAGGTCTTCCAGAATCTGATCTCCCATAAGAAAACACAAGGATATATTTCACCTTACATTACTCTGAGATATTCAGATTTATAGAAAGCCCTTTATGACAACCATCAAGGGCTTCCTGGAACTGGTGCAAATCATATCAAGCAGAGAATAACATTTCTATGGCAACTACCTCATCACATTTCAAAAAATGGATGAACAAGAAGCACTCATCACCTTTTATGTTTTCCATTTCCTCAGTAATATCTTGTCTTTCCATTCACCCAACTCTTAGCAACCTAGATAGGAAGATGATACTTCTGAGTTAAGCAGGCTAACTTGTCTGTAGCTGTTTGCTACTTGGCCTTTTGGTCATTAACACTCTGAAGTGATACTGCCAAGAGATCTGTCTTATTATGCCTGCTCCTTCTGTCAACCCACAGCAAGTCACAGCCAGTTATAGCATTAAGTATTCCCATTTTCCTAGGACACTAGGCTGACCAGAATGTCCAGTTTCTCTCTGCCAGAAGCCTTTCAAACAAACCCAGCCACCACCAGCCTGGGCTGGTTGCTGCCACCAACCACACTGAGGAAGGAGGCTCATGGCTCATCCCAGCACAGCTGCTACCACCACCCCTGCCCTGACAGAAGCAACACAGCAGTCCTCTGACTTCCCAGTATCACTTCCTCCCTCCTACACCTCTCCTTCACCCTCGAGGCAGCATTAGTCACACTTTTTCCCATGCTTCAGAGGAGCCAGCTCTGCAATGCCATGAGCAGCTTGCCCATTTCTCAATCATGCCTTTGCCCCAAGGTGCTACAGAAAAGCACCACTCATGTTTCCTTTGCTTTGCTGAAATGCTTCTCTTTAGAACACATTGTATAAACTCAAAGAAACCGTTGTACGAGAACTGGAGACTGACAGCCAAGAAGGGCCAAGGCACTTCTGTTTGGGGAAGAAACACACAACAGTAGCATCGACAGGGAGACCGGCCTTCATCCTGCAGGTTTCCACATTTGCACCTGTGCTTGCTGAGACTGCAGTGATATGAATACAGAGCCAAGCTGCTCAAATTTTTGAGTTTCTGAGGAAGAAACATAATAATTATCTTTAGCAAGCAATGCAGTTGCTGCAGTCAGGAGAGACCTGGAAGTCTCTTTACTCCTTCACCCCCCCTTTTCTTCTCAAGAATGGCCACTTTAATATCCACAGATAAAAATATTCAAAGCATTACATGAAAACAGCATAATCCTTTTCAATGGGGATGGAAAACAGCTACATCACCTCATTCTGTACCTCAAACTGGATACCATGGAAAAAAAGAGTCAAACAGCATGATTCAAACATTTTGACTTTCAAGGTCTTCTTTGAAAAAAGTTCAAACTTTTACCATTTCTAAACTGAAACTTGTCAGTCATAACTCCCACATCTCATTATGCTTTGTTCAAAACACTAAATATGTAATTCCTTCTGCTAAAGAACTTCTGTAAATCTTTCAAAGAATGAATACGTTCTACCTTATTTCACTTTTGTTCAAGTTCTAAACAGTGTCATTGTACTCAGACTTTGAAATACTGCACTGACCTGCTGTAAACATAAGCATGCATTGGGACAAATTTTGTTTTCCCACACTTGCTTTCCTGCGCCAACTACCTTAAGATATCAGCAAAAGAAGCTGACAACAAGCCCAGAACAAAATTGCACTTAAGATAAACTGACAGTGTTTCCTATGTAAAATTTCTTCCTAGCCTAAGCAGGTTGATTTTTTTTCTGTTTTGAAACACAGAATTAGCATTTCTATATTGCAAGCAGGCCCATGTATATCTTGTCCTACCTACTACAACCCTGTGCAGCCAGGATGTGAACTCAATCTTCAACAAATGTAATCTAAAAAGAAAATATCACCATAGCCAATTTGCCGTGTACTACGTGAACTCTATTATCTGCTTTATATACTATATTTGTACTTGGCTTATTACTGAAAATGTATTTTTAAAATAGTTATTTTAAGCATTTCCATTAGATACCTAATGGATCACCTAAATCAGGAGTCCAGCAAATTAAAAAAAAATTCATCAAGCCAGTAAAACATGCTTGCTTAGCAAATTTCTCTCCTGATTCATCCTTAAGGATCACTTTATATATACACACACATACAAAGTCTGTCTTATAATCTCCCTTTCCCCATCATTTAACATTAGCTGTATGCAAGTTTATATTCATTATATCAATAAAATTGTTCATAGTTTAATACTTTCCACAAAAACTGATGCAATAGGTCATGTAAAGGCTGCTCTAAAAAGAGCTATACATTTATTTACAAAATGCATAATTACAAAAAATACGTAAAACATTTATTGTTGTGCTATTACTGTTTCATGTTACATTATGTTAATCAGAAGCTTGCTTGTACAAGTACGTTTTATAGGATTCAAAATAGAATAAGATAATTGGATAAACTATATTCAATTAACAAACCACTGTAATTGCAGAACTTGTTATACTGCAGAAAACCTTGCTCATCCACCCTGCACTGTAGTATCCTAGATGGGATTTTAGAGGCTTGGTCTCTCCTTTAAGGAAAAGAAGATCTGGAGAGGACCTTCATTGCCCTATAACAATATAATTCAGCAGCAAATTCACAGACAATTGATATGACAAGGTTGTCCCCCCTCCCAGTGTGGCTTGAGATCACCCACTTAGTTGTTGGCTCCTGAGGACAACCAACTCTGCAGGTGTTGGTAAAAAATCCGAGCAGTTAGAG
>NW_009954614.1:1981966-2000035 GCF_000747805.2 Chaetura pelagica | reverse complement strand
TATTTTTAAAAATGAAGCTTCCAATATTTCTGGATGCACAAGTCTTCAAAACCCTAGCCAGTCATCCTTTCTAAACACCAAAGAACTGCAGAGTAACTCTCAAAGCTGCCCCTCCCCATATGCAATTCTGTCATTGCAATGCAGGAGCTTCAAGATGTATTGAGTAGCAATTTGAGGACTCTTTAATAAGGAAGCATTTGTGTGTCTCCATTTAAAACAATGCATCCTGCTAGCCTACTAGTTATAAATTTTAAATCCCAAACTCTAGGTCAAAGGAATGAGCAGAAACTTGCAGTAAATTGTCAGACAGCACCTTGAAATTGTGCAACTGAATGCACAAAACAACATTAATCTGATAGTGAGGGGGTGAAAATTTGATAAGCCTTTCCAAAGAAGATATTTCTTCAACAACCCCCTTTACGCAACTAAAGTCGTTAATATGATCTTGAATCTGACAAGAAACTTTAAACCAGTAAAGTGGATGTTTCCTGCAGAGAAAGTTATAAAATATTTCTGGCTGAACTGAGGAATAAAATTATAGAAAACATTGGTTAATTTAATACATTTTATACAGATTTAAGAAAATTAATCTGATCTGAAAACTACCAGGAAGCCAGTCTAGCAGTCTATGTTATCAAAAGTAACTTCTGTATTTTTTTATTAAAAAAAAAAAAAAAAAAAAAGAACAAATGCTACTTCAAATAAATATAGATTAAGCAGTAAAATCCCTTGAAGCCTGTTGTAAGTACCAGCATATTAGATCAATGAGCTTGTAAAGGAGTAAAACACGAAGTGTATCAGCTTCTTGTAGCAGACCCTGTACCAGCATCATTCAGAACAGCCATTTTAAAATTGTGGCCCCAAGAAACTTCTCCAAGTTACTCATGTATCGCTTAGGAGAAAGGTTGAGAGAGTTATTTGAAGTAACTCCCAATAGCATCAGTATGAGAAGAGTAAGGTAACCAAAATCCACATGGTGAGCATGACCACAATCCTGCCTTGTTGGACCCTGCCCAGTGAGAACACTGGGGAAAACGTGGACAGAGGGGGTACTGGCAGCTGCCAACAGTGCAGAAGAAAGGGATGCCTCCTGACTGCAACCCACCTGGCCCCCAGGGTAGGCTGGGAAATGTAAGTGTAGAACACAAAACCATGGTGTTTGAGCAGAGGTCCTCCACCTCCTTCCATCCCTTCAACCTTTTGCCTTGACAAGGGCACACAGCATGTAATAAACTCTCAGAAGTCTGGTCAGTGATGCAAGATGTAGCAAAAGGTGATTTTGTGCAGGCTGCCCAGATCTGGAAGCAGGGGTCCCATCTTTGGCTCCACGTGCCTCCTTCAGGCTGTGTGGTTTCCTCACTACTCTCCACAACAACTTCTACTGCTACCATCTTGTGCCCCCTCAGTGCTACTATGAAAGATACCTACCTGTTCTCTTCATCTTTTTCATTCTGTGTGTTCGTATAAATTCTTCAATAGTGTTTGCACATAGACAGGTACTTCAAATTTACAAGGACCAAATGCTTCACCATTAAAAGTTTTCTGCCTTCAAGTGCCAAGGTCTCCCTAGTGATCCCCAATACTCACTCATCTGCTGCAATTTCATTTGAGAGAAATGTCTTTCATCCCAAAGGAAATTTATTTAAATGATGAGACTTCTCATTTAGAGTACTTTCTAATTAAACTACCAATCTTTAAAGCTTCTGCCTTCTAAGACTTACTGTTCTTTGCACGAGATGAGAAGGCAGTCACAATTCATTGTCTTTATAGAGACATACAATGGTTTAAAAAAAAAATAAAATATATATATATACATATACATATATACATATATATATATTGAGCAGCTTGCCATTCCATGTCCTTGAAATTAGAAGTGCTTGTATGGTTTACTACAGGGAAATAGACTTTGCAGTTTTAAGACACAGGCCCTGGACATATCCCAGTGTTCCTGGCATGTTGTAAAAACATATAAATTCTTTGAGATTTTAATTGTATTATTGCAGACTCACTAGAAATTCTTTAAGTCCATACATTGGGCCACTACCTCATATCTAAGGTTTCTGTATTCTCCTTTTGGAGAAATAGTTTACTATGAATAGGATAAAATCCAAATGACAACATATACTATTTTGCAATTAGATGTCAGAAGGAAAAGGAGAATTTTAGTGTCAAAAGCATAACAGGAAAAGCCCCTACCTTATAAGCAAGGTGTTACACAGATGGCTGAAATGAGATGAAGCCCCAGCTCCCTATTTGCCTCTCCACTAAGTTCCCTTTTACAAAGGTGTAAAGATAGCTGGTAAATCCCTGTGGGAGGCACTCCCCAAGAGAAGTGATGTAAACTTAAACGTTACCACAAAAATACTGAAATACACTTCTTGCATGCCCTGGAAGCATTCGTTCAAAGTCCTGTCCAACCTGGTCTTGAATAACCTGGTCTAGTGGGAGGTGTTCCTGCCCATGCAGGGAGTTTGGAACTAGATTATATTTAAGGTCTCTTCCAACCCAAACCATTCTATGATTCTATAATTAATTAACTATTGTCACCCTGACTTCCCCATAGACTTTAAGCACTTCTACAACCTTCTTGGATCACTGTGTAACATCACTATAGACATGATAAATGTTCTGCTTGGAAATCTATCTATACAGTTTCTATTACTGGTATCTTGGGCAGGATTCATTTCCTCTAGCTCTAGAAGTTCACTTTGCAGATTTCTATATCTGAATTAGTTTTCCTAGGCTCCCTTTATAATCAGTGGTGAGAAATAAGCATCTTCAGGCATAATTCATCTGCTTCAACCAAACCATCTATTTCAGGATGAGAATAACTGCCCTAGAGGTGCCTGCTTCTCTGTTAGGGTGACAATTCAGGATTAGGTGGCTGCATTTAGTCAAATAAATTCCATTGTTTGTCTTTAAAGGACTACTTTACTCCCATGCTGCCAATATGGAGCATAACACAAGGGTACTGGTATCTTACGCAGTCATAAGGGGAACCTGCACATGATAGCATGCTAGAGAGCTCTCCCTCTAAAGGGCTGCTCTTGTTTTCAGAGTACAGACTCAACATTTCCCAACAGAAGGAAATCATCAGTGTGGTTTAATTAACATGGCTCAATATGTTTACTAAAACGGACTTCCTCCATTTTCTACTCTTATGTCTGATAATTTGACAGAATACTTCATGCTCTCAGGTGCCTATTTCAATCCCAAATGCTCTCTGAATAGCGCAGAGGTATTGTTAAATATGAAGCTTCCAATATTTCTGGATGCACAAGTCTTCAAAACCCTAGCCAGTCATCCTTTCTAAACACCAAAGAACTGCAGAGTAACTCTCAAAGCTGCCCCTCCCCATATGCAATTCTGTCATTGCAATGCAGGAGCTTCAAGATGTATTGAGTAGCAATTTGAGGACTCTTTAATAAGGAAGCATTTGTGTGTCTCCATTTAAAACAATGCATCCTGCTAGCCTACTAGTTATAAATTTTAAATCCCAATCTCTAGGTCAAAGGAATGAGCAGAAACTTGCAGTAAATTGTCAGACAGCACCTTGAAATTGTGCAACTGAATGCACAAAACAACATTAATCTGATAGTGAGGGGGTGAAAATTTGATAAGCCTTTCCAAAGAAGATATTTCTTCAACAACCCCCTTTACGCAACTAAAGTCGTTAATATGATCTTGAATCTGACAAGAAACTTTAAACCAGTAAAGTGGATGTTTCCTGCAGAGAAAGTTATAAAATATTTCTGGCTGAACTGAGGAATAAAATTATAGAAAACATTGGTTAATTTAATACATTTTATACAGATTTAAGAAAATTAATCTGATCTGAAAACTACCAGGAAGCCAGTCTAGCAGTCTATGTTATCAAAAGTAACTTTCTATGATTGTTTAATTAAAAAAAAAAAAAAAAAAAGAACAAATGCTACTTCAAATAAATATAGATTAAGCAGTAAAATCCCTTGAAGCCTGTTGTAAGTACCAGCATATTAGATCAATGAGCTTGTAAAGGAGTAAAACACGAAGTGTATCAGCTTCTTGTAGCAGACCCTGTACCAGCATCATTCAGAACAGCCATTTTAAAATTGTGGCCCCAAGAAACTTCTCCAAGTTACTCATGTATCGCTTAGGAGAAAGGTTGAGAGAGTTATTTGAAGTAACTCCCAATAGCATCAGTATGAGAAGAGTAAGGTAACCAAAATCCACATGGTGAGCATGACCACAATCCTGCCTTGTTGGACCCTGCCCAGTGAGAACACTGGGGAAAACGTGGACAGAGGGGGTACTGGCAGCTGCCAACAGTGCAGAAGAAAGGGATGCCTCCTGACTGCAACCCACCTGGCCCCCAGGGTAGGCTGGGAAATGTAAGTGTAGAACACAAAACCATGGTGTTTGAGCAGAGGTCCTCCACCTCCTTCCATCCCTTCAACCTTTTGCCTTGACAAGGGCACACAGCATGTAATAAACTCTCAGAAGTCTGGTCAGTGATGCAAGATGTAGCAAAAGGTGATTTTGTGCAGGCTGCCCAGATCTGGAAGCAGGGGTCCCATCTTTGGCTCCACGTGCCTCCTTCAGGCTGTGTGGTTTCCTCACTACTCTCCACAACAACTTCTACTGCTACCATCTTGTGCCCCCTCAGTGCTACTATGAAAGATACCTACCTGTTCTCTTCATCTTTTTCATTCTGTGTGTTCGTATAAATTCTTCAATAGTGTTTGCACATAGACAGGTACTTCAAATTTACAAGGACCAAATGCTTCACCATTAAAAGTTTTCTGCCTTCAAGTGCCAAGGTCTCCCTAGTGATCCCCAATACTCACTCATCTGCTGCAATTTCATTTGAGAGAAACGTCTTTCATCCCAAAGGAAATTTATTTAAATGATGAGACTTCTCATTTAGAGTACTTTCTAATTAAACTACCAATCTTTAAAGCTTCTGCCTTCTAAGACTTACTGTTCTTTGCACGAGATGAGAAGGCAGTCACAATTCATTGTCTTTATAGAGACATACAATGGTTTAAAAAAAAAATAAAATATATATATATACATATACATATATACATATATATATATTGAGCAGCTTGCCATTCCATGTCCTTGAAATTAGAAGTGCTTGTATGGTTTACTACAGGGAAATAGACTTTGCAGTTTTAAGACACAGGCCCTGGACATATCCCAGTGTTCCTGGCATGTTGTAAAAACATATAAATTCTTTGAGATTTTAATTGTATTATTGCAGACTCACTAGAAATTCTTTAAGTCCATACATTGGGCCACTACCTCATATCTAAGGTTTCTGTATTCTCCTTTTGGAGAAATAGTTTACTATGAATAGGATAAAATCCAAATGACAACATATACTATTTTGCAATTAGATGTCAGAAGGAAAAGGAGAATTTTAGTGTCAAAAGCATAACAGGAAAAGCCCCTACCTTATAAGCAAGGTGTTACACAGATGGCTGAAATGAGATGAAGCCCCAGCTCCCTATTTGCCTCTCCACTAAGTTCCCTTTTACAAAGGTGTAAAGATAGCTGGTAAATCCCTGTGGGAGGCACTCCCCAAGAGAAGTGATGTAAACTTAAACGTTACCACAAAAATACTGAAATACACTTCTTGCATGCCCTGGAAGCATTCGTTCAAAGTCCTGTCCAACCTGGTCTTGAATAACCTGGTCTAGTGGGAGGTGTTCCTGCCCATGCAGGGAGTTTGGAACTAGATTATATTTAAGGTCTCTTCCAACCCAAACCATTCTATGATTCTATAATTAATTAACTATTGTCACCCTGACTTCCCCATAGACTTTAAGCACTTCTACAACCTTCTTGGATCACTGTGTAACATCACTATAGACATGATAAATGTTCTGCTTGGAAATCTATCTATACAGTTTCTATTACTGGTATCTTGGGCAGGATTCATTTCCTCTAGCTCTAGAAGTTCACTTTGCAGATTTCTATATCTGAATTAGTTTTCCTAGGCTCCCTTTATAATCAGTGGTGAGAAATAAGCATCTTCAGGCATAATTCATCTGCCTCAACCAAACCATCTATTTCAGGATGAGAATAACTGCCCTAGAGGTGCCTGCTTCTCTGTTAGGGTGACAATTCAGGATTAGGTGGCTGCATTTAGTCAAATAAATTCCATTGTTTGTCTTTAAAGGACTACTTTACTCCCATGCTGCCAATATGGAGCATAACACAAGGGTACTGGTATCTTACGCAGTCATAAGGGGAACCTGCACATGATAGCATGCTAGAGAGCTCTCCCTCTAAAGGGCTGCTCTTGTTTTCAGAGTACAGACTCAACATTTCCCAACAGAAGGAAATCATCAGTGTGGTTTAATTAACATGGCTCAATATGTTTACTAAAACGGACTTCCTCCATTTTCTACTCTTATGTCTGATAATTTGACAGAATACTTCATGCTCTCAGGTGCCTATTTCAATCCCAAATGCTCTCTGAATAGCACTTGTAGCTAATTGACTTGTCTTAATTTACCTCCAGCTTGCTCTCTAATGCTCTAGCATAGTACTTTTTAAATTCTGAGCACAGCAGAAGGCCCTCCTGCAAGAAGAGCTTATCTGAGGTCCCCATGGGGCTTTCAAGCTACTGTTCATGGATGAAGAAGCAATGGGAGGACATACACAACCTCCAGCCATGCTAGAGGTACACAAGACAGCTGTCATTCCCACCCACTTCCTGAGTGATTAGGTTTAATCCTTTTGAGCAGTTCAGACAGGGAGACAAGAGTGTAAACTGAAGCTTGCCCCTTTAGGATTAACATGTGGCTGCTAGGGCCATTCCTCTTGAGCTCTTAAAAGGGAATTTGCCTGAAGGAACACAATGTGGTTGCTCTGGGAACCAGCTGACTTTCCCAGTCTCCAAGTCCTTTGTATTTAGTGTCATTAGTACAAAGACAGACCCAGCTAGGTTTTATTTCATCCCTACACTCAAGCAAGGTACCACTGTGTTAGAATAAATATAAGTCTGGACTTTTCTCCACTCTCAGGAGCTTAAGCCTAGAGACAGCTTTCTCTGACACAGGGGGAAAGAAAAAAAAACAACAAAAAACAAACAACAAAAAAAACAGCTTTCTGTTCTGGCAAGAAAAAGAGGTTTACTCACTCTAAAACATGGAGGTAAAGCTCAGCTTAAGAGAGGAAGTTTGTAGTTTGCTTGCTGAGGAGCTAAGTGCACTGAGGACAATGCCAGCTCCCTTTGTGGGCCATTTGCAAGCATGTGGCATGGATAACCTGCCCCAGAACAACACTAGTGAGGCCTCATCTAGTGCTGGGTCATCTGCCATCCTTGGTAGAAGAGTTCTTCTCTGGTCCCAGTGCTTTCAAACAATGCCTCTTGCCAAAGCACTGAAGTCAAATAGTGTCACAGTTTAGCTTCAGGCATCTAAAATGGAAAAATAAATTACTTTCTAGTTAAGCAGCAAGTTAACATGAGAGGGAGGATGATGGGGCCTTTTGAATGCAGACCAGTTATTTTCAGCCATTCTCTCGTTTCTGGAAAGTTAATTTTCTCACTAGAGAAAATAAAACTTTGGAGAATAATTTTTTGTAAGATTTGTCTCATCAACACATCTTTGAGTTACACCTTTTAATGTAACAGACCTTCAACCTGTACCTCTGCTTTGGTTACAAGAAAACCCAAAGATGTCCTTCTGTTTCATTATCCTTAATTTAAACACATCAAGGAGTACTTAGTCAGGTAATTTTCCCACTGGCTTTACGTGGAGAGAAAGTTACAGCTACTGATCAGCTAATTTGCCTTTAACTTATTTATACCCTGTTCTCTTGTTGCATTAGTAACTAAGAAAATTACTGCAGCCTTAAAAATGTTCATCATGCCTTGTATATTTGCGATGCATGAATCCACATTCTTCGAAGTTTAAGGCACTTAAAACTTTGTCGACCCTTCCTTGAAGGAGACACCTTTTGGCAGGATGACTGTAATGGATCAATTAACAGGTTCAGCATTTTATTTCAATTCACCCTGCACATCCATCAAGGCTCCTAAGGACTGGTGCTTTAGGAGAGCAGGAATTTTCTAACTGCATGAACAGATGGCTGGGAATCAAAATGCTTTCACCCTAACCCTAGCTTGCACCTTATAAAACTCATCTACAGTTCCATACCTGAGTGAAATCATAATTACTTCAAGATTTAAAAAAAAACACATTATAAATGCCAAGTACCAGTAAGAACAGTAAGTAATTTTTAATGGTAAAGTCCTTGTCTCAAAGGTCTTTTGAGCATTCTAGATACCCACTATATTTCCACCCAGTTCTCCAGGCTTTATGAATTGCCCAGTGTTTTCAGTATTCCCCCTTACACTCTTAAGGCCCACACTGTTCTATCTCCATCAGAAGTCCTTGAGACGTTCAAGCAGGAGCTAACAAAGCTACCTGTAACCTTTCAGTGCACTGAAGCTGGGTTCATAGAATCATAGAATCTTAGGGGCTGGAAGGGACCTCGAGAGATCATCTAGTCCAACCCCCCTGCCAGAGCAGGGTCACCTAGAGTACATCACACAGGAACTCATCCAGGTGGGTTTTGAATGTCTCCAGTGGGGGAGACTCCACAACCTCCCTGGGCAGTCTGTTCCAGTGCTCTGTCACTCTTACAGTAAAAAAATTTTTTCGGATATTCACCTTGAACCTCCTATGCTCCAATTTGCACCCATTACCCCTTGTCCTATCGCTGGTCATCACTGAGAAAAGCCGAACTCCATCTCCCTGACACTCACCCCTTACATATTTGTAAACATTGATGAGGTCACCCCTCAGTCTCCTTTTCTCCAAGCTAAAGAGACCCAGCTCCCTCAGCCTTTCCTCATCAGGGAGATGTTCCACTCCCTTCATCATCTTCGTAGCTCTGCGCTGGACTCTTTCGAGCAGTTCCCTGTCCTTCTTGAACTGAGGGGCCCAGAACTGGACACAATACTCCAGATGTGGCCTCACCAATGCAGAATAGAGGGGGAGGAGAACCTCTCTTGACCTACTAACCACACCCTTTCTAATGCACCCCAGGATGCCATTGGCCTTCTTGGCCACAAGGGCACATTGCTGGCTCATGCTCATCCTCCTGTCTACCAGGACCCCCAGGTCTCTTTCACCTACACTACTCTCCAGCAGTTCAGCCCCCAACCTGTACTGGTACATGGTGTTGTTCTTCCCCAAATGCAAAACTCTGCACTTCCCCTTGTTGAATTTCATCAGGTTTCTCCCCGCCCAACTCTCCAACCTATCTAAGTCTCTCTGAATGGCAGCACAGCCTTCTGGTGTGTCAGCCACTCCTCCCAGCTTAGTGTCATCAGCAAACTTGCTGAGGGTACATTCTATACCCTCATCCAGGTCGTTGATGAAGATGTTGAACAACACCGGTCCCAGTACCGACCCCTGAGGGACTCCACTAGTCACACACCTCCAACCAGATTCTGCCCCATTGACTACAACTCTGACTCCTTCCTTTCAACCAGTTCCTAATCCACCTCACTACCTGATCACCAAACCCATACCTGATCAACTTATCTACAAGGATGCTGTGGGAGACGGTGTCAAATGCTTTACTGAAATCAAGATAAACCACATCTACCGCTCTACCATCATCTATCCACCTAGTAATTTCCTCATAGAAGGCTATGAGGTTAGTCAAACATGATTTACCCTTGATAAAACCATGCTGACTGCTCTTGATGACCCCCATGTCCTTGATGTGCCTGGAGATAGTGACAAGAACAAGTTGTTCCATCACCTTTCCAGGGATGGAGGTGAGGCTGACCGGTCTATAGTTACCCGGGTCCTCCTTCTTGCCCTTCTTGTAGACTGGTGTGACATTTGCTATCCTACAGGGTTCCTCCTGTATGGATCAGAAGCACTGGAGCTGAAAAGCAAATCTCCTACCTGGGAGATGCATCAGGAGTGATTTGCAGCTGGGTTCTGGGCTGCAGAGCTAATGGGCAGTGCTCATTGTTCAGACTACTTGCAGATTGTACTGAGATGGGCAGGGGAAACATAACCAATTCACTGCTGCCAATTGCTACGGATGGGGAAAGATAGCCAAAAGGGAGCATTTGGCCAAATTGCACAGGAAGATATCCTAAAAGCTGTAGGAAACAGAGGACTGAGCTTGACTTGTCCTCAAGGTATTTTTGCCACTAGAGCAAAAGGAAAGTACTCAGTCTGCCTCTCCAGGAGCACTGTGTCATCCTTTCTTTACATTGCTTAGCAGCTAAAGCAAAAAACTTCTCAGTAAGCTGAACTAGTTTCTGTGTTTCTAGTGCACAAGGAAGGAAATGGGGGGGCAGGAAATAGTCATTGTCTCTCCCTGATCATAGACATTCTGTTGCTAATATTATCGAATATCTGAAAGGTTAATAAAAAAACCCCAGCCAATTAAAGTGTCATGTACCATTGGCAATTCACTTGTCCAAATACAGAAAATATGGATAATTAAAGCTATATGTATGTGGATTTTCCATTGCCACTCATAATTATCATTACTATCATAATTCTGTGCACTGAAAGAAGGGCTGTAACTCCTTTATAGAGAAGGTTTATTTCATTAACTCCATAGGTACAGGCAGGAAAATTGCAGTAGTGCCCACAGGAATAGGGGCACCATTAAGCCTAAGTATTGAATATAAAATTGAACAGATAAATATAGTTCCTGATATAGTGTTTGCAATATAGCTGATGAGGGAAATTTTAGATACTTAAGTATAAATTATTTCCTAAGGTTGATACTCAATTACTTTAAAAATTTAGCCAAGATTAAATATCATTTAGACATATGCAGGAAGTAAACTGGATGTTGAAAGGATTTTTCAAGAAATTGGTACATGAGGTTCTTTATCTTGTTTCTTCAACAATAGAACATCTTTGTGAGCTTCCTCTGGTCATAAAGTTTTAGAAAAAAACAAGCAGCTGTTTCTATGCCTTTGGGCTAAAGTTAATAAATATAGGCAGTCATGGTTGCCTTTTCAAACAATTCCCTTATTCCTGGCAAAATAAAATTTTTAACCACAAAAAACTAGGCCAGAAGGAGGCATTTGGATTCCTCACTCCCTACCAACAGAATCATTAGTTCTCTATCATCTGCAGCATACATATAGGAATAAAAATATCCCTACTGAAGACAACACAGGATTTGAATGTACCTTTAATGTTCTGATCAAATGGTATTAAACGGCAGTTGACTCTTACATGAAAAGCAAAGGCTTGAAACATTAAGAATTGCACAGACTGACATTTTTACTGTAGTCTGAAGAAAATTCCTGCACTCAGTCTTTTTTTGACAACTAAATGATCCAAATATTGCTTCACCCAGGGATCCCAAGCAACATTTGTGACATCCTTAGATGCAGTTACTTTTTAATCTGCCTGCTCTGAGACCACACATAAAAACACTTAACAGCACAGCTTATGAAAAATTTTAAAAAGCAATTGCCTTTCCTGTGACACACCTTTTGCTGGTTTTACATAACTACCTGTGAAGTGCAAGTGCAGTAATCATCATCTATGACAAACTGAGAATATTAAAAAGACCTATTCCTAAATGTAAGTTATTGCAATTTATGAAACCGTTTTTATTAACAACCTACAGTGCAGCCAACACACACAGCTGAAGAAGCCTGAAGAAATAACGGTTATTAGAAGTAGTATAGGATGAAAGTGGCACATACAGTTGCAGTCAAAACCCAAATATATCAGCTTCAGTTCCAGACTGGAAAATAACTTGCCATTGAACCAAGCAAAAGAAAAGCCCCTTGCTCCTGATTGTTGAGTCAGTAACTCAACAATTATACAGCAGACTTTTGTTAGCACAACACCTTCAATGACACAGCTGAACCTCCTTCTAAGGTGTACCTTTTAAGCACAAAAGCATCAAGAAAGTGCACTGAAAACAGCTGAATAAAAGGTCACAAGTACCTCTTCTCTACTCTTACATGTTTGCAAAAGGAGAGTTACCAAGACACCGACTTCTTATACTTTGAAAATTGGTCAATATCCTCCTCTGGGTATTCTGTAACAACCATCAAGGCAGCAAAAGGTTTTTAATTACATTAGGCTGGGGGGAAAAAAAAACAAAAAACAAAAAAACACCACTTTATAAACGAACAACTAAACAGTTCTTTCCTTAAACCCTATTAAGGCTAACAGACCTTAAGCCTTGGTCTGGCAAGTGTTCACCCAGACAAGCGAAAACACGTGAGACTGTCAGTGGCACCAGACAAGGAGTACCAGCTGGAGTGCATCTATTTTTCTAGCTGGAAGGAAAATTCTAAGGAAAAAAGGACTGAGGAATAATCAGGTTGTGTTCAAAATACCTGATATGTCTGATAAACTAACCTCCTCTTTGTTATTTCACCAGGAGGGGATGAGAGAAGAAATGAGGAAGGATCTCCTGCTTCCCTGAATGCAGCACTGCAAATAGTTATCCCTTAAGGCTCCAGCTATTCACTGCAGGTTTGTTTCAGAGACCCTAACTTGTAATAATCATCACTTGTCTTTACAGGGTTACCTCAAGCAATGTGCAAGTATTTGACCATGCTAGCGTCTGTAAAAACTAAGAATCATTATTTCAGACTTGCTCTGCAACACCATGACATCTAAGCAATCTTTGACATCATTATTTCAGACTTGCTCTGCAACACCATTAGCAGCACTCCACACCATGACATCTAAGCAATCTTTGATGAAATTAGATGTTTCAGATTAAACTAGTCCACAGTCAGACTAAAGGAAGAACAACTGAAAGCTTTAACATATTATTTGAAGCAGATACTTCCTAGCCTAAGTGTATTTTATTCCTTACTTCAATCTTTCAATTCCTGGACTATCCTCATTGCTGACAGTTTTCAGTATATTTATGAAGCACAAGTACTGGAATGTCCATTTCACATAAAGGGACACTTAAGCAATTAATTCACCCAATATCTTGTAGCACCTTTGCAGGCACGAAGGTACAGAAGGGGTCCCACCATCCTGCTTAGCACCAGCTGCTTGGGATCATGGGGTGTGTGTGATCCTGAGTATGCAGGGTGAGGGTGAGTGCCAAGGAGATGTCCTGGTGCAGAAGAGAGACAAATCAGTTCAGGGAGGCATAAAGGTGCCAGCACACTTGCTTGATCTGCGTTGCCCTGCTCTAGCATCCAACAGGGACCTTCCAAAAATAGTTTTGGCACAGATAACAACTAATTCTGAGTAACTATCTCTAGTGTTAAACTGATAAATCTATTTCTTAAGCCTGAAGAAGCACACTTGACAAGATTCTCTGAACTGGGCAGAGGAAAATCACCAAACAGAGCAGCCAAGTTCATTGCATTAGGCAGAGGCAGCTGGTTCTGTCAAGCATCACACACACCAACATCGGCTCCGTCATTCTTGCTGGATGTTGCTGCAGAAGCAACATCTGCACAAAGAAGATACTTCTTTCTTACCATTCAACTTCAAGACTGCTCCCTGCAGGAAAAGCAATTATCTCTTAACCATCACAGAAGTCACAAGTGAACACAAAAGCAGAAGATACACATAAAAAACAACAGTCCATGTCAGGTAGTCATTTATCTAAATTAAATCTTTATCCGTTTCAATGTCATAAGGAGCACAAACCTACTGATCCTATTAAATACAGCTGAAACACATCTTACAGCAATTATTTTCATAATAACAAAAAGATAATCAAATGATCCTGTACTGTATGTGATGGTTATTATAAGCCAAATTTATTTTGGGAGTTAGTGAGGGTTTTGGTTTTTTTTATTTCATGGTGGGTTTTGTGTTTGATTTTTGATTTTGTGTTTTGTTGTTTTTTTTTCTCAGGGTGGGTTGTGTTTTGCTTTGCTTCTTTCTTCAGTGTTCTTCTGCAGTTACTTTCCACATTATATCTCATCTCCAACTGAGATATATGAGAAACCCTCACAGCATTAAATGTTTGCAGCATTTTTTCCACTGCTAGCTGAAAATAAAAGGGAAGCAAGAACTTCAATACATTGGAGCATTTTTCACTCCTACAGTGCTATCTCAAATCACATACTTTCTGAAAGGCCCTATGCTGTTTATTATAGATATTTTTTTTTAATTAAAGTTTAGATTAAGATTAGTTTATGAATAAATGAGCCTATGAGGTTTTTTTTCCATGACATGCTGCATACTTTCTAGTGAACTAAGAACACTAATTGTTAATATTGTGGTCAACTCAGGTCATAGTGGAGTCATCAAAAGAAAAAATAAACAATATGGGGGCAGTATTAATACAATGTCATTTGCAACACAATGGATTCAAAGATTTTAGAACACAGAACAAATCAATTTATGTGCAGAACTGCTATACATCGTGTGCAGAGGGAAATTTCTGTGGTTGCATGTGGGCATCTAAAACAACCCATTTGAGTCATCAGAAAGGATAAATGTTGCAGCAGAAGTCAAGAAACAGTAATCCAGGGAGCTGCAGATAATGGTGTTGGAAGTCTTCAATCCCAAAAACAGACTTAAACACCTACAAAGAGATCTTTGAAGTAAAGACCATGTATTTGACATTTTCAGGTCACAGAATGGTTTAGGTTGGAAGAGACCTTAAAGATCATCTAATTCCAGTCCCCCTGCCATGGACAGTCCCATCCAACTTGGCCTGGAACATTTCCAGGGATAGGGCATCCACAACCTCTCTGGGCAACCTGTTTCAGTGCCTCACCACCCTCACACTAGAGAATTTCTTCCTAAATTCTAATCTAAAACTAACCTACTTCAACTTATATTGAAAACACAGTTTTCAATAATGACTTACTAAACTAGAAAACACAGAAAAGATGGGCAAAAACAGGATGCAATGGATACATGTGCATCTACATGAGGGCACAAATTGTGAGACCCTGCATAATATATCTCACTACTTGTCAACAGTATTTTGCTGTTAAAATGTTAAAAACCTTTGTCCATACATTTCAGCAGCTTCAGAGGATAAAACTGAAAAAGCTTTTTAATAGACAGCTTAAAATTTACAATTTAGTCTTTTCCAGTCTCCTGGTAGAAAAACAGTTTACCATGCTACTGTCCATAGTTAAATCCTCCAACTTCCCCATGTGAGAGTTGGGCTGTAAGTAATCCAGGGAAAGGAATTCAGCATTTCCAACAGCACTAAGCACAAAGCTGCTCCCACAGATAATGAACAAGCCAGATCATAAAGAAGCAATGTCTCGCCTTTGATTTTCCAGGCCTCTTCCAGCCTCTAAAGATCATTATATTAACAATTTGCCTCTGTCTTTTACTCCTGCATTTTACCACGTTATTATATGAAAGCACATCTTATAATCTGTATCTCTCTCAGAAACTACAGGGGCCGTAGACAACCTACAATTGCTGAGAATCCACTGGAGGTCTTTGAACTCTGAAAGCAGTTTAGAGTACTGATGTGCCTTCTGCAGATGTGGGCAATTAGATACAGTCAAGTCTTATGCTTCTCTTCACAGCAAATTAATATTACATGTTGTCATGTGCAAGTACTGTCAAACAGGATTTTAAACAGTCCTTGTGAAATGTTTTGAAACATATTGCAAGTATACACAAAGATTACAAATAAATATTCTTATAATATGAAAAGATAGACTTAAGGAGAAAACAACTGCTAGAATTATTGTTCTTTTATGTTAGTGTTACAATTGAAATCTGAAAGATAGCTTTGCTCAACCCTCTTTTGAAACTGCATCCTCTTTTCTTACTCAAGAACCAAAGACCTGAAGTGCTGTCTACAAATATGCCTAGAATAAAGTAGTATCTAAACTTCTCTAGAGTGCTGAAAGCTTTCACAACCTCAGTTATTTTTTAAGAAGTCCTAGACAGCCAACATCAATACATTCTCAAGGAGAAAAAAAAAAATAATAATAATCAACAACAGTAAAAAAACCTTTGTGATTTTCTTTGGACATAATTTCCTAGACTTAGAATTAAGACTTTTTATCTGCTTTATCAATGAGAAGTTTTGGGGATCAACAGAAACTGGATAATCTTGTTAGGCAATTGCTGCCTGTACTGATTTTCTGGAACAACAATAAGGTTATTTTTCATCATTAATTCTGAATCATCTATTTAAATTTTAAGAAGCCCTTCACAATCATCTGTGCTGTATGTTAAGTGTCACAACTGCATCAGAATTATGCAAAGGGAAGAAGCTGCATGTGACAGTCTGTTATTTTCCTATCAGAAATGAAAATGAGTTCACAAAGTGCTAGAGAGCTTAAGACCTTATTTAGTAATCACAGTGTCTGCAACAGATCTGACAGAACCAGGAAGCTTCCTAGAGAAGTTAAATCCTTGCTTGTGTCTGGACACAATTTAACACTGTCCTGCTGCTACAAGTTTCCTGTGAAGTCCTGTACCCCAAAAGTATACCCAAGGCCAAAAGCTCCTAGGAAAGATCCAGCAAGCTGTGATGCCAGCTGATCGCAGATAGTCATTCCCTGCCAAAACACAGTGCTGAGATCCCTGTCCTAACCATACAAAGATCATTTCTAGACCAGCTCCTGGTCTGGGCATGGTGGCAGCTGCTCCAGCTCACCTCCCTCTGATCCTCAATGCAGTAGTCCCAGGTGGAGCACCCCTCTTCCCCATGCAGCCTCAGGTTCTCCTGCAGCTTTCCCATGTGATGCACTCTCACCTATCTCCATAGATCTCCTAGCCACCTTTATTTATTTATTTATTTGTGCGGTCTGCCCTGGGACTCATTTTTACAAGTATCGGTACTTTAAAAAAATGTGTCACAATGCAATAATAAACTGAAGTAGAAACAAAGGCATGCTCAAAAGCTGCAGTAAATTTGAAATTGTGAAAATGAATAACACTAAGCCAAACTAGAGACTAGAGAAGTTTCACCAGCTCGGCTACATCCTAGATCTCAGATGGAGATGGTTTATACAGGCCTGGAACAAATGCTGTTTTGCCATTAGCACTTAGCCAATTCATTGAGTGAACTAAATTCTTCTGGCTAAAACATTCCATTGTGTGAGTGCTGGGATTGAAATATTTTTTTAAAAATAAGTTTAAAACCTCACACAACTGGAAAAGCACATGAAAGCAGCAAATAAGGACTTCCTAGGTATCTGGTATCCCCCTCCCTTTGAAAGATACACTGTCTAGAGAAAAGTTTCCTGTTGTGCTTAACGGAGAGTCTGACCAACCAGTTACCTGCCTACATTGCGTCTCTGCCTCCACACAGGAGAAAGCACATAAAAGAATGGCTCTTTGTTTTGTATTACCAGCTCCATGACACTCCATGAAGAATATAATTTGTCATGTCCTTTTTAGCACAGACTAAATTTGAAGGCACAGAATCTGAATTTTGGAAAGACAGCCCCCAACCAAAGTCTTCACAGTGGTGAAAAAATTAGTCTTAGTAGAAACACCTAGAAAATATTGCAGTGCTAGTTAGGAAGCACCAGACTGAATTGTGTAATTACACCTCTCTGCCTCTCCACTATGCAAGTGCTACCAATTAGAATCCATTTACCTACAAAGAGAGTCAATAGCTTGGATCTCTGTGGGTTGACACAGTGCCACGTGGTGTATTTTTCAGTCCACTGAAAGTCACTCCAACCAGAACCATCTAAGCCAGCCTGACCTGAGGATAGCTTAGTTACTGCTTCTAATCTCCTGCAGAGGTTCCCAGGTTGAGATTTTATCCAATGGCTCCAACAGAGGACCTTCCTGTGCAAGCATCTCAGGCCCACTTAGAAAAATCTACTGTCTCCCATCTGTCCGTTCAGAGCTCAGCCTGCACTCTCAAAGTTCACAATTTCCCTGCTAAGCTTTTGCATAGCAAGTTTCAAGAATGTCATGTATGTCATTACATGTCATGAATGTCATTACAGACATTAGCAAGGCCACCCTCCACAGTCTCTGCTCCCTGAGGGCCTGCAGTTTGCCAGCATTCCAGTCAGGACAAGGTTTGTTGTGCCACTCCTCCACGGCATGTCCACCTCCATGCAGTGACAGCAGTGCTCTGCACAGAGCAGAGCTCAAGGTCCTTTGCCACACAGGCAAACAGCAGAAGCTT
>NW_009954614.1:1961645-1981910 GCF_000747805.2 Chaetura pelagica | reverse complement strand
CTGGTGGAAGTCACCAGGGCAGGGCAGCCTGGCACCCTCTGACTGAAAAGCACTTTCTGAAGAAAAAAAATCCAAACATTCCTCCACAACAAAAATTTTTTTCCCACAGATGCATCACTTTATGGAAGCTTTCAAAAAAAATCTGCCTGGTTTTCTGGCAGCATGTAGGGCCTTTCCTCTCCATCTTTCCCAAGGAGACTGGGGGGGGAAAATAACCTACTTCTGATAAAAAGTTCATGTTCTTAATTTTCTTCCCACCTTTAAGTCCACCAACTTGAAAGATTATTTTGTTTGTTTTGCTTAAAATACTTCTTGGCCAGGGCTACATGTGCATTATTCAGAAGAAACAGCCCGAAGTGTCTCTGTTAGTCCTGATAAAGAAAATATTAGAAAGCTGCAAACCCATAACAGAGTTTGCAATCTGATAGGCCTATTCCATCATATAGGGATAACAAGATCTAGGGAAATATCTTCAGTCTATGACATTATCTGATGAGGACTAGAATAAAGACAAATCACATGGTGAAAAGAAGTACAGGGAAAGACATAGGGATGCATGCAGAAAGATTATTTTGTAAAAAAGTGTATCTCAAAAAATTAAGCAAAGATGAGTTCGAAGATCATAGGAGTTGTCATCTGTCCAAACTGTAAATGATTAAGCACAGACTTGTACTTTTCTTGTGTCACGCAGACCCCCTGCTGCAGAGGAGGAGCACACTGATGCATCACCTCTACCCTTGCAACTCCTCTGAGACCAATTCTCCCTGAAAGCTGCCCTGGTGAGCACGCAGCAGAAAAAGAAGTATCCTGCTGTTGACTTAGGTGATATTATATTTTCTTATATTGTAGACTGAAATAGGATCTTTTCCAGACACATATATGAAAATATTGCTATGCTTGTTACTGTCCAGGAGTAAATAAGGTTAGCTTCTTCCAGTCAAATAAAAGCTTTCACAGTTGTTATATAATAAAAACACATTTGATAAAACTCCCAAGGGTCTAAGACAAAAGATGCCCACATTATCTTAGAATTCAGGTAAAACAGGATCTATTCTACCAAAATGCCTATGAAATGTCAGGGAAGGAAAACTTTAAAAAATGTCAGTTTCACTCCTTCTTGTAATAGAGTTTCAGAGGTAGGTGTATCAAGGGGAAAAGGTTTGTGACTTACAACTGTGTACGCATGTGTTTTCAAAGGGCTGGCAAAGAACACATGGCCCTGAAGCATAAGGATGAGTGGGAAGTGGGAGAAACAAGACTGCATTTTATTCCCATCCAAAGGAAGTAAAACTACCTTTTAACCTCCTTGTTCCAATGCTGTTTTACAATTCCTACAGGTTTCAAGCCCTTATCTGAAACTCAGCTCTTTGAAGCACAAACATAGCCATCCTGCATTTTCACCTTGCTGTACAGTTTTAGCTGACAATCATGAAAGAATGCCCCTCTTGCAGAGTATGAAACCAGCTGTACAAATTATATAGAAATGGGTTCAATAGTCACTTCTTTGATTCACTGCCAATCCAAAGGAAAACCTGAAAAAAAACCAAAGAAAATGTTTGCTTTTTCTTCAAAAGAACTAAAAAATATGTTTTTAAAACATCTTCTAATACAGAATATTTCTGGTTCAATAGAACATTTCAGGCTGTTAGATCAAACTAAATTAAGAGTGGGTGGTCAAAGGTAGGGATAGGAAGTCAGCAGCCTACTCATAATAGAGGTGTTCCAACTTCTGATGGCAACCGCCCATCCAAGGAGACACAACCATCTTACGGTGTTGACCATACAGCTACATGGGACTCCGTCTGTCTCTATAGAATAGTTGCCATGATAAAGGTAATGTTTTGTTCCAGGGAGAGCTCACACAGGCAGATGGGGTGTCCAGACATTTCTTTGTTTCTCACAGATCTTCAACTTACACCGCTCAGAACATCAGTAGCAAAGAGAGGGCAGGAAGCAGCTCCCATGAGCACTACTGTCCAGGACCAGTTTCTCTGGGGCGCTTCCACACCATAAGCAGTATAAGGGACAACTATCCAGACCACAAGGGATTCAGAGCAGCCTCAAACAGGAGAGGAGCCTGAATCCTCTCATCTACTGAATTATAAAAATAAATCACTGCCATCTCCTCTGGAGAATTATGAATATGGGCCAGATATTTTCCCTTTCTCCAGTCAAAATGATCAAATTAATAACAGGTTCACTGTCCAGTTACCCAAGCACTGCAGCTGCATTTTGGAGGCATATTTACTGTTTTATATAAGCAAGTCTGTCACCCTGTGGACCCTATGTTCTTGCTGTTCACCCTTCCCCCCTCCCGGAGAACTGGCTGGGAAGCTGGCTTGCATCTTCCCCTCCCCCTCAGCTAAATTAAAACAGATGGTAGAGGGACATGAAATAAAAAGCAAACAGAGATGAGCAACTAATTTTCTGAAAGAAAAAAACCAACAACAACAACAAAACACAACAACAAAACCAAAACAAGGCAATGAAACACATCAAGACCTCAACTTCAACACTAGGGAAAAAATCAGCAAGGAATGCATAATTATTTTCTGAACATCATTCTTCCATGTAAGCAAATGCAGCAGTTGCTATAGATATGATAACAATAAGCAGGGGAGGTATCCTCCAGGCAGGCTTGACAAGCAGCATAGAACAACTGCAGTCCAACAGATGCAAATAGAAAACACAGCAAGGGAACCAAGGAGTGCATCATAGGCTAACCCAAACTGCAGTGACACCTTTGAAAGGTAGGAGGCAAGGAGCTGCCCCCTCTGTGACAGAGGGTCAGGAATCCCCTTTATGGGAGGTTGTCAAATGTGGGCTAGAAGAGTCTGGTGTTTTGCAGACTGGAAAACACAGAGCACTTGGTAATGCTCATGAAGTAATGAATCACAGACCAAAGCCTTCTGGAGGGAGATGTGTCAAAGGACTCATAACCAGCACGCTGCAATTTATACAGCCTCAATAGAAAACATGAAGGTGCGTTAATTATACCAGGGAGAGGAGGACAGGAGCTATTTTAGGGCTTCACTCTGCCCTCTTGCCAGAGATTTCTGCCTTCGTTCTGATCCTGATGGAGTTAGTGCTTGTGTCTCTCTTGTCAGCACCCAGTGATACGTGGCAAGGTCACCTTCTTTGGCAGCTTGAGCAAGCCATCACTTTGCATCTCAGCTGCTTCAATGGAAGTCATATTTCCCTCCTGTTGATTTTGCTCCAGGAGCAGTAACACGACAGAGCAGACATACAAGGTGGTAACTTTCAGTGCTAAGCCTGTCAAACTTCATCATTTTAGCCATTTGGGATTATTTCTGTTGGCTGAAAGAGTTTAAAGAGCCATCAAAAAAATTAAAGCAACCATCATCTTTGTTGTGCCTAACACAAAATATACTGCAGTGCATCATTGTGCCAACATAGAGATTGTTAGACTGGAAACGTGGCTAAGAAAAGCATCAAATGAAGGTTTACTATGCAACTTCTGTGCCTTGCATTCAAGGCACAGAAATGGATTTTTCTTTAACATTCTGTAAGAAATCAGAGCCCCTGTGCTCAGGCAATAAATGGATTTGCACATCTCTGAGATGGAGGCATGTCTTCTCCAGGACTCAGATTTGTTTCCTTCATGTTTTATATTGATAGTCATGGCATGCTGCAAAGCCTGTTTACCCATGCTTCTCCTAAGGGAGTGCTTGGGATGAAAAATTCTGTATTACCTTCAGTTATATTCGTCCAATTGATTTATCTATGATTTTATAGGTATTTGTTCTCCATGCTTCTAGAAATGGGTCTATTACGACCCTCTACAAGTGGAAATTTTAAACAATTCCAGTTAATCATGACTCAAGCAGCAAAATCTAAACACCTTTTGAGTTACTCCTCCAGCATGCCCATACATTTGAGGTACAGGAGGTGCTCAGTTCAGTGGACTGAGAGTACCGCCCAAAACAGGGAATCCAAAGCATTACTTCAACATGCACATAAAAATATTTACGGATAGATAAAAAAAAAAAAACAAACTGGAAATAGCTTTCTAGTTTAGCAGCAGATATAGCAAGGGGGGATGTGTGGGAAAGAAGTTTGAGCATGCAGAAATGCCATTTGGCAACCTTGTGATTTCTAATTCACACTTCAAACTGCTGATAGATATCTACTTTGCATTCCAGCAGGGGCAGATTTGCAGCCACTGCCTTCAGCTAGCAAGCAACTCCTCTTACAAACCTGCCAGTCACCCCAATTATCCCAAGTGATGCCCTGGGACTTTAGGAGCCTTAGAAAGAATTACTGGGAGGAAAGAATTTAAGGACAGAGCACTAAGAATCAAATTAAAATGATCCTCTCCTCTTCCTCACCTGTTGGGACTCTAGGGTTCAGGCTCAACATTAAGTACACATCCCCTATCAGATCCAGTAGAAGTTCACCCTCTGGAAACAGATTTGTTTAATCCAAAAGAGCATTATTTTCCTCTATTCATATTTAATGCAATATAACGTTACTAAGATAATTGTCATTAGTAGATCACACGGTTGGTATCTAAAAGCACACAATCACAATAGGAAGGATTTTTATAAGCTTGTAAACACTGGTTTCAGAAACAACTTCACTTCCCAAGGAAGGTTAGTAATTAAAACTACTATGGCTACTTTAGTCTTACCTCAAAAGGCAGGTTAGCCTTTACAGGAACAGATAATAAAAACAGGATAGCTATACTCAAGCATAGAGCCTTCATCATGAAAAAAACATTTGTAAGATCGATTTCCACTGGAGCAAGAAAGCTTGGCCTTTCTAGTGGCCATACAGATCAGTTTGGCTAAGGGATCTCATCAGCAGGTGAAACACACCATCATTTCAAAGCCAGCTTAAGCTTGTTTGAGTGAGAGAGTTGGGGAGGATCTGCCTCTGTCACTGGCCCAACTTTGTATTTACTTAATGCACTAAGGCTCTTATTGCTGTCTGTAGCAATTTAAATATCCTTCATTCAATCATTTGCCCATTTGCTTTCTGAGTACTGTGTTTAAATTAAAGATACATTTTGCTAAGGAGCCCACATGCAAAAAAAGCAATCAAACACACCTCCAGTACAGTCACAGAACTTGTATTCAAAAGCAGTACTGAAGCTCTAATCAGCAAGTTTTCTTGCTGCCAGTGCTTAAAGCAATATGAGATGAACCAGGACCAAAAATCCGCCTAAATTCAGGATCCTAAAAAGTAGGAACATAATGTCTTTCCCAGACGCATTCCCAGCTGTGTTTCTTCAGCATCTGGTGTCTCATTATTTTCCAGGTTTACTCAAAGGCAGAGGAGTGCTGTTTTCCAAATCTAGATGGACAGACTAGTGCTACTGAACAAGAACAATTTTATTACTACCCTGTAAATCTCAAAGGTAAATGGGTGATTAGGGGCTCAATAACATATACATATGCTGCTGCAAAACTGAGGAGCACCAACAACACTCCCTTTGAGTGGTCACTAGACAAACTAGTATTTTGTGATAATGCTGCACAGACATTTTCCCCTGTGCCTTCTAAGCAAGATCAGTAGGATGATATATGTGCTTTCACAGACAATGAAGTACTTACATTCTGGTACCTATCTGGGAGGGAAGGCAAAAAAGATTTATAGAAGTGGCTAATTCCTCAAAAAAAGTAATGTTCGTGTATCCAAGATACTAAACATGCTATCTTAGTTGAACAGCAGCTTCCTTTTCTTACAGGACTCTTGTTCAGCAAAGGATAACATTTTAATGGGTCTACTAAAATGCCATACTTGTATTTTAACAGCAGTTATAGAATATTTTACTGTGTTAAGATCTATAATGGACATAAAGTACAATGCATCATTTTCACCAATCTTAAATTCAAGACAATGCAATGCAGAGAACCAGAACTTCCAGTCTTTCAAATTTTTCCAACAGCTGCTTATCGAAAAGGTAATAATAAAAGACAACACTTCCAGCTGCAGCAAGAGCAACTTCTGTTGAATTAGAAATATTAGTGATAAGCTGATAGATTCAGCTCAGCCCTTCAAGAAGGACACTCACTGAGTTGTTAATTCCACAAAATAGCCTTGGAAACATCTGGAATGTAAGAATTTCTTTGACAGTAGTTACATGTCACTGATGAAACCATTCTACAATTGTTGAAATATAGATTTCTTTTCAGTTCAGCATGGCTGCAAGTTTAGTTTCATTCACCAAAGTAAACTCACTTCTCAGAGAAGAGGGCTCCAAGTACTCCATGCTTCCTTTTGAAGTCTTGTGTCAGATATGTGGCCGTAAGAAGATGCCCACACTATAGGCAGAGAAGCTGTGCCTGCTCTGAGGCAAAAGCTTGGTAGACTCACACAGGGAAAACAACGAAGTCCAAGCTGAAAATAGTGTGTAGTTACACCAATACACCCACAGCACTCAGGGGTATCACCTGAGATTAGATCTTTCCTGCACTAAATGCATACAAGAGATGATTCATGCTACTAAGAGAAGGCAATACAAATACACAAAGTAGGGTAGCAGGGAAGTACTCCTCTATCTGTTTTTCAAGGAATGAACAGAAGCACTTTAATGGATTTGCTCAAAAACTGACAAGGAAAGCCTACAGCAGAGGGACAGAAGCCAGCTCTCCTGCATCCTAATCCAGTGTATCATTTACAGGATCATCCTTCATTCTTCTGAAAGTTATTCGGTTGCTTGCTGAGGACAGAAGCCAGTGATGACCACTGACTGAACTGCTTTCAGCTTAGCAAAAGAAAATCCAGAATTAGTTCATCTTGGAATTGATCAAAATAGAGAGAAGTAGCAGTCCTTAAACACTGCCAGCATTTCAACTCCACTTATTTAGAAAACAATGGCTCTGTAAGCTCAAAGGGAGCCACCTACCTTGGAGGCCAGATCTTGTCACCTTACTGCTGTCTCACTTGGATGGAGCCACACTCTTTGCTCTGCACAGCATGCTGCAGGGACCACACTGGACACCTGCTACCGGGACCGTGAGGGTCCAGCAGAGGGTCTTAACACTCTATGTAGGAACAGGAGGGTGGTATGTCCAGATAGCTACCATTAAAGGACAGGTTATGCCCCATAAACAAGAGACCCCAGCACAATTATCTATCTAATTGTAGTACATTAAAAACTTGGGGTGGTACTCTTCAATAGAGTGGTGTTTCCATGCTAACAGCATGAATAAAATCTGAGTGTATAACCTGATCTTAAAACCAAACAGACAAGTATAACCAGTGCACATGGCAAGTCTGCACATTTCTGCCACTGTGCTTCTTATAAAGAGCCTCCAAATCACTACAGCCCCAAGGAAACCAACTTATTCCTACACACTAGTTTTGTGAACCCACCTGTGCTATCTTCCTTACTCCATGGTCTCAAACTGAATAATCTTTCAAAAGCTATTAATCAGCTTTCATTATGTCTAAATTGCTTTATGCTTACTTTGCAATTAAGGACTAATATCCAAAGAGTAAGAAATTTATAAGTTAATAAACCATAATGAGTAGCTGTTCTAAAATACAAACACCTGGATATCAACGGAAGTCTTAGTTATTCCAAATAAACCTTTTTTTTTTTTTTTCCCCCTATATAGTTATACAATCTCAAAAATGAAGATTTGGCAGATGTTGAACATTCACCAGAAAATACTGTATATGTCATTTCCTTCTCTGGAAGGCAGCTAACCATAGACAAAAATATCTGCAAACTTGCAATTACTGTGTATTCAGAAGGTTTTAAGGTGATACTGACATGATGAAAGATCTATTTTTATGCATGAGAAGTATATTTCAAGTTCAGAGAGACAAACACAGAAAGAGCATGTGCATGCTGTAATCAGCTCATGTACAAGACAAGATTTTGCTCACCAGTTGTAAATATCACAATGTAAAATACATTTCTTTTTCTTGTTCTTCCATACAATTAAATGGTGGTCAAGCAAAGCTAAAAACCTTTTTGAGTCAGTCCATAGCAGATAAAGCATTGACCAGGTTAGAATATCAAACCAAATTAGTGAGCTGGGTCCAAGGTTATATACAGTATATGAGATTACTTTTAAGCCACTCCAGCATAATACCAAAAAGTTTTAGTTATGTTAATGAGTCCTGTTTTTCCTAAGAAAAAAACTCACTTATTTCACATCTCCCTACAAGTGGCATCAATGCAACACAAGTGCAATCCCCTCCCTACACTCCAAAAGTTATCAGAGAAAACCCCACTGCATTTGGTAGATCTTGCACACAGAAGACATTGCACGCCAAAACTTGCAAGAGGATGAAATCTGATCCTCGTAACCGTGAGTTACAAACTGCAGTCTAAAAACCTAGAAACACATATGTCAGCGCTCAGAAACCCTCCTTGATCAGAAAGTACTGTGCACATCCTCTGAACAAAGCTACAAAGATGATTAAGGGAGTGGAACATCTCCCTTATGAGGAAAGGCTGAGGGAGCTGGGTCTCTTTAGCTTGGAGAAAAGGAGACTGAGGGGTGACCTCATCAATGTTTACAAATATGTAAGGGGTGAGTGTCAGGGGGACGGAGATAGGCTTTTCTCAGTGATGACCAGTGATAGGACAAGGGGTAATGGGTGTAAATTGGAGCATAGGAGGTTCAAGGTGAATATCCGAAAAAATTTTTTTACTGTGAGAGTGACAGAGCACTGGAATAGACTGCCCAGGGAGGTTGTGGGGTCTCCCTCACTGGAGACATTCAAAACCCACCTGGATGAGTTCCTGTGTGATGTACTCTAGGTGACCCTGCTCTGGCAGGGGGGTTGGACTAGATGATCTCTCGAGGTCCCTTCCAGCCCCTAAGATTCTATGATTCTATGATTCTATGAACATAACCCAGAATGTATTTCATTGGTATTTCCCTGCTTTTTGCTTCCTGAAGAGCTGCAAGAGGAGTTTTGCAGTTTCTGTAGAGTCATTAGCAGGACAACTAGCACTGAAGTTTCCTGCAGTGTCTTTGGCAGCAACCACAGAATAGCAAAACTTGAGGAAAAGTAATAATGTTCTCAAGACTCTAATTATGTATAATGTTTCTGTTGGAAAATAAGTCAACAATTTTAAGTTTTATAATATATTCAGCTGTTTAATTTTAGAGTTGTGTAAAAGGAAGCTATGAAATGAAACTTTCAACATGCAATTGTTACTACTCTTGTTTGTATTGCAATATTTCACATTTCTCTTCTCTCTTGAGAACTATATCCAAGTTTACAAAGCCCATGTTTCCCTATACAAAGGAAGAATTCAAATACTGATTGGGGAAAAGCAGTTTATATAGAGAAAAGAATCATTATTCCTGCTTCCTGTTGATTAAAGTCTTCAGCAGTCATTACATTGCTTAGTGGGATAGACATTGCTATCCTAAAAGCAGCGTTAGTACTTACTTAAGGATGAAATTTTCCACATTTAACCAGTTTCCAGACTCCACTACAATCCATTCAGAGTAAGCATTTAGCAGGAGGCCTGGCTCTGCACCCCAGGGACTGCACTGATGCCCCTGCCCTGCTCAAGGAACAAGGCTGGTTCCCCTGTGGAGCAACGCACAGCAGCCTGCAGGGCAGAGCCATCCCAGGTGCCGTGGCACACTCCTCTCACCTGCCATGCAAACATACCCTTCGCATCACCAAGGAGAAAGAGGAGGCCCCTATTCTGGAGGCATGATAACCCACATACTGCTAGCCAGGAAAATCTGTCTGGACCCAGAATAATTTCTAATGATAAATCTTAGGTTCTTGCAAGTTTAGGGGCCAATAGTCTTTTAAGATGACAAAAATCAAGACTTCCTCGAGACTATGGATGCACTTTCTGAATGTTTTTACTTTTCCAACAGGTAACCGCTACTGGTGAAGATCACTATTAACAGGGATCATGGATTTAATCAACTCAACTGAACAAAATGGTACATCAGAAGAACTATTCAAATGGGTGACATCCAAGATTCTCATTTCCATTACCCTGTCTGTGCTTGCACTAATGACAACAGCCATCAATTCTCTCGTGATGACTGCAATAATTGTGACAAGAAAGCTCCACCACCCTGCCAACTATCTCATCTGCTCTCTTGCAGTAACTGATTTCCTTGTGGCAGTCCTAGTGATGCCCTTCAGTATTGTCTACATTGTCAAGGAGACCTGGATCATGGGGCAAGTGGTGTGTGACATTTGGCTAAGCGTGGACATTACATGCTGCACATGTTCCATCTTGCATCTCTCTGCCATCGCTTTGGACCGGTACAGAGCAATCACGGATGCTGTGGAATATGCACGGAAAAGGACACCTAAGCATGCTGGCATCATGATTGCTGTGGTATGGATCATCTCCATTTTTATCTCCATGCCACCTTTGTTTTGGCGGCACCAGACAACCAGCCAGGATGACGAATGCATCATCAAGCACGACCACATTGTTTCCACCATTTACTCTACATTTGGCGCCTTTTATATCCCACTGGCGTTGATTCTGATCCTTTATTACAAGATATACAAGGCAGCAAAGACATTTCACAGAAGAAGCATCAGCCGGATCGTAAGGGAGGAGGTAAATGGCCAAGTCCTTTTGGACACAGGTGAAAGAAGCACCAAATCTGCCTCGATGTCGAGCCCCGCAGAGAAGACATCAGATCCCCTGGTGGACTGTGATAAAATCAATATCACTCTACGAAGCCCCAGGTCTGAATCTAAGCACGAGAAATCCTGGAAAAAACAGAGAATCTCTAGCACAAGAGAGCGAAAGGCAGCAACTACGCTGGGTTTGATCTTGGGGGCATTTGTGATCTGCTGGCTCCCTTTTTTTGTAAAAGAAGTCGTTGTTAATACCTGTGAAAGATGTCATATTTCAGAAGACATGTCTAATTTCCTAGCATGGCTGGGATATATAAATTCCCTTATTAACCCTCTAATCTACACAATCTTTAATGAAGACTTCAAGAAAGCCTTCCAGAAGCTTGTGCGGTGTAGGCAGTAACTTTGAGAGCTTTTGTTCGTATAAGGAGAACATACTCATTGTTTTTTAACCTGTATCAATTTGTATTACTGAAATGACATTTGTTGTATTTAAGGAAAAGCACTAAGACCCTGCATTTACATTACAACTTCTTTTGTATTAGTAGTACTGGGAGCATAAATTGCCCGAGATTTAGAGAGATGGATCATCTAGGATTAGTTTTGCTCTGGAAAAAGAGGTAGCACATTGTGGCTCTGATCCAGCTGGGATTTGCTGAGCTGCCTAGCTTAAAGCATAAGGTATTACCATGAATATAAAAGAAGTATACACTTGAAGTAGATAAAGAAACAAAAACTTATACAAAAGGCAACCCTTGGTCATCAATTAAATTTTAAGAAAAACAACACATAGGTTTTAAACCCTAATTGCAAAAAAGATGATAGAAAATACACCTTGAAATTAAGATACGATCTTACTAGTTTGGCACAGGCCTGCAAAATATAGCCAAGCCATTTCCACCAAACAGTATTAGCTTTAAACATATCAAGCATCACCCTATGTTGATAAGCTGAGCACAGCTTGCAGCTCTGCCTTCTCCCATAGACAAAGGATGCCCCTGTGTTATGCCCTCGCAGCACCCCAGCAGCAGGTAAGACGCTTTCATGGATTACCAGTTTCATAGCGAACTGGTGCTGGGAGCCCTCTGCCACTGCACACCCACAACTGGCATGGGCATAGCCCCAAGGGAGACTGCCAGGTATTTGTGACACCCCCAGCGAGCTGGGTACACACAGTGCCTGATGCTCCAAGGCACCACTTCAGGGACTAGGGAGGGTGAGCTCATAAAGAGCAACTTGTCCTCCTTATGGAGGTGTTAGAAGAGAGGAGCAGGAGACACTCCTTTCTTTATACCCTCATCCCTACCTCACACACCTGGCACAGCCCCTGTGACTTTCAGCATTAAACCCAGCCAGCCAAAGACAGCGTGTGCATTGGCCCCCCAAGCACTGCTGATGGTGGGCATCTTGGTGAGGTTGGGTTGAGGGACACCTAATGAAGAACTAGGGCCGACAGCTCCAGCACAGCATGTTCAGCCCTATCCCCCTAGAAGCCTGATATCTTCTGAGTCTTTTGTCAACTGTCTCAAGCACTAGGGCTGTGTAGCCTCTTGCCAAGCATGCGAGAAAGCAGAGACTGACCACAGTGCTGGCAGCATGGGTCTCTGGAAACGGCTGTACAGCAGCTTCTCCAGCAACAGCAGGGCAAGTGACCTCTATGCAGTGCACACCCGAGCATCCAGCAGGATCCTGTGGGATACTCACTAAACCCCTCCACCTCTAAACACCTCTTTCCCCCACTACATCTAGTCCACGTCCCCAGTCCCAGCAGAGCTAAAAGGACCTTGTAGGCATTCCAGCCAGCCCCGGCCCGCTGGTTCAGTCAAAGATAAAAATGAACAAAGCCCTCTGTGGGCTGCCTTCTAAGGCCTCAAAGATGGCTCCTTGGCCAATCTTGATTTACGCACTCTAGATGCCAAGCCACAGTGCTAATGAGTGTAAGAACAGCCCTTGCCTCAAAACCAGCAGTGCAAGTTTGCCAGCAGCTAAGGATACAAACAGAGCAGTGGGCATTTACTCCTGAATGCAAAGGAGACACTAAGAGACACACCAGAACCCAGACACAGCTTTTCCACTTTTCAGGACAAACAGATTCAGGCTGTGTCGCTAAGACCCCACGCTGAATTCACTGGCAGCCATGCAATGCTGCCTAGGAGGAACAGGGATTTGATGCTCCTTAAGGAACTACAAACCCCACTATCAGCAGCAGAAGTCTCCTGCAAAGGCATTCTGATTTGGCACATGAGCCAATACCTTAAAGACATAGCCAAGAAGCTGAGACATGAGACCACTGTGCACACTCTTAGTTTGGGAATGATTTCACCAGTCTTTGCAGTTGTTCTTCCAAGAGGCTTTCAGTAGTTTGCATTAGACACGAAAACGCATCACTGCTGTTTCTCTCTTCCCCTCCCTCTCCCCTATATTACAAACCTTGGAGTTTAATAATTTTGGCATTCTGCCCACTAGCCACCAGATGACACAACAGCTGTCAGAGGTGTTTCTTGCAAGCTGACAAGGTTTGAAACCTAAGACATAGAACTAATTTGTTTCAGTCACTTGCAACTTACTATATTAAGCCTTCACATCAAGGTCCAAATGAGATGCTATTCAGAAGTGCTAGAAACAGTGCATTTGCTTTACTGTTGATTCTAATACAGCCAGGAATCTAATGGAAAGCTCACTTGTCGTGCTGTGTAGCTCTAGCACTGCAGTAGCACAGCTAAATTTTGAAGAAACTAGGATGTGACAGAATGGAATTTGGCTCACACACGCTGCAAGCTAGCACGCTTTACTACCACTGCAGTCAGAGCACAGCCTCTTGCAGCCCTCGTGACCTTGGCAATGGCTGCATTATGCTGAAAGAATAAAACTGCTTTACACATCAGCTGTGCTCTACTGTCTCCAGAAAGAGCCACGGGATTCAGCTTTCTAAAAGGATTAGTAGCAAAGAAAAAAACCCACCAAAACATTTAAGATTGGAGAGCTCAATTTTGTTTCCTGAGTACTGAGTTGTAACACTGAATATCTAGGGGCAGGACCTCCCCTCCCCTGATCCTCCCTTTATGACTGCTGGAGGATAGATTATATTGTTTATCCTCTTACACATAAGAAGTTTGACAATATCTTGTGAAATCAAATTGGATTAAAAAATAGGTGTTGATTTTGAGGAGAAAAGATAATTAAAGTACTCATATTTAAATAATAATGGATAATGCTCAAAGAATTGAACAATATGTAGATAAACAGAAAATAGCTGTCATTTATGCATTGTTAACAGTATTATACTCTGAATCTAATTAAGCTGCTAAACATTTCTCAAGACACAGGGTGGTTTATCTTGTATCATTTTAACTGAGCTGTATCTGCTCATCCTTCAACATCCCAATGGTGGAAGATGTGATTACAAGAAACCTAAGCAAACTGGTGGGTAGTTATCTTATTAAAAGCACTTGCGGCTTGTGGACCATCATTTCTTGCTGTCTGACTGCAACTCATCACTCGTTCTCTAACATAATCCACTGTGGCAAACACTTTATCACACAACTCCACACAGCATCTTTTAATGTCTATCATTTATCCATGCATGGGTAAGCAAAAGTGTGAGTTCCTCTTTCAAAACGCATAAAGGTAAAAGATTTCTGTGGGATGTTGCTTTCCTCTTCACATGAGGTACACAGGCATCCACTGGAGCTTAGCACTGGATTCAAGGAGCAAAACAAACCAAGATTTTATGTACCAGAGATTTTTTTTCAAGTAGCTCTGTGCCCTGTGAGAGTTCAGTCTCAGCAAATAGAAAGAAAAAACAAAACAAAACAAAACAACAAAAAAGTCCTATCTGTCTAGAAGATTCTGTGTGTGTATCGTGGGGAAAGGGTTTACATCTCCTCTAGGGTTTGCACAAAACTTTCTGGATCCCTACCCCTGACGCAGCTGCCCTCCCTGTTCCTGTTCAATCCCACTCATCTGTCCACCAGTTTAGATTTCTTCTAACACCCAGAAAACTGGATTTGGAGTAGCTGACCTGCTTCCTCTTCAGCTTTCACACACGATTTCTGAAGCAGCTGTGAACACTACAACCATTTCAGGTGGATGGCTTTTGCTATCAGCAAGCAGTTAAATACACCTCATTATCCTTTACTCATTTCTTTGCCTTTCCTCCCTGCCAGATGCTTTATTGGTGTCCTTTCCTCTCAAGGATGACATGTTCCTACAAAGGGCTTGGGGATACAAATATAGTTTTGTTTCAGTGATGCAGTCACACTTGTTAACGCATGACTGTACCACCCAGAAACACCCACCTCATCCAAATGTGCTTTTGGCAGTCACTGTCTTCAGCTGGTGCCTAATTGTTCTTGGTGCTAGGGAGGTACATGGAAATAACTATGTGCCAAATTATTTTCCCCAGTAGTTACAAACTCAGCACATTATTTCTAGGCAAGTACACATATTTGGCCTTTGCATTTCAGATTCCCTTGCAGAAGGGAAACAGAAGATCAGTGCTGTAGCCGTTGGAAGAAAAGGCTTCTTTGAACTCTACATACCAACAAGTAAATGCTGCAAGAAAAGGAAGAGGAAATCCTTGTAGCAGCCCTGTATGGACTAAGCATAAACCTAACATTGTGTCTCATCTAGAAGAAAAAGAGCTGCACCCGTGCACGGGCAGCTGTTTTCAGGGAAATAATGGGTCAGCAGTCATCTACTGTTCATGGCAGGTATTCACTAGCACTCCACCATCCAAGCAAGCAGTAAATGGCACTGCCTGGTAGCTCTCGTATTCCTCCTCTAAAGAGTGTTGCTGCACTACCAGGACTGTGCTACCAATAGCAGAACTGCCAACAATTACCAGCAAGGTAGTAATTTCCCTCACCATAACAGATACCAAAGACTGAAAAGCAACCGTACAAAGACTGAAAGCAACCTTGTATCCTCAGGAACTTAATCTGAAATACAACTTTACTAAATTCCAGTTCTTTACTTCATGTTCAAGTGAGTTACTTCTTAAGTAAGAATTCTGCAACTCAGGAAAATTTCAGAGAGAAATACTTTTAGGGAAGGAAAAAGTACTGTGTTTCATTAGCCAAACTATACCAGTACAATTATTTATTAAGAATGTTGGTTGAGGAAGACAAAGAAGATGCCTGCTGAATGCTGTTACTTTTTATCCACTAGTAGCTTGAATCATTTGTCTCCACTCCTTAAAGCATATATTTATTTAAACTATACTTTTTAAGATATTTGCTGTTACATACCAGATGGGCAGCACAAACAAAATTAGGCTCCCTTTCCTCTTTAAAGCAAGATTGTTCCTATGCATGTCGGATGCTTTCTCTCAGTAAATTAAACCTTTCCTTGTTCTTCCCATACACTCATTGATTTGAAACTCAGAGTAGTATTTTATGGCTTGGGTTTAAAGATGAAAAAGATGATTAACACCACAGAAAGTGCTAACTGCTAAGCTAATGCTAGAAGAGCAATTAATCTTCTCACTTTCAGTTTAGATCATGACTGGCAGTAGACATTTAATGCAATAGCTCGCTCTCTGCTGGCAGCACTCCAAGATGCAGAAGCTGTGGCTAATTTGTATGACAGCAAGCGTCTGCTAAGCAACTCACTTCTGGCTAAGCATGGTTTCCCGTATTTCACAGTAAAAAGCTGCATAAAATAGTGCACAGCCATGAAATAAGAAATCAGTCAGTTTGTACACCAGTCGTCTCTAGTCTAGCAGTCACTAGAAGATAGCTGCTCCACAAACACACACCATTAACCAGCAGGAGCAAAGCTGTGTCTTCACCCAGAGCAAAATCAGTCAAAACGTTGCGCATCCATCTATTATTTTGGAAGTAGTCAGGAAGTAGCCTGAACTGATTCACGGCCAGGTGGGCTCAACACAAACCAGCACAGGTGCAAAAAGAGATTCCTTCAAGGATAATGCCACCAGCGGCAGGCTTAGTCAGTGCTAACTAGTAACAAAACCAAGAGCAGTCCAGCAACTGTCCCATCTTCCCTGGCAAGAGGAATTCAAACCAGGTATTAACAGTCCCTTAATATCAGTTCCTGCAGGTTAATGTCTATCCTAACTGAGCTGGGCTCTTTCAACCCTTCTGTTTAGCATGACATTATTGAATTACCTCATCAGCTCTGTGATGGTCAGTACAGAGTTTGCAAGCCCTGTCATCATAAAATTCAGCTTTGAAGCTTGAGGTTATAATTCAGCAAAAATACTGGAATTTAAGATTATAAAAATTAATGTTAAGGGTTTTAAGGTTGTGGATTTTTCTTCCACACTTACTTTTACAGCAAGTAAACTGTGGTCATTTTGAATCCAGAAGAGTTTTCCAAGCAATAAATAAAAGTTAAGCATGAGCTTACTTTTCACACACAAAAAAATATGACCATTGTAATGTCTGTAACCTCATTAATTGATGGTCTTTTGCATTTTGACAAGTATTTCTCTCATCTTGTTTCCAAAGTGTGGAAGAAATATTAATTAACTAGTCATTTGAGGTAGGTAGGAGGTCTTCCCTTTTACAGGCAGAAAACGAGAAGCTGAGGGAAGCAGGCACCCAGCACCTCAACTTGCGTGAGGCCTTGGGGTGTAATTCAGTATATAAAATAAAAGAACAAAGGTTGTTTTCAAAGCTAATGTGAGAATGACAGAATCACAAAATGGTTGAGGTTGGAAGGGATCTCTGGAGGTCATCTCATCCAACTCCCTGCTCAAGCAAGGCCACCTGAAGCCAGTTCCCCAGGACAATGTCCAGATGGCTTTTTAATATCTCCAAGGATAGAGACTTCACCATGTCTCTGGGCAACTTATGCCAGTACACATTCACCTTCACAGTAAGAAAGTGTTCCTCACACTCAGATGGAGCCTCCTGTGTTTCAGATCCATTGCCTCTTGTCCTATCACTAGACCCTGCTGAAAAAGAGTCTGGCTCCATTTTCTCTTCACCTTCCTTTTAGGTATGTAAACACATAGAAAAGTTTATCCTTAGCCTTCTCATCTCCAGGCTGAATCGTCCCAGCTCTCTCAGCCTGTCCTCATACAGGATATACTCCAGCCCCTTCATCATCTTAGTGGCCCTTTTTTGGACTCTATCCAGTATGTCCATGTCTCTCTTGTACTGAAGAGCCTAGAACTGTACTCGGTACTCCAGGTATGGCCTCACCAGTGCTAAGCAGAGGGGAAGGAACACCTCACTCAACCTGTTCTGAACACTCCTTCTAACAGAGCCCAGGACACCATTTGCCTACTTTGCCACAAGTGCACACTGCTGGCTCATGTTCAGCTTTGTGTCCACCAAGATGCCCCCGGGTCCTTTTTTTGACAAGATGCTTTCCAGCTTGTCAGCCTGCAGCGTATATTAGTGCATAGCACTCCTTCCCAGGTGCAGGATTTTGATCATTCCTTGGTTGAACTGTGTAATACAATCTGAGGGAAGAAAATAAGGGCTGTGGAGTGGAGCAAATCAGGAAGAGGGAAGGAGGAAGAAAACAGGGAGACACGAAGACTGAGCCATTTTCTCATTATAAAGCCAGGCAGCCTTGAAATGGACTTCCTTGACCTCATAACAGCTCAGATCCAACTAACAGAAGTGCCACTTCCCTTTGAAGCCGCCTAGCACCTCCCAGGAGCTGAGGACAGACAGGGGAGGAGGTTGTTTTCCCATCTCCAGCCCACACAAGGGTCAGTACAGCACTCTGTATCTGAGCATACAGGATTTTTCTTGAAGACAAGTGTGACAATACCAGTCAGCACCTGGCACATCCAGTCTGTGACACTGAAGAATTGCAAGTACTGAGATTGTAAAGGCTATAAATTGCAGAGAAAAAAAAATTGAGTAGTATCAAGGCACATATTTCAAAATCTTATCTAATTTTCAGCACTGCCCTTTCGCCCTGTCAGAAGCTAGCTTGAGCCCAGGAAGAGTACTGAACAGGGACTTTGTCCCTTGCTTTAGACATGACCAGGGACATATGCTAAGCTTGTTTTATATTCCACAAATACAAGTTACATAAAGTCAAACTACTATCATGTTTCCTGCCTCTCCCTATTAAATACCCTGGTGTATGCAAATCCTCCCCAGCCCCTGCCAGTCTGGCCTTTGCCTATGTCTCCAGCTCTCTGAACACGGAGTTAAAGCACTTCATAATCAATTCACTCCACCGCTTATCTTGTTTTCTTTGACTGGAGAAGAATAACAAAAAGCACCTGAAACACCCTCCAAGCTCCAAACCTGCGAACAAGACAGGAAAAAAAATAGTAAATAAATAAAAAATTAAGCAGTCTATATTCAAAAGAAAATAAATCAAGCAATACTGCTCTGAACTGCCCCATCTATTCACCCTACTCTATGCTCTGACTGTTTTAAACCATCACAACACGCACACCTTGAATGAAGGGGAAGAGTTATTTCCAGAGAACGTTTGACTTATTTTGTGTTACTGGAAAAAGAGCTCATTTACAGATCAGATCCTTCAAGGGAATGAGGAAGGCGGTGAAATAATAACCTGTTCTTCTTTCTCTCATCCTTAGCTGCACAAGGAAAACCGAAGACTGAGTGCAGACAAGGCAACACAGCACAGATGAAAGAAGTGGCAGAGAGAAGGAGAAAGCAGCGGGAACAACAGAGGGGGCTGCATTCGGCCCCTGCTGGGAGGGAAGCTCCCAAGGGGCAGAGCAGCTTTCCCTCAGCCCCCTGACGCTCCATGTGGGTGCAGCCAGCAGCCCAAGCACCCACTCTCCCGGGTTTGGGCTATGGAGTGACCACAAGGCCATGTCCTTCCTGCAGACACCCTCCTGCAGGCCCAGAGTGGCACGGGAGAGCTAAAATCAGGGCCGAAACAGAGGAGCAGGCTGGCAGCTCAAGAATCGCCTTAGCTCTGATAAGCTCCGTGAAGCTCAGGCTCGGTTATATTTTTTTAAGTGGACTTTGAAAATAAAAAAACAGTCTATCTGAAGGCCAGAAATCATGCAGGACGCAAACAGGGTATTCTGGAAATGCACAGAAGAAACAAGAGGCCGTTTTGAAATCCTTCTCGCCATCCCAGGCCGCTGCTGCCTGTGAGAAACATTTGTGGTACCAAAGAACAGGCCCAAACAGATCCTGCCACGAAGCACAGCTTATTTACGCTCTTGCAAGAATGGCTGACCTACACAAGCAGGCACACCCATAGTAAAATGAGTAACAGTTTATATGCCCTATTCCCGACGCAAAGTTCCCTCCCATTTCCCCACTGGCTGGGTAGCCCAGGGTTTACAGCCTCTCCGATGCTTCTAATTATCCTGTAAGGTTCCCAGCCCTGTTTACACATGCCATTCTAGCAGTTTACTTTTTACTTTTTAAGCTATAATTCTGACCTTTCTTGGCCCCTTGGCTGTCTCCCCAGTCACCAAAACGATCAGTACCTACTGGTGTCACCTTGCCCCGAGCAGCAAGACAGAAGTGGATTTGTTGGGTCTGATCTTGGGGCCATAAATCCCGCTCCGTGTTCGGATCCCCCAGATGGAGCCCAGGGAAGCCCCTCAGTTTCCTGGAGCGTAAACACCTCCAGGTGTCACTGGGATGCGCAGACACCTCACTTCTCTTAAACTATTATGTTCCTAACACTAGGGTATATATATACACACATATACATATTAAAAAAACACGAAAAAAAAAAAAACACAAAAAAAAAAAAAAAAAAAAAAAACAGCAAAAAAAA
>NW_009954614.1:1951358-1961435 GCF_000747805.2 Chaetura pelagica | reverse complement strand
CCCAGCCCGCAGCAGCAGCCGCAGCCGCCGCCCGCCGAGCGGCCGTTTCCCGGGCGGGCGGTTCCCCCTAGCGGCCCCGCGCCGCGGCCTGTTCTCAGGCCCCTGCATCAGGGTTTGATCATTAACAACCAGTGTCTGATCGTGTAGAGACTTCTTGTCACTAGGTAGAAACTGACACACCACACACACACAAAGAACTCAGCTGAGGGTAAATCAACGTGCAGCAACAGAAGGGATCATTACTAGGACGACAGAATGAGAACAGCCCTGAGAAGGACTTGGGGATGTTGGTTGATGATGATCTCAGCATGAGCCTGCCATGTGCACTTGCAGCCCAGAGAGCAGCTGCATCCTGGGCTGCATCAAAAGAAGTGTGGCCAGCAGGGCCAGGGAGGTGATTCTCCTCTTTCCTCTGCTCTGGTGAGACCCTGCCTGCACCTGCTGTGTCCAGTTCTGGAGCCCTCAGCACAGGAGAGACATGGAGCTGTTGGACCAAGTCCAGGAGGGCTGCAAAGATATCAGATGGCTGGAGCACCTCTCCTATGAAGACAGGCTGAGAAAACTGGGGGTTTTTCAGCCTGGAGAAGAGAAGGCTCCAGAGAAACCTCACAGTGGCCTTTCAGTACCTGAAAGGAGCCTGCAGGAAAGCTGGGAGGGACTTTTTACAAGGGCATGTAGTGGTAAGACAAGGGCTAATAGCTTTAAGTTGAAAGAGGGTAGTTTTAGATCAGAATTTAGGAAGAAATTCTTTAGTGTGAGAGTGGTGAAACACTGGCACAGATTGCCCGGGGAAGTTGTGGATGGCTCCTCCCTGGAAGTGTTCAAGACCAGGTTGGATGGGACTTTGAGCAACCTGGTCTAGTAGGAGGTGTCCTTGCCCATGCATGGGGGTTGGAACTACATGATCTTTAAGGTCCCTTCCTACAGAAACCATTCCGTGATTCTATGTTAACCCAAGAGGAGTCACTGTACATGTAGCAGATTGGAGACTGGGTAGGTGGGAGAAGTGCACAGAGTTGTGACACAGCTTTCCTCTGGATTAATACTTCTGCAGCACACAGCCCCTGGGAGAAGCATCTTCCAGCAAAAAAGGAAGGTTTCCAAGGACAGAAAAGGGGATGTGACATTGGCTCCCTCTCATTGCTGCTTCAAGATTAAGGTAGTTTATATCTCTGCAACATTTTGTTAGCTGAATGAGACTCAAGGGCATTTCAATTAAACTTGATGGATATAGGAAGTTCATGAGACCCACCAAGCAGAGGTCAGGAATGGCTGTTGTTTGAAATGATGTGCAGAAACACCCATGCAGTTTGAAAGTGCACATAAGGAAAAAAACCCCAAAATAATCAGTGGTTAGCTTCCCTGATGATGTCTAATAGTATAGGCCTCACCTGCAGCTTTAAAGTTTGTAGGATGTTTCCAGAGAAGCTGTTTCTTCTAGGGTATGTTTCTGGTTCTATTTCAGGATTAAATTCTAAGCAGTCATGAGCAGTACCAAGCATGCAGGAAATAGCAACTTGCCTTTCCATTTAAAGTCTTGACATTAATTATAACTACTTTTGATTTGGACTTGTCTGTGGTTACCACACTTGAGGTTTCATACACAGATGCCCTTCACCTCCTTTTGCTATTGCACAGTACTATGTAAAGTGGCCAAAACTTCCTCATTTCCAAAAGCTGTAACCCCTGTCATTCTGCACTGGTGTAAAAAGCAAGGAACGGGGCAGTGGAGAATTGTGCTCTAAACTATGGACAGGAATGACAGGAATCTCGTTTTAGGACTGACACAATTGAAGTTTTACTGCCTTCATATATTTTCTGTTAAATTCTACTGAGAGGGCCCCTGGATTTGGTGACATACTGGGCAGCAGGTTACAAATCATCCAGGTTTGTAGGGCAGTGAGCATATAAAACAAACACATTCACAAAAGCAGCAGCTTGAGAATCTGAACACTGATCTTCCCTCTTTGCTAGGCTGCATCTGGAGTACTCAGTCCTGAGCTGACTGCAGCAGGGGATGTACAGTTACAAACCAAGAAGTGTACTCCATCAGTAAATACTGTCTAACTGCCTGAAACTCAGACAGCAAAACACTCATAACATGGTTTTTGGCTTTTTACGACTGTCTCAACAGAGAGGGAGGCAGATGGAGAAGAAGGATGGAAACAAAGAGAAGAAATTTACTACAACAGAATAACAACATAGAGGCTGGAAGGAGGAAGTGTTGAAATTAATGTCTTCGCTGTGTTCTTGTCACAAGATCACACTAGGGAAGAGGAGAGAAAAATAGACTGAGGAGTTCACTGTGTGACATAGCCAAGTACTTGCAGAAAGTCCTGGTTGAGGGTCCCCGAGTCAGCTTTGGAAAAAAAAAACCAAAAACTATTAACAATCAAAAGAGAAATCTTTGGGAGCATCTGAGGTGTGATTTGGATGTAATATAAATGCGAACTGCATGTCCTGAGTAGAGAAGCTTTAGAGTCACAACTGAGACTGAAAAAAGTACAAAAAAACCAAGTATAGGCCACAAAAATGTGTGTACACATACACAAAGCAGAAGCATCACAAATTATTCTTTCCAGAGACAGAAATTACCTAATATAAGTGATGTATGATGGCAATCTTTTCTGAGCAAGACAAGAAATGAGGAGCTGAAAGGACTGTTCTAATTTCCCTGACATTTTTCATTCTAAGAAATACTCTCTCTTGCATTGCCTAATCATTGATTCATATCCAAGCACTTCAGTTGATCCCTCTCAACTGTCCAATTCTATTTCTGTTACTGAGAAAGTCCATCTAGAACAATTTATGCAATTCACTTGCAGCTTGAATATATTTATTTTTAAAAAAACAGGCAGCACAGGAGCCACTTGAGCTGCTTTGCAAAGAGGAAAGGAAAATTATGACACATTTTCTGTCTCCTCTGCTTCTGTCAACATCTATCCTTTTTTGCTGTCCCATATGCTCTCTTTCACTGTCATACAGGCAAAAAGTCACCAGACCTGGAATTTCTTTTCTTCTGCCAGTGTTCTAAAGGATATATAAAAAGTGTTATAAAGGATATATATTTAAAAAATCAAACAAAAAAAAAGAGTCCTCCAAATCTTTCATAGGAAGTGCAAGGTCAGAGTTACCTGTGCTGCATTTCCAAGGAAATACACAATGACAGTATGATCCCATCTCATTCCCTCCTGCTGCAGGATATATTGCTGTAAAAGAAGTAGGACTCAGGTAAACATAAATATTTAGACAAACTAGTTTTAAATCGAGGAGAGCTCACATTATCCGATTGATTAGGAAGCCATGCAAAAAATAACTTTACATTCGTCATGGTCATAAGGTGGTGCAAACCACATCCTCCTGTTCAGTAGCCCAGGAGATGGGTAGGAGTTTTTGCTAGATAGTACTCTTCACAATATTTAACATTCTTTCGATGCAGAAAAAACACAGAGGCTCTTTCTACCTGCAACATTTCACCATATAAGGAGCAAATATGAAGTAAACTCCTTCCCTTGTTCTCTTATCCCAACATATTTTTTTCTGTTACTACATGACATACCCAGCCAAGTATTCTAGCACGATTTTTTTCTGTTACTACATGACATACCCAGCACAGGAGGTCTCCTTGCTGAAACATCTCTCCTGGAGTTTCATTGCTGAAACAGGCAAAAAGTTCAAACAATACCATCCACGTTACAGGAGATCACAGATACAAAATGACCTATCTTCTCTATATTACAGAAAGTAAAAGGCCCCAAGCTAAAATGAAGCAAGTTAATGATCTAAACAGGTAAGGACAGCAGCAGCTGTCCTCAGGCCTTAGGAAAGGAAATGAAGATTGATGATGAGCCAGACCGCTGAATGTGGATTGAAGCACAACCAAAAGGAGTGAAATCCACAATCCAGCACCTAGGGAGAGCACTTTGCCAGCAGTTCTTTCTCTTGTTCAACTGAGCTGGTGTCCCTTCTGCCTGCAGCTGCAGAAAGACAATGCAGGAACATGCTGGCTCACAGGGACGTGCTGGCACTCGGGTCAGGTCCACAGAGCTGAGGTCACTGCAAGCAGGGAAACACCAGCCCACACACAGAGCCAAGGAGGCTCCCAGGCCTCTATCCCTAGAGTACCTCCCTTCACTTAAATAAAAGCCTAACCTCCTATATAGGCTGTTGTCCTCAAGCTGTGTTAAAGTAGGGGCCCTTCTGAGCCTTGAAGGCCTTTTGCACGCAAGGAAATCCCCTGCTGACCGATGAGCACAGCTTGCCATTTTCTTAGCATCATGCTGCAGGAACAATGCAGAGCGTGAATGTGCTCTGCATGATTCTGATCTTTGTTGCCAGGAAGAGGCATGAAAAGTATCACTTCCCTCAGCAATGCATTTTCTGGTCTGGTTGTTTATACATTTAAAGCATTGCTAAGTTAACTGAAACATAAATACAAAGTAATCCTTTACTGATCCAGCAAAAGACTGTAATTTCTACTACCATTTATCTCTTCTTTCTTAGAGGTGTATTTCTATTTTCTCCTTTCATACTATGTCCCACACATTTTTATGGTTTCCTTGCTCTAACACCATCATCTTGATTTTCTTCCCCCTGACACTGGCACCACCCACTTCTTCACAGGTGACCCACTGCTTTGCCCATGGAGGCTTCACAGACCACAAGACAGCCAGAGTCTAATACGTAGCTCCTACTTGCAGAGTCCCTGCCCACAAATTCATGTTTTTCCATTTGCACATTTGCAAGTATGACAAGAGAGCAAAATTGAGAATCATAACATAACATAAACCAGGAAAGTACAGAAATAAGGATATTATTCTGTCCCCAAAAGACTAAAGAGTGCTCCCCAAGAAAAATGGAGATAAAAGAAACTGGGGACAAACCAAACATTTATTGGAATGACAGGGCTATCAGTCACAGTTTCCTCTGTCAGGTGGTTGTTTTGTCCAGAGGAAGCTGGTGAGCTCCTTCCAGGCTGCTTGTTCCTGGAGTTCATCAAACCCAAAGGTATTAGCCAGTGATTTTATGGATGGCCTTTATAGCTATGGGTTATCAGTGCATTGTGCAATCTCCTTGCAGATCTACTCATCACTTTTCTAAGTTGGTTAAATATATGACTAGGCCCAATCTATAACAGTCTAGCCACAAAACTCAAGCAGTACAAGAGCAATTCAGTAAGTTTTCTACAGCCTTTTTCAACATCAGAGACTAACAGTTTAAAAGACATTTGTATTAGTAAGACCAAGATTTGAGGTGGCAGCAGGGTTCAGATCTTGAGCCCACTGAGATGCAGATGTTATTGGTATCCTTACCTCCCATGTTTGCAGAGGGCACAACAAACTGCTAGAAATATTTAAACAATCCAACCTTAAACATCAGGAGCCTTGAAGTTTTTTCCTACTTCTGTTGAGTTGCTGGATTTTACATAATCCCCCTTGCTGTAGTATTTGAGTTCTTCAGTGTCTTTTATAGTGATTAAAATAATGCATCTCCAGAAGAATCAAGAAAGTGCTGTTAATCTCAGTTATAGATGAAGAATCAAAGCACAGAGAGAGAGAAACAACTTGCCTGAGTTCATAAAAGAAACCAGCAGCAAAGAATTAAACCCAAGTCTCCTCTCTTACTATGACATTATCTTATCCTCTTCTTAGGTTTCATTATAGCATTTTTTAAAGTCTGTGAAAGACTGAAGTCAGAAAACAAGCAAGGGAGCTCTTTTGGCATAAGAATTCAAGGTCTAGAGTAGATTATTATTTTTTTTTTAAGTTTATACAGGTATTTATTATTTTATCTAGTGTCACTATTTGCAGATCCAGATCATCTGAAGTCACAGAGTACACCAAACACAAAAACTGGGACTCAGACAGATAGGTCTTTAAGTTAAAACAAAACACAGAAGCATCAGAGGCTTTATGAATAACCAACAAGAATGAACAATGCTGTCATAAGCTTGTGTTGTCAGAGATATTGGGAAGTGAAAAATTATTCACAGGAGGCAATTTTGTATGAAGCCAGGAGGAAAAATGTCGAGCATGTTTCTGTGGAAGCCTGGAAGCGAATTCACTCACTCTGTTCAATATTAGCCTAAGATAACTCCCCAGACTGCTAGTTGGTATCCCAAGGGCTGTGATCTTACAGACATGGGTTAAGCAAGGCCACCTGCAAGCCAGCCAGCTGTTGTCACATCATCACAGCCAGCTGTTTGATCCAGATACAGTCACTGCAGGATTTGAGGAAGGTACATCTCTTTGGTTCTTTGGTGTGTGCATCCCTGTTCCTAAGGAATGACATAGTAAATTAATGGGAGTCATCTTGAATGTTCACCTTGTGTCAAGACAGATTTGTTCATTTTCTTGCCTGCCCAGACACCTGCTGAATCCTCTGATTCATTCTGTGAAGTCATTACACATCAAGCTAGTGATGAGGCTGCTAATTAAAATTGCCTAAGGCTTTGCACTGAAAGACATTGTCTGTATTACATCTGTAACCTTTTCACAGCTTGTGCTGACCCTTTCTGCCCTGAACAGCTGTCTCAGGCCAAAGAGGTGTCTGGCCTGGCCCACTTTTCTATTTGCTAAATGCAAACTTGGCCCAAAATGTTCATCTTGTTATAAAAACAAAACCAAACAAACAAAACTCCTCCCCCTCCCCCCCTTTTATCTGTGGTGGTTCTTAGCTCTCTCCTTCCCCTCCCCACACACTTTTTCTACTTAAAAGACCTCTGATTGATTGTACCTAAGTCCAAACACAAGCCCCAGCACAGGGTCCCCTGTCTTCCCTAAAGTACAGGAACATAATGAGGACTTTCAAACTAAGGGCTGTTAACCACCACAGCTCCTCTCCTTGTACACACCCTGAGAGAGCCCACTGCCTGGCATTTGAAGGTATTTTGCAAGACCAGCCTGAGCACAGCTGCTGGGAATTTCCATTTGCTCCCTGATCTTCTTGATCCTTAAGACAGGTTTCTCTTCTACGTAACCATTCTTCTCTCTCTTAGAAGGTTTCTGGGTTCCTAATGTCCATTTCAAGAGGAACTGCCCATATTCCAGAGCTGGCTGGAGCTATTTTTTCCTTTGCTTTAGAAGAGAAATCCCCAACAGCTTTGCAGCTTTAACATTAAGAAATTCCAGGCTTCATTTAAAATTAACTCTTGAGCTACTTAATCCATTCTTCACCATTTAGTTCCCTCCAGTTGTGCATGGTTTTTCCCTTTCTAAACTGAAAATAAGAGTCACAGACTGACATTCCAGGTCACATCAACTAAATCAACCTCACTTCCTCACTCAAGGTTTTTTTCTACAACCATCCTTTAAGTTGCTCATGTCAGTGACAGAAAAAAAAATAAAATTAAGTATTATCACACTTCAGTGGTTCATTGACTGCTCAGTTAAACAGATCCTTTGGTTGTCAGACCCATGGTCTATGGTTGCTAATGGTTTTCTGTCTCAATGACTGAAAAATCAAGATTTCCTGTGATACAAGCCTCAGGAGTATTTCTCTCTCTAATAGTATTAGACAATTATTTGTGCATACTGAAATTCAACTCCCCAGCCTATCCCAGAAGGGCTTCCTTTGACATCCTTTCCTACAGTGATTTTCATCTTAACTAATCTGCTTTATCCACATTATCACTCTTTTAAAAATAATTTCTTAACATCTTTAAAATATTATTCTACTCCTCCACTACCTTTAAACTGCTATTTTTATCATTTCTCTACAGTGCATTTCTAACACGATTGCTCCTTGTCTTAAGGATTTAATTCTTCTCCATATTGCTGTTTTCCCTCTTGAAGCCTTGAAGAACTAAAATTCTGACTTTTGCCTGTCTTTTTGAGGTGTGAGCTGCTTGGCTCATCTTTGCCACTTACTTCTGCTTCTTTTGCTAGTTGTTTGTTTTCTTCTTGCACGGGAGCAAGTCTTCAGCTCCACCACAGCAATCCCTCCTCCTCTCAGCACCTAACTTTCAGGGGCTGTGATGAAGAAAGTCCATGTAGCCTCTTTTCCATCACTCTCAATTGGCATTTTACCACACTGCCCTTACTTTCACACCTGGCCCATGGGGTTTCTGTGCCTCTTCTCATGGTGGAGATACTTCACACATAAAAACCTTACAGTATATGTGTCCTATACCTTCTGCTTCTAGTCTGATATCTCTGGAAGCCTCTTCATTTCTTCCTTTGCTCACTCAGCTGAACCCACTGTCCTTTATTCTGAGGCCTCCCTTTAAGTAAAACAACAGCCGACACAGCAGAACACCCCACCCTATTTGCTCTTTTTAGTCCTTTGTTTTCATTTCAGGCCACTTAGCTCCTTCAGGAGGCACATAAGTAAATTACCAAGAAGTGTGTTTCAACCATCAGCATAAGTATTTTAAATCTGTGGAACTAATTGCTGCAGTTTGTTTTAGAGATTAAAAACAAAGAAACAAAAGTGTTAAAAGGGATTGAAGTCATTATGCAGGGCAGCTTTATCAATGGTGATCGAGAGATGATTCAAATGCAACCTCCATCTCACAAAATCCCACCCCCTTGACTGTAAGATTGCTAGTTTCTTCTATTTTTTTTCTCTTCTCTGCTCCTGGCCAGTGTTCAATACAAGATACAGCACTGAAGTTAGCCCTGCTTGGTGCAGGAGTTTGGCCCAGGTGACTTCCAGAAGTTCTTTCCAACCGAAATTATTCCTAGACTCATTTATAGTTTCTCTAACCCACTTGGATGTTGGGTTTTTTTCTGACGTTGCAGCAATAGCCTCCCAAGTAGCTTAGCAATGAATTATTTGTGATCAAAGTCCAGTAGCTACTTCTGAGTGCTCAGCTATGAGGATCCAGCCTACTTAGCACACACAGTAGATGGTATGAAATGCAGCCAAAAAGACCCAATAAACTACAGATGGATTAATCCTGTCAGAGATGAAAGCAAAGTGAGCAAAGCCAAAATAGTACCTCAGGACAGTACCTTTTACCACTCTTATCAAGACACTGGAACAGGGGTTGTTTGCTCATGTGTTTCAGATGGCAGGTAACATACATATACAAAAAATAAACTAAAATAGAACACTTTCTGCCTCTCCATTATTAGCTGCTACTGCAACAAACAAATGACGTTTTTTACCAAAACAAATACATGTGGTTCATTGATCAAGAGCCATGTGGACAGAAAATGTCCTACGTATTGCTGAGATTACAAGGACTGGCGAGTTTCCTCAGCCCAGCACTAGGTACACAGCAGGGAAATGCAGTAGATCCCCCCATACCTATTCCCTATTCACTATCTGCCTCTGCAAAGACCCATCACAAAGATGCCAACGTACAAGTTGTTTTCTACAGCATGAGCACCAATTCGCTAGGAATGTACAGCCCATTTAATGCAGGCCAACCATGCTGGCAAATGGAAACAGTCCGTAATCCTTCTTTAACAAATTGAGGTGAAACTTGGACAGACTCACCTAGTATTTATCTTTGAAATAAAAATGTCCTTGTCTAGTATTTCAATTTTGGAACACCCTGGGAAATACCACACAAAGAAGGGTGCAGAGCCATCTTTGGGATGTCACTTCTGTACTCCTAAGAGATGGATTTCACAATGTCTGGGCAAGCTTGCTTCACAGCCAATCTCTTAGTCAAATTCTAGGGCAGCATGATGTTGTCACGATCCGTGACCTATTATATCTCCTTATTGGAGTGTATTAACTTATCAGGATTTGCTGAGAGATCCACACGTGGTATCGCCTCACACAGAGGAGACAGGAACTTATGTCCTGACTTTTTTGAGTGAATAACTCGCTCAGTGCTTACTAATATTTCTAACAACAGCAAGGTTTATTGTGGGGAAAACAAAGCAATTTGGGGCAGGAGGTTCAAAAGGAGTGATTACAACACATTAAACATATATGGGTACACCTTAGTTACACATCTTATTCAAGTGAGGGAAGAAGAGGGGAGGGATATGCCCGAATGGCTGGATTATATTTTCCCCTACAAGCTGGGGTAGCCGGAATTGTCTCACCACGGCAGTGCAGGTAGGATGAGCTGGGTAGCAAAGAGGCTGCGGGCACTCCAAGCGCAGGTCGCCCCCCCCC
>NW_009954614.1:1941385-1950833 GCF_000747805.2 Chaetura pelagica | reverse complement strand
CCCACACACACACACAGAGGGGGTTCAGCGCTGTGTGGAGCTGACTCAAAGGACATTTCATGTTCGTGTAAGGAAATACCTGGTCCTTCACAGATGTTCAAATGTTAGTTTAGAAATTCCACAAGCGCTGATCTCTACATAGATGGCACTAAAACTAGAAGGGCAAAACAATTGCCTGCCCATTAGAGAGTGTCTGCATATGAAGCATTTCCTTCATATGAGCTCCAGAGCTGGGACTGGTCTTGACATTTTATCTAGTAGATGTATCCTGCACATTTGGCTTTTTCCTTTTTTTTTTTTTTTCCTTTTTTGCTTTTTTGCAGATATGCTAATTCCCAATTTGCACTTAAGCACAACAGCTTTTTAAATGCAAGCTGGCGTGCGATAACAGTAGACATTCTCTGCCAGTTTATTTTTTTAGATATAACTACTGAGTAAGTCAAATGGCACTCATGAATTTGCATATAATTGTACAAACTGACATCACATCATTCTCTGTACTATTTCAGTGTTTCTGAACAAAACATGAGGCTCAGCTCTCAACAATGCCTGCATGCAGCCATGACTCCTGTTTTCTTGATCAGCAATCCAAGCTTAGCAGGTCACTAGAAGAATCACTTTGTAATGCTTTTTCCAAGGCACATAACAGGCACAATACTCAATATTTGGCCCCATCTTTTCCATGCACATTATTTGTGTAATCAAGAGAGATTATCAGTATATGAGCACTGCAAATTGGCATTTTTCAGTGCTTCCTTGGAGCTGATGCTCAAGTTATTTCTTGCATATAAAACAGATTAAAAAAAAAAAATCACTGCAGGAAGAATGTGTTTAACAAAAGCTATGTTTATCTAATCAGCTGTGTAGCTCAGCAGGAGTGGTTTGACAGAGCACAGCATGGGTTGAGGGAATTTTATTTTGGGCTAATCACAGTCTGAGCCTGTGAAGTGAATGCCCACTAGCAGCTGGAGAGCATTAGGTGTACCCCTGGGGTACATATTCTGCTTTAGCTCCATCAAAAAAGATGCCACATTTTCTGTGTGCTCCAAGACTGCACGACAATATGAACCCAGCACAGTAAGCCTGGACTGTTGGGAGTTTCTTTTCAAAAGCACATTCCTGACCCAGGCTAACACTTTGTGAATCCATCTGCCAACAGACAACTCCAGAAAACGACAGCTGCAGAAGAACCTCAAGGATAGAACTTGGACACCAACATTAGTGTGATCAAGCCTTTCTGTACCAAAGTGGTTGGAACATACAGCGCTCGAGTCGCTTTTTGCTTATTTGACAACCCATATTTGAAATGTGATTTTCTAAGAACATTCTATAGAGGGATAATGACAGCTGCAGCTGAGAGCTAATGAACGTTTTGTGTTTAGCAAAACATTTCCTCCATGCCTTAACATTTTCTTCAGTCTTTCTACTTCCCTCTTCTATACACTACTCCAACCTGTTTCCTACTTCACATTTAACTCCAGTGAAGGCAACAATAGCAACAATTCCAGCCAACTGCTGCAGTTGGTCATAGATAGGTAGTGATGACCACCAGGGATTAATTTTTTTCTGCCTTACACCAAACTGATACCAGAACAAGAGAGGGGCTTAAAATACTCACAGAAAGGGGAAAAAAAATAAATCCATTAGTCTCAGATGCACTTTACAGTCAGATGGGATTTCCATTTGTGTATCGGCAATTCATAATATTTTTCCTAAAGACGGAAATTATATGCAAACAGCATGCTAACAGAAGACAAAGACTGGGATTTTCAGTGCACAAAAGAAAGACTTATTTCAGGTTCTGGTTTCCACAGCAACTTTTAATTTTATTCCTCATATGTCTTATCTATCTGATAAGGTCTTTCACAATATTTTTATATATAAGACGTTCTGTTGATGTGAAATTATTAAGAAATTAATTTTTCAAGGAAAAAGCATAACTTTTTTCTGTATGTATTCACAGCTTCACACACACAAAGGAATATACATATGTATGTGTTTTTGCTATATGTATCACCTTGAAATAGGCAGCCACTGTTGATTAAACAAAAATGACAATGATAAAGAATGTGATAGTAGGTGCAGCTGGTAGAGATTCAGACCTGGAGGCAGGCAGTGCTCATGAAGGTATCATAGCTCTGCAGTCACTAACTTGCCTGGTTAAGGAGGCAACCCAAACAATACACTAACAGCTGTTATTCTATTCTAATCCTCCTGATTTTAATATTTCAAGCAAACTGAAGATAAAGGCAAGCAGCCAGGCCAGAGCTTTTGAGTAGTTGGCTCACTCATCTTTTTTCCACACAACACTCCTCTCTCACGCAGAGATGAAGTAAGTACAAGTAAGACATTTAGGTACTAAGCACATTGTTCTGTATGTGGACACTTGATTTGAACAGAAGCAGCGTTTGTATACTTCAGAGATGATGAATAAAACACAGAATGGATTTCAGAGCTTTTGTCCATCCTCTTCATGTGCAGGAATGGTAATCCAAATATAAGCACAGCTACAAGCACCACACTATGGCATATAACCTCTGTTGGACTGTAGAAACAGTCAGACAAAAAGCACTTACCTTTGCTTGCTCAGCAGTACTTACTGTTAGCTGAGAGAATAGAATGGGTGGAAATGAAATGATCAGAGCTCATTACAGAGCGGTAGGATTAAAATCAGAAGATCTAGAGATGTATCATAAGCATAAAATGCCTTCATAGTGTAGAACTATGTTTACAGCATCCTATTTCATATTATAGGTCGGTAGGTGAATAAACATGACATGGTAGGTTGACCTTGGCTGACCACCAGGTGCCCATCCAGATGCTCTCTCACTCCCTCTCCTCAGCAGAAGATAAATCACAGAATTGTTTGAGTTGGAAGGGACCTCTAGAGATCATCTAGTCCAACTCTCCCACTGAAGTAGAATAACCTAGAGCACTTTACACAGAACTGCATCCAAACAGGTCTTGAATATCTCCAGACAAGGAGATAACCTCCAAAACCTCCTGGGCAGCCTGTTCCAGTGCTCTGTCACCCTCACTGTAAAGAAGTTTTTCTGCATATTTAAATGGAACTTCTGATGTTCCAACTTGTACTTGTTACCCCTCATTCTGACACTGGGAACTACTGAGAAGAGCCTGTCTCCATCTTCCTTGCTCTCACCCTTTAGATACTTGTATCTTGAGAAGCTCTTTCCCCAGCCTTCTCTTCTCCAAGCTGAAGAGTCCCAGCTCTCTCAGCCTTTCCTCATAATGCTCCAACCCCCAGTCATCTTTGTCAGCCTCCTCTGGACTCTCTCCAGTAGTTCCCTGTCTTGCTAGAACTGGGGAGCCCAGAACTGGATGCAGGATTCCAGCTGTGGCCTCAGAGGGCAGAGTAGAGGGAGAGAATGACCTCTCCCAGCCTACTGGCCACACTCTTCCTTATGCAACCCAGGATTCCATTGGCCTTCTTGGCAGCAAGGGCACATTGCTGATGCATGGATAATTTTCTATCTACCAGGACTCTCAGATCCTTCTCCTTGGATCTGCTTTCCAGAAGGTCCACCCCTAACCTATATTTGGTACATGGGGCTCTCCCTCCCCAGGTGCAGGATCCTACACTTGCCCTTATAGAGGGTTGAGAAGAACCTCATGAGGTTCTTCTGTGCCCAGCTCTCCAGCCTGTCCAGGTCACACTGGATGGCAGCACAGCCCTTCCAGTTTGGTATCATCAGTGAACTTGCTGAGGATACCCTCTGTCCCCTCGTCCAGGTCATTGGTGAACACATTGAGCAAGACTGGACTGAATAATGATATCTGGGGGGACACCACAAAATGAGGGAGGAAGCAGGATGAAAAAGCTTGTGGGTCAAGATAAGGACAGGAAGGCTACTCACAGCTTCCTGTTCCTCACTGTTGCTGTGCAGCATTTTTTACCCTTTCTTAAATATCTTATTGCAGAGGCTCCACCAGCATCACTGATGGGCTCAGCTTTGACCATTGGTGGGTCCTTCTTGAAGCCAGCTGAAACCAGCTCTATCCAACATGGGTCACTGCACCTGTTTTAATTCTTTCAGAAGCCGCCTCTACACCCTCCTGCCATCATTCTTTTAAGCTTTGTTTCTTTTTAAAAGTTTCAGTAATGAGTAAGGGTTGTACATTTTTTTAAAGTCCAAGAATCCTCCTATTCTGACATCAAAACCAACATGGAAGTCCTGCTCAGCTGAGGTGCTACTGAGACACACTCAGCTAAAGCAGGAACCATCTGTGGGGTGATTTAAACACTTGGAAAAAATGTTCAGTTACAAGAAAAAATCTCTGACTGTGACTGGGGGATACTGCACAACCCTAGACCTGTGGATACTGACTGCTCATCCTATTTGCAGTGTATCCCAGCCTACCCAGAAGCACACCAGGAGAGCACACACCTGTGTGTAACACTGACCAGGCAGACACAACACTTCACAAACAGCCAAGTGCTTACTTCAGAAATCAGTGTTCAAGCAAAGGACCACTGATCTCCCAGAGGAGTTCTGCCTCCAGACAATGTCTCCTAAGTTACTGAATCTTGCTTGCAAGGCATAACAGTCTCTTAGAATATTCTTCTCCCGTAGACAAAGTACCAACACTAAGACCTAGCGACCCTCTGCTGGAATGAACCCTTAAGATAGTTTAGGATCTAGAAACCCTGGCACTCGTCACAGAATAGCTGAGGCTGGAAGACACCTCTGGAGGTCATCTAGTCCAGCCCCCTGTTCAGGCAGGGTCTCAGCCAGAGCACGTCACTGATGGTTGTGTCCAGTCTGGCTGCCTCTCTCTGTCTTGTGCAATAATCCTGTTTCTGCACAACACGGTGCTGGGCTTTTTACAGTAACCAAGCTGCCAGAATTACTCCAGTATTGGGTATTTCTTGAAGCATCATTTGGAAATTGTCTCCTGGAAAAGCCTAGAGCCATTGCTAGAGATTCTACATCTGTGTTTTCCTTGTGCTGAGATGCAGATAGTAGTATTGACTTGGCAGAAGGTTTTGTAGTATTTAAACATAAGAAAGGATTTACAAAATATTAGCTCCTGATATAACATCAATCTAAGCTTATGCAAATAAGGAACAAGAGGAGAAACTCAAAATCCCCCGTGAAGATAAGCCAAAATCCCTCTGAGAACAAATAATGCAAATTTGTATTGGAGAGCAGCAGTCATATAGTCATAGATACATATCTGGATTGCCCTCGGAGAAGACAGATACTACATTAGCATGACTCTGCCAGACTAGGATTTAGTGCAAATCCCCAAAATCAATGTAGGCTGGTAGTTCCATCTAACTCAGGAGGAGGATGATCAACCCAGTTTTGAAGGCTCACGGAAATACACTCCAAGCTGAGCTGGTCCCGTGGCTGTTTTGTAGCACTGTACACCCCATCTAGGCAGTCCCTAAGTTCTTAGGTTTACCTGCAAGCAAGATGCTTTTGCTTTGAGAAAGGGCATCAGTACTATTTATTTTTCAAACAGAAGACAGAGGGATGAGAAGTTTTGCTTGGAGGAATACAGCACTTAACAAACTTGTAAAGTTCTTGCAGAAGCTTCCTGGGGCAAGACAAGGAGCAAGATGCAGAGGTTTGGGCACGACCTCTGTGACTGTAAGACTAATTACCAGCCAGGCCCCCATGCCTGCTCAAACTTTTCAAGACCTTTTTCACCAAGGATATTGAATGCAGCTGTTGAGACTCAGGTCAGATATCCCAAGCAGGTCCCAATTAAAGGAATAATTCTTTGTCATGCAGCAAGAGATTATTCCTTATCTCTGGCTGTTCCAGGGTTCTCCACACCAGGCATCAGATTAAATATTGACAGGCATCAAGGAGCCTGAATCAATGCTGGAGAACACCACAAAACTTCACAGAAACACAGGAGTGCAGGGAACAGTAAAAATGGAGGCCATTTCAGACTATCCCCAGTCTGAACAAGGAAGTCCTTGAGGCTTCTCTGGGCATTATGTGCTAAACTCTGTATGAAATGATTTGATAATATAATCAAAACCACTAGAATATACATGAGAAAACCAGCAGCAGATGTAGTGATAGCTTGATAATGACAAGAGACAGAATCTGGAGGAAGTGAAGCTAAAAGCCTCCTTATGCTGTTTGTTTCTGCTCTTTAAATGTAAATTTTTGCAAATGCAAAAGGAGTCTGTGATTTTCCTCTTTCTCTGAAAATATTATTTCTTCCATTATTAATCAGGTAAAACAACATCTACTTTCTACAGTGAAGCTCAGTCTAGCATTTTTTGGTTATATACAATGTTATTAACAATGAGTCAGACATAGATATAGTCCCATTCAGAGAAAGCATGACATTTTTATGTCAGAGATATTTTGTTATCGTGTCTGAACTAAGCAAAATCGCTGATAATTAAGATTGTCTGAAAAGCCTCACTGGTAAATGCCAGCTTAGTTCCTCTGAGCTGGATGCCTATTGCTGCTGTGAGTAGTACAAGTCAGCAGTTAACTATAAAGGAAAAAAGTAAACTGGCTATGATGTTTTTGCATAATAATGCTACACTGGTGTCACCCAAGGGCAAATGAGATGCTGCATATTTCAGATGTGGATTTGATAGGTGAGCTTAAATTTACAGAAGCTGAATAAATATAGTCAAGAGTGACTAATTTACTATTACTTATTGGCCAAAACAATTTAAAAAAATAAATAAATCAAGAAGACCTGAAATATGTATTATCTAAGGAGAAGTTCAGTGAAAAGAACCAGAAAAATCCAAAACAAGTTTCCCCTCCCAAAAACAAAACAAAAAAATCTTTAAAAGAAAAAAATTAATTGAGAGAATCCGGCACCTACTAATGCAGCTGGATGAGGAATGCAATTGCGTTTGATGCCAAAAAGTGTAGGAAAGATAGCTGGATAATAAAGTACTTAGAGAAGATTAAAAATCAATAAACTGAGAAAACTAGTGCATGAGAGCATCATGCAGAAAACATTAAGGAAATACAGAGAACAGAAAAGTGAGTAATTGCTTAAAGAAGCACAGCTAAGAGCACAAACACAAACTATTCCAGGACAGAGAAGTGATAGGAAATATGGTAGAAGTCCTACTTGGTTAATTAAATCATCAGCTCTTCGCTGCCTCCAGCACATGAAACGCTGCATGCAGATTGTGGACAGTAAGTCAGGTAGCTGAGGACAAGTTAACATTAACTGAAAAGATTTCACAAAAGCAGAAAGACTAAGTCACAAAGACATCAAAACCAGCAGGACAATATTCCACAGGTGTTATAGTTATTACAAGAGAACCAAGGAAAGTACTATTTCCTCATCAGAGAAGAAAAGCTAAGACAAATGATGTCAAGAAGGCTGGACCAAAAAAATGCAGCTGAAATAAATAGCAACTTAGGAAACCACGGTTTTCACAGAACTGGCAAATATCCTTAGGACATTCACCCTATTTCAAAGTTTGCAGTACACTAATTTATCTTCTTAATTTCAATCCTGGTGCTGAAATTGCTACTTTAAATGTATCTTGTTCATAATCTGAAGATACATTCCAATTTATGGGGATGTAAACATAACTTTTATGTTGACTATTTTTTTCCATATTCAGTGAACAGAAAGAAAATAAGTACACAACAGCATTGCAACACCCGCTGTTACCAGAAGATAAATTGTTCATAGATTAATCAGAGAGCAAACATCATCACTAGTACTGAGAGTTCCCTGTAAACATTGAGAGTGAAAATCCACACAATAAACGGGAGCATTTCATCTATGGTCACATGTAGTACTAAAAAGCACAGGGGATGATTGGATCAACTACTTATTTGACTAAATAGTCAATCTGAAACAGCAGTGGGAAGGCAGAGCAGTTCGAACAGCCCTGGAATAAGGGCTCACACTTCCAGCTTTTTTTCTTATTATTATTTGTATCTGCAAATACCTCACAGCAGCAGTCATCTCCTTTTAGTACCTCTCCCACAACAATTATTCAATAAACAGTCAGCATTTTCCTAGCCATTTTGACAGGGTCACAGAAGAATATGTGGAAGTTTGCAGTCTAAAACATTTGCCTTGCTTAAATTTGCTTTTGTTGCAAATAAATTCAGCGTAAGATCACCAAAATGTTCTTGCAATTAAGGAAAAAAGCTTGATAAATATACTAATAAAAACATCCTCAGTTATTTCCCAGGCTAAATTTCCACAAGAGACAAAATACACAGTTTGGGTTATTCTTTGGATTACACCAAGGTGCCTATCCCATTACAAAATCAGCACGACAGAAAATATTTAAGTGATTTTTCTTCTGATTCTCTAAGCGCTCACTAGATCAGCTGCGGTATGAAATCCAGGCGGGAAGCAGGCATCTTCTCAGCAGCCAGCTGAAGAGAAGACAGCTCAGGCAGGAACTGGCAGCTACCAGCCCCTGCAGGCAGGTGACTAGAGGTCTCCCACACCCAGCGGGCAGCACTGGCCCGGCACCTGAGCACGCTTGTCCCTGCTTCTGGAGGGAGGGAGTGAGCAGTGATGGGCCTGGCTGCAAGCCCAGCTCAGCCTTTCTGACAGAGGAGGAGTTAAAACCCCAGAGCCACTGAAGCGGTGCCAGGCCTTTCCCTCCTTCCCATGGCTCCCGAGGTGTGTGTGTCATGGCTTTCAGCCCTTTGGGGTACAGCTCATAAGACCAAGAAGCATGACACACACCACTCTTTGACAAAGTCAGGCAGAGGGGGCACCATCAAAGCCCACACCTACTTCTTCAGAGGGAGAAAGGAGTGCAGAAAGCTCCCCATCTGACAAAAGCCTGTCCTTCAGGCATCACAACCAGCAGTTAGGGGACCCAGTGACAGGACAGGCAGTGTGAACGGAAAAAGAGCTTCATCACACTACAAAGAATTAGGCCGTAACACCCAACATCATGCTCACTCTCTTAGTCCTCTTGTTTTCCTTTGCCACCACCTGTAGGAGACGATGCCCCTGTGGCTCACAGGGCAGTAAGTGAGCACCAAATTGCTGCCCATGAACTGCACGGGGACTTTGCCTGTCTCCCCTCTCCTCCCTGCCACAAACTGCAGACTGGACTCCATAGTGGAGACAGAGAATCTCGTGGTGGGAACCCACTGGAAACGTTGTGAGGTGCTGCCCAGAGGCTGCTGCCAACCCCACAGGGACTGGATTGTAGCCTCAGGAAGAGGACAAAGCCCAGCCCAGCATGGGAAACATGTTGTACCAACTTACAAAAAGGGCTGCAGCACCAGGGTCCTGCCAGCATTCCAGAATGCAGGGGAGGTGCTGCTGGGCAGTGGACAGAGAGCTCTGCTGGCTCTCTGGAGAGACCAAGGGAGACACGGTCAGTAGCCTGAAGGAGCAAAATGCTGCTGTTCCCTGAGAGTGCTGGAGAAGGCCTGACAGTTCCTGTGAGCTCCAGGTGAGCTCCACCTGCCTGTGAGGAGGACGACGAGTGGCTGGGCAC
>NW_009954614.1:1883809-1941185 GCF_000747805.2 Chaetura pelagica | reverse complement strand
GTGGTTAAACCTGTCCACCAGTGAGGCAGGAAGACACTGAAAGCCTATAAAACAGCTGGTCATCTTGGGACTTGGGTAAAGAAAAATATTTACTTGCCCTTAATCCTTCCTTGCCCATCTACCCGACCCCCATCCCTATTCTCTCCATGATCCCTTTTACCATCTGTTAGGCAAGCCCTCCACCTCCTCCTTTCCCATTCCTTTCCTTTCTCCTTATTGCTGTTGTTTACATCAACGGGGTGTTGTTGCTGTTGTCATTAATTGGAGTTACCTTGGTACAGTATTATTGTTGTTTTTCCATTATTCTCTATTGTTATTATTATTATTGCTATTATTGTTTCCTGGTTACCTTCTTTGAGCCTCCTGTGCCAAATTGTGTTATTTATTCCATCAATAAACTGTAGATTCCTGAACTGTAATTTGGGAGTCAGCTGCTTCCATTGGGAACATTAGTGAGTACCAGACAGGTGTCTCTCCCAAAAAGTTAGTGCCAAAGCTCACTGCTCCTCTGTGAGAGACAAGCACCATGTACTGACCTCTCAGCAGATCCTGATAAATTAAAATCTCTCCAAAAAAGGAAGATAAACAAGTCGTGGATCACAACAACACCCTTCTCCAGTCTCTCCCATTTTCCTCTCACTGCTTCCATACAAAATCATTCAATGTGCAGATCTCCATGTCTTATCCCAAGCACCAAGGGCTTCCTTTCTCAGCTTACACGTGGGCCCACTTCTTGACTAAGCCCATCTTGCTCCTTTCAAAAAGGATGCTATTAGCAGATCTGGCAGGCCCACTAGAAGAGTTATCACCTGTTGGCAGCTTGGATATAATGCATATCCTTGTGGTCAAAAGCTCCAGTGAATTGCAAATAGCTAAAAAAGAAGCAAACTGTATCTGAAACTACCTGCTGCCTGTGCCAGTATTATAACATACAAAAGATGAACAGAAAATTCACTGAGCTTGTTCAATTACTATGTTCTGCCTAGAAGCATGATTCATGTCTCAGCCTTTCTTGCAATCACACCCACTAGCCACATTATTCTCTTTGGCCTAATAAGTTTTATTAATCATACACAACGAGCTCAAAAAGGATGAGGGCCAATTTTATTGCAAGAGGAAGATGCAACAATTAGGCAGCTGAGGCCTTTTAGTGCCTGCAACATGTGGGTTTGCCTGAGCTGCGGGTTGCTAATTCAAGCTTTTTGTTGGCAGTAAACAGGTGATGATCAGAGCTTAATGAGGCTTGCAAGCCTGCAAGCTCATTTTCAGAGAAGTTGCAGCAGAATTTGCTCTTGAAACAAGAAATCAGGCAAACCATGGTCTACGTGGCTGTTAAGAGATGTGGAACTGCCAGGAGAGCCCATTACACTGAGTACTTGAACCACAAAGGAATCTTATCTCATTGCCTGAGCACTTTGTTTCAGCACATCACTAAAGTCTCCTCAGAATTTCTAGGAAAAGCTGACATGTTGCAGGTGACTGGACCAATTCCGCAAATACAAATTAAAGGGAAAATACAACAATGAGCGCAGAAGCCATGGTTTTCAGCCAGGGCTATTTATCACAGTGATGTTTCTCCAGAGGGTTTTACCCACACACACTGTCATCTCCCTGTCTCCATTAGATCTTACTCTTCAACATTTCACTTGGTGGAAAGAAACGTTGATAAGTTCTTGCATTGCACCTTAGAAATCATTACACACATGCACCATGACAGCTTCAAAACCTGTATCATCAGTTTGACAGTCATGTCATCCTTTGGTCTGGCTGCAATGGTCCAGCTTCTGAATAAGACAGACACAAATTGCTGTAGTTGTCCATAGAAACAATCCATGTTGACTTGTCACACTGAGCAACACCAGCCTAGGAGCCCAGGTTTAGACCTAACTGGGCTAAGACCTACGAAAGAGATTTTTCCCCCAATTCAGAGGCTTTCCGTCACAACTGACTCCTTGAGATCTCTGTGACTGGTCCCAGCTGCTGGACTGTGACCATCACACACTGCCAGATGTGGGCCAGGAGAAGTGGGAAACCAGTTCCTGAGATGAAAGCACTGCTATGAATTTCACTAGAGCTACAAAATGCTTTTCCTAGCTAGTATAGGTGGAGATCTGTTTCCAGTAATTCCAAGCTATCTGTCACTTATTTCTCTCAAAAGGCTGTATACATTAGATGGTGCCTCTCCTTCCTCACAGGTGACATGAAGAAGCAGTACACATCCCTGAGGTAGTGACCCATCATTGACGTTTACCACCACAAGAAAGGCTCTGCTCAGTTACCCAGCAGGTGTAAAGGGATGGCCTTCTGGGGGCATTTTTCATTAAGGCAGAGCGCCACTCTTTATGCCTTCCTGACTAAAATGACAGGCAGGAGTGATGTCAGTAGGTGCCCACCACCCGTGTATATTTAGAAGTGATAAAGTGAAGTGCAATTAGAAGTCACTGGGAGATCCTCATGCCTAAAAACACTGAAGAAGCAAAGATGATTTTATCCAGCAACAAGCAGGCAAAGGCCATTCAAAACACATATGAGTAAACTTAGTGCTGCGTTAGTGTTTAAAAGGTCTGACAAATCTGACAAAATAAATCTGAAATTAGCAACCAATCAGTGAGATTTTTTTTTCAGCTTGGGGGCAGGAGGATGAGAAAGAAATTACTGGGTTAGGCATTCTTTTTGTTTGTTTTAAAAAAGGACACCACCTATATTTTTCACAACTTAATGCTTCTGTTCTCAGTAAAAGCATGCTGTGATCTCAGCTTCTAAGAAACCTTGCAAAAAGTTGGGCAATAATTTACCCAAATATCCCCAGAAATAGTTGAAGTAAATATTTGTATGTTTAATTTAAAATTAACCTTAAAAAATTACCCATTGTTATTTCTATACCAAGTACAATTTCCAATTGGCTTTTTTCTTCTGTTATCAATGCCAACATAAAGTTTGATTGAAAAATAAATACATTTAAAAATAAAAAATAAAGCTGACAAAGATCAGATTGTCACCTGCATCATGTAACTACCCAGCTAAAAAAACCCTCTTATTTCTGCATTTCTGCAGGATGAATTTCTTTGATCTTCTATGTTTTGGGGTCTCCTATGTCACTTCCTGGTTTCCACCACAAAATTGCAAAAATAATCCAGCTGTGAGAATGGAAGAAAAAGTGCTACATATTCACCAACAGTCTGTCATTTCGATTTGAGGGAAGCCAGCACATGTATCAGAGTCCACTTTCAAACAATAATCAGATATGTATTTCCCCAACTCAATCTTTGCAAATTTCAAATGTTTTGAAGCTAAGGTTTAGAGAAGGATAAATAATTTACTAAAACAGACTGCTCCCCCCTACTGTCTTCAGGCCAGGAAAGACAAAGGCTTTTGTGGGGCAGTTTTGACTGTTCTGTTGGCCTGCTATGTGCTTCTGTCTGAGATTTGTTAGTTGAAGTACGAGTTCAAGTAACTGAGTATAAGTAGTAGCTGAGTTGATATTAGACTGCTTGTAACCACTCTGTTAATAGTTCATATATATCGTTGTTGGATTGTAATTTTGATAGATACTCTCTGATAAGATAGAAGGCTCAATCACATCTGGTTTCGCAAGTGATGGTACGGACCTGAAGGTCTTGGTCTGCAAAATGAAGAAAAACATGTGCCATTGTATTACATGATAGAATTTTGTGGAACCATCATACACCTAGAGAGTCCAAACAAAAATCAAGGCCAGAAGAAACCTAGGAGGCAACATTACTTTTGCAAAGAAAATGTGCAGTTATTTCTCTAAGTTCTGTAAGCAAAGGGGTAGGGCACAGAGAGTGAAACCTGAACTGATGCAGAGATGCAACAACTGATTTCACACAGCTTAAAGGACAGCCTTTTGAATTATTTTTTCCTTAATGTGATTAAAAACAGATTTTGAAATGCCTGCATTTTCAGCAAAATAGATTCTAATGAACAACATTAACTTCTCTGAAAAAAACACAGGCAAGCCACAGGCAATCAAATTTAAGCACCTAAAATTACTAGAAGCTTTTGACTTCGATGTTTGCAACTCCCACTCCTGTCAGTCAACTTGTCCTGAATGCCATAGCAAAGCATATCAGAAAATTAATCATTCTAGCTTCAGAACACTGTTTGACTAGTTTGTAAAAAACAAGGCACACAACCATTAATTTAAATGTAAAGCAGAAAACAAAATATGAAATAATTGCTTTTTCAGTGGGGATTAAATGAAGCAGGGGCCCTGAGAAAAGAGCAGCATATTATCATGCTGTTAAATATGTATCGCAACACATTGGAGTTAGAGAAGTAAAAGTTGCTGTGGCAAGTTCTATCACTGCTGTTTCCTAGCTTCTAAGTGTTTGGACTGCAGCTTAAAAAGTAACAGTTTCATAGCCGTGTTTGTCTCTAATACAATATAAGGAATTGCACCCTTTTCCTTCATTGTAAATCACTTGCCTGTTTTCATTCAGTCTTTAATGAGGCAGGTTCCTGCCATCAAGGGCAATACACATTCTTAAGCAAAAGATCAGAGTTAAGATTACTCTGTGAAGCAGAGATGTGAAAACATTAACTTCTGGGAGATTTAAAATTCAGTTTAACCACTGGTGTTGTAATTTATAGTATTCTTGGGCAGGAAATGCAGTGCTCCAACTCTCCATCTAGCACTTCAGCAATTACTCAGATGCTCTGAATAAACACAAAGATTGGGCCATCCAAACAATTGACACGCTCCCAGAAACACTGTTCCTCACTCCAAGGACACAGAGACATAAGCTCCTTGTCAAAGCAGACATGTTGCAATGAAAGCACATGTTTTAGTGGAGAATAGACGAAAAATACACAAAAGAAAAGCCCACTTACTGCAGCTGGTACTGCTGACCCATGTGCCAATTTACGCAACCGGGAAGCTGAAAGTAGGACGTCAGGAAATTAAGATGGTTTGATGGGGAAAGGTGGACAGCTGTTATGTCTGGAGTTCTCCTCTACCTGCCCTTAGCTGTTGAAAGACTTGCTTCAAAATACAGTTGCACTCACTGGTTAAGTTCTTATTTTTTATGTCCTGCTCTTGAACACACCATTATTATTTGCCCTTGATGGAAAATTTTTGTCACCCTGGGAGACATGACTGAATTCACTTTTCTGTGGGGACGTGATGGGCCAGGGAACCCATTTGAACATGTTTGCTCCTCTCCTCACCTGTCACAAAGAAGTAGTTCACTCCATGACAGGGACAGGCTCCCATCAAAAAGCTGCAAGCACTGGTCAGTGCTGCCACTGCCAATAACAAGTGCTCTTCTGTTTTCTTCTTCTCTCTTCCTGTTTTCTCCACCCTGCTTTCTCTGCTCTTCTAGTACACATCTCCCCTCATTGCCCCTCTTTCACTTCATTTCACCTCTAGAGCAGAGCCAAGGCAATGGAGGGGAGTAAATTAGGCACTCTGATTCTCTGCAAGTTTCCTCCATTTACAGTTCACCCACCTCTACGTTACCTTTTGCCAGTGCTTCATCTTCTGCTCTTCTGAAAACACTCTTGCCTTCAGCCTACTGTTCTGTCTCTCTGCCATTTCAAGCCTCCACTTGGGCTTCCACTCCATTCATACCCCATCACAGGCATCTTACTCGACTCCAAGAGTAACAAACATCTGAGTTCTCAGTAGCAAGTTATTTAGTATGACCCTGACCCAGTACCAATGAAATCTACAGAAACTGAGAAACTGCGAGCGTACCAGAGGAAAGTATGTAGATTTGGCCTCTTCTTACACTTTCTCAAAGGAAATATGCAATTCCTGATGGGATCAAGAGGGTTGTTTGTCTCTAGTCATTAGACTAGTTTGTGAACAGTCATTCTCATGTACAGAGTTTTATGTCAGTAAATGCAGAATGATCAAAATAATTCTAAAAACTCAGAACGGAATGGACTTCCCAAGGAAGTGGTAGAGGCACCATCCCTGGATGTGTTCAAGAAAAGGCTGCATGTGGCACTTAGTGCCATGGTCTAGCCAATGTTCTGGTGTTAAGTCATAGGCTGGACTTGATGATCTTAAAGGTTTTTTCCAGCCTCGGTGATTCTGTGAACCTATCCTATGCTCAAAAGGAATCCTTTTCATCCTGGTTTACTCACTGCCATATATATAATGCCTTACTATCATAATAACTATGTCTTTTTCAGAACTCAGGACTTGTTTTAATGTTCCACCCCTTATTTTATTAGAACTTTTCCAACAGGTCAATGCATCTTATATGGACATTTTCCCCAATCCTTACAGCCCACTCCACTCTCAGCAATAAAGTACATGTCCTTCTACCTGCACATAGTCAGCAATGGAATTATAATACATTTCAGGCTCATCAAATGGCTTACCTCTGCATCTGAAAATCAAGCATAAAGTCACACCACTGACAGCAGCAACACCTGCTGATCCTCCCATCAGGAGATAAGGAAGGCTGGAGCGAGTGTCTGAGAGATGAGAAGAGAAAGCTAGTTACAGAGCTAGCTGTCAGTATCCACTGCCTACATGTTGTTCCTACCTGCCTTAACTAGAGGAGAAAGCTAATACTTCACCCTCAGCTCAAATGAGCCAAGACACACAGATGAAATCTCTGGATGCCAACCAGCAATAGGAAGCTGCCTATTGCTAAAGGATATCCAGTCCTTTGTGTACAAACACTTTCATTTTCAACTAATTTGCCTGCATGGTCTCATTTTCTTCAAATTATATTAGCCCTGCAACAACAGAATGACCAGCCATCCCTGCAAAATGCTGTTGTTAATGACTGGTCTATGCTGACTTCTGTCCTTCGTGCCTATACTGTGGTATTTTGGTGATATGAACACTTATTTAGCTGTTCTTACAGATTCTACTGGAATAGACTTGTAACAACAGGTCCAGCATAGCCAGCTGAAAAACTGAACTTTACCCTTTACTACCTTTGGCCCTGGGAAAGATAATTTCAAAGTCAAAGACAGACATTCTCCAAGGAATTTTTCTCCAGACCATCACCACTGTGTGAATCTGGACAAAATTCAACTTCAGGGGTTCAAACCATCACAGGAAAAATTAGTGAACTGTATCATGGTGGCTGCTGAAAGCAACTTTTCTGTCATTGGTGATTAAAAAGATCATTGAAGCAGTGTGTTTGGTTTGCATGGCAAGGTTTTGGTAGTGGGGAATTGCAGGGGTATCTGCTGTGAGAAGATGTCAGAAGCTGCCCCCATGTCCAACAGAGGAAGTGCCAGCTGGGTCCAAGACAGATATGCTGGCCAAAGCTGGGCCAGTCAGCAAGGTTGACAGCATCTCTGTGATAACATACCCTAAGAGGAGGAGAGGGGTGAAAGGAAGATGCTTTCAGATTCATTCTTATTTCTCACTATCCTACTCTGTTTTGATTTGCAATAAATTATTTTGCCCAAGTCACGGCTATTTTGCCCATGACAGTAACTGATGCGTGATCTCCCTGTCCTTATCTCAGACTGTGAGTTTTTTGTCCTATCTTTTTCCCCCATCTTGTTGAGAAGGGAGAGTGATGGAGCAGCTTGGTGGGCACTTGGTATCTAGCCAATGTCAGCCCACCAAAAGCAGGATCAGGAACTCTTGTAAAAAATATCAGGGATAGAAGGAAGCACACACTGAAAGTCTCTCCATACAATGCCACAAAACATTTGGTTTCGACTGACTAACTCAAAATTATTAATTTCTCTATCGACATGCATTAGGACTTTGGCTTATAACCCCACTAAACAATCTGCAGAGCCTTGGCATTCAGTAGGAACAGCTTCTCAGAGCAGCACAAAGAAACCCAAGAGCATGACAAAGAGAAATTACAGAACATTGTTACTTACATGACAGGTCTAAGAAGAGAGTCTGGTTTATAGCTGGGTGGGTAACCAGGCAGGTGACGGTGGGAAGCATGCTGTTGACCCAGCCTATGTAGCTCACTCTGGTCACTGTTCCATTGAGGTGATGGACTTCTTCCTCAGTGCTGTGATTACTTGCAGGGATCCAGGAGATGTCAGCAGCTGGCTTTCCAACAGATGCATGACATGCAGCCACCCTGCTCGTATCACTGGTCAGAGTCACAGTAGGAGGGACTAAGGAAGAAGAAAGGAAAAAAAAAAAAGGTCACAACCATTATTTCTAGTTCAGTATAAAAAATCACCAGCTGGGAAACTGAAAAATGTGTGGTATTTTTCAGTTTGACAATGAATTAGATATTTTAAAGTAATTTGGAATATTAACACCAATGATCTTTAAGGAAAGAAATACATCAAAAAAATTCCAAGGTGAGTATCTCCAAAATCAGCTAGTTGCATCTAAAAGTACAGTTTCCTCATGTTTTCCAAAATGTGACCACTGTGGTAATAGAATAAGGTGGGATGACAGACAGGAGTAACAAGCAGTAGAACTAGAGGAAATGAGCTCAAGTTGCACCAGGGGATGTTTAGATTAGATATTAGGAGAAACTTCTCCACCTAAAGGGTTATCAAATACTGGAACAGGCTGCCCAGGAAGGTGCTTGAATCACCATCCCTGGAGATGTTTAAAAGACATACAGACATGGTGCTTAGGGACATGGTTTAAGCACTGGACTTGGTAGAGTTAGGTTAGTGGTTGGTAGAATTAGGTTGTGGTTGGACTTGATGATCTTAAAGGGCTTTTTCAACCAGAACCATCCTGTGAATACATAATTAGTACAGCAGTGCACATACTGCAGAAAACACAGCTTGCTGAAGATCCAGCTAAAATATTTGAGAGATTGGGTAGGTAGAATCAAGAATTAGATCATAGGGATATTTTTTTGGTTATATTCAGAGGGCTTAACTGATACAGCCAGAACACAAAATCTTCTCCTATGTGTTTTTTCTTAAATTTATGGAAACCTAGAGACAATTTACCTGACTATCTGAAAGGATGAGTTGATGCATTTAGTATGTTTCTTAATATTCTTTTTTTCCTGCCTAAGTTGAAAATAGACTAATTTGATTTTTGTTTTAGTGATGCAGTCTTACAGACAGCTTTCCATACTTCTGGAAGAGTGAAATATTTCCAAATAGTGTCCTGAAACTTTTGCTTCTTTCCTATTCAGCTCTAACCAGACAAAACACACATTGACCCCAGTGTGATTTTTGCTTCAGAATCCTCTTGCTCAGCTTATAGGAGCAATATTTATTTGATGTCTTCTGTTTGCACTAACTTAACCAAGAGTGTATACTCCTGGTTGTGTGAACATTCACACAACATTCAAACCCCATGTTACACCCAAAGAACTCCCTCAGAAACTATGCAGACTGTTGGATTTCTGCATTTTGAAACCTCCCCTCTCCAAATAGCCAGGCTAAATCAGCTAACCCCTTTACTTTCAATTTCTGTAGGCATCCAAAATTAATTGGATATTTTTACCACCAAATCAAATTGAAAAAAAAATAAAAATCACAAGGCATGTCCTACCTATCACAGTCAGAGAAGAGAAGAAAAGAAAATTCCCTGCACTGCTGACAACTTCACAGGTGTAATTTCCCTCATCACCAAGGTTCACAGGGTAAATACGAAGAGCAGGGTCACTGTCAGGTGAGTATTTCCACATCACCCTCTCGCTGCAGTTTAACTTCCTTGTCTCAATGCGATCACTTCTATAGGCAAACAAGCAGCAAGTGCTGCATTTCATCTTCCATATTACCATCAGCAAAGGCACCTCGAAGGTATAAGGGCAACTCAACACAGCCTCATGACCAGCCTCCACGCTCACCATGTTGTAAGCTACGTAAGAAGAAAAAAAAGACATGAAAAACGATGCTACAGCCATCATCAAAGCATACACCAAGCCATACTCAAATCATACAGGTAAGTGTACAATTAAAAAATTCACTTCCTTACTGTACTGGCTGCCCTGGGGACACATTGCTCTGTGTAGACACATATAAGTAGTATGTAATGTTCATGTCGTTTCCTGCTGTCCCTCTTTGAATCCTGGAAATGCAGTGGAGGTAATGCCTTTCCACTGTGGACACTGTGCAGGTATGTGATGCATGCTGATGAGCTGCAGGTCCTCCATCTTTTTTTAGGCAACACTATCACTTTAATATGGGCTTGGGAAACTGATGGGGAGGGCATGATTCACTCGTAAGTGAAAGTAAACTACCGTTTAAAAATACATAAATAATAGTTTTACTGAATTAAGCACCTTAGTTAAAGTGCAAGTAAAACCAGGGATAGCAGTGGAACATGCACCCGTTAACAAGATTAAAACCCAAGATCACTTGGTGCAGTAGTTCATGAGGCATATTTAATAAGGGGCATATCAGAAATCCTGGTATGTTCATCCCAGTTGAACAGGAAATGGGTCTTCAGATGATTCATGTTGTATTTCTATGAGATATGTCATTGTGTGTAAAGCACATGATTATTTTGCCAGCTGAGGTGACATCAGTCTGTGCATTCACATTAAACAATAAGCAGAATTTCCCCTGGTGAACTGTGAAGTTTCAGTGTACTGGTAAGTTAGAAATACAGAGTACCAAGGAGTGCATGTAGTTTGGCATCTTTCTACTTACCTGCTCCTTCAACCAGACTCATTAGGAAGAAAAGCAGTGCATGTAGTTTGGCATGTTTCTACTTACCTGCTCCTTCAACCAGACTCATTAGGAAGAAGAGCAGTGCAGCCAGAACTGCCTGCGTTTGAGTCATCTTCAGCAGAAGGAATCAGCACTGCAGAAAGTGAAGGCAAAGCAAATGGCATGTAGACACAAATTGTTGTGCAAAACCCCTTCAAAAAGTATACATAGAAAAACATGTTTCCTTTGAAAACAGAAGTGCTAAACAAGACCCCACATCAAGTATCATTCTTTCACTGAAGAAAGTAAAGCAAAAAGGGTTTTCAAAATTTAAAAACCACTAATCAGTTTACAAACAAGTTTTAAAAATCCAGGATCTCTGATACCAGTTTACAGGCATCTCTAGCTGCTTGCTATTCATGCCCAGCCTAGCTAGCACAAAAATAGGTGCAGTCCTCTTACTGCCGCTTCATAGACTTACCTGTAGAAGATGAAACAAAGGTTTTGCAAGAGCAAAACACATACTCATTACAACTCTTTCTGAAAAATCAAGGTAACAGCATGTATAGGAAAATACAGGATCTAGACTTTATCAACTATTTGACAAAGAAATTATTCCTAACTCATGCATGTTTTAATTTCTTGAAGGGTAACTCTGCTTCTGTAGTCGAACAAAAAGGGTAACCATCATTTTGCATGAGATCAAAAACACATAAGTTTATTTCCTGCTTTCATAGACACAGCGAACTAAAGAGGTGTCTAGTAACTTATGCTAGTCTACAACTATATATGCTTTTTAACAAATCATAGCTTTTAAATTGCTAGTTCTTTTTGGCAAAAGAGCAGTGGTTCACTGGTAAGATTGAGACAGCGCTGTCATCCCAGCACATTGTTTTCTGGTTCACACAAAAAAGCACCACTCCATGCTATCCGAAAGTTCTCCAATTAAAAGATGTTATTCAATGTAAACCCATTAAGCTGTTGCTTGAACATGGATTTGGCTAAGAACATCATTGATAATTTCCTATGGTCAGTTGTCATACATAAATGATCCCAATTTGGCATGGCAAACTTACACTATGTTGTACTGAGCAACACACATATATAAGCCCACTGTCAAACTCCCAGCCTCTTCTGCTCAGGTCTCAAGGATGAGCACCCTACTGCAGCAGGTACTTATGCTGGTTTTGCACAGAAGAAAGGTTCCCAACCAGTGCACTGCTGTACCCCCATAAAGCCAAGGTCTTGGAGTTTGTGCTTGTTCCCACAACACTACAGGAGCCACATCCTGACTGCAGTTTTGTTACTGTCAGCAATCAATGGCACACTTTTGTCTTGAGTCTCCCTGTAGCCTGCCCATAAAGCTATTTCATTTTCCATCGCTCGCCTCTGCACTTCCTCAGATTGTCTCCTTAGCAGACCTTTTGTCATTCTCTCCTTTATGCCATCATTTTTATCCCTTTGATCTTTTAGTTTCTGAATCAGTCACCTGCTGCAAGAAAAGACTGGAAAATTGTGTTTCCATCCCATGGGAAATACGTTGTTTTCATTCCGAAGTCAAAACCCAATGTGCACCAGACAAGCAAATATCTTTGTGCAGAGGTTGATTCAGAAATGCCATGTGTGTTGCAACAGGACTTGTCTTCTGGGCTATTTAGATCATGCACGGTTCACACCCCCTCTTTAACTACAAGCACTTCTCGGTGTGTGCTGAGAGGAGGAAAGGCAGCCAGGGTTCACTGTGCACACGGAAACCTAAAGCCTCAGCTGGTAGCAGCTGCTGTAAAAGAAACAGGCTTCAGTTATGCAGCATTACACATTTCATTGTAAATGTAAAAAATATATCAAGTGAGGACACCTGGTGCAAAGGAGAAGAACCAGGACACTGCCATACTTGTGGCACAGAAAAAACAAATGCTGCCCCTTCCTTGAGCCAAGTGCAAGAGGCAGCAGTGTTTCTTAAAGCCAACGCAATACCTATGCACATTCAGACAACAGCCTGATGGTTTTCTACACAGTTCTAACAAGACGCTGATACATCTGGCTGAAAAGCTTTCATTGCAACCTGGAAACGGTGCCAGTGCAACCACGTGGATCAGTATTTTGCTACTAACAGGCAAGAGGCAATGTACCTCCTACATTAAAAAAAACCTCCCCAATTTAATTTTTGTTCACTTAAAATCTTTGCCACAAATGAAGTATTTGATTTGTTGCATGTTATTCAATACTGTGAAAAGGTTTGGTGATATTTTTAATTTTTTTTTGCAACTTGGATAAATTATGCATGCAAAAGTTGCTTTAAATAAGAAAGTTTCAAAGTTTGAACATTTTTTTCACAAAAAATATCCTTTTTGACTAGAATTTTGAATTTGACCCAATTTGAAAATAGTTTTCAGCCTCTTTCAAAAGAAAAACAAAACAAAACAAAAACCTCCACAAAGTGTATAAGTAACTTGTGCTCACCAATTTTGATGAATCTATAAATATTCATAAACAGAATACTGTCATATTGGAACTTGTCCCAGAGAACTATCTTTTTTAAAAATGTGTACAAGTCACATGTATATATGGTTTATTTGCTCAAAAGAACAGGCATTAACGATTAAAAATGGGGCTTTACAGAAAGAACAGAGTATATTACTCTGCTTAAATATTCATGTCTGAAAATCTGAAACATGAAATTCAGACTGCAGTTTTTAAGGTGAATACTTGTGCCTGTAAGCAAGAAGTAAGTCTCAAAGCAAAACCCAAAAAGGAGAAAGCAAGCACAGCTTTGAAAGTAGCAAATAAACATTTCTAGATTGTCTTGTGTTACTTCCTTTGATGGAATTAAAATGCCTCGATAACTACATTAAAATGAATTAAAGTTTTTCCTCAGCCTTGACAGCAGTGGCTGGCACAAGACGGTGCAATCTGCGCATCGCTCTTCCTTTAAGCTCAGCCTTCCAGCCAGGGAATGGCCCCGCTCACACTCAGATCCATCCCAACAAACACTGAGGCTGGAGGAAAGTTACCTGGTTGTCAGCCTGGAGAGGAGCCCTCTGGCCACCGAAGCATGGGAAACAAACAGCAGCAGTGCTGGCACACTCCCCAGTACTGGCAGTCCTGGCGATGAGTGGAGAGACACTGGCACACGCAGCCAGTCCAGAGTGGATGCTGGTACCTGGGACTGCTTAGGAGGTGGCTCCTGCACACCAGGGAACTGTATCTGGAGTTCCCCTCCTGCTCCCTCCACGTGAGGGGCCCAGATATAGTTGCAAAGAAGTAACTATCTCAGTTCAGGACCATCCATCCCAGGTAGTCCCCGTTTTCAGCTGTACGGTTCCTTAATTTCATTTTCATGATGCTTCTGCGATCTTAACACACAGCTGCTTTGATTCACAGGCAGACACAGCCTCTACCCCCTCCAAAAGAGCTCAGTGAAAACAAACCATATGGTTGTACACTCCTCTGAAGAGGATGTGACACAGTTCAAACTAGGGAAACAAACTGCTTTCTAACATGAAGAACAAACCACAACCTTCAAGTTGTCTGCTATTACACATCAAACACAAGCTACAGGGCTTGAGCTACACAAAGCACCAACTTGAAATCAGACAAATAAAAGCAAACTCCAACATAATGAAAATATATCTGAAGGAGGAAAAGGTGCAGATCATAAAGAATCAGGTATAAATCAGTGCAACTCTAATCACCACTGATATGCCACATAGCCATTCCCATTATTAACTCAGCAAAATATGTCTCTGTTTTGCAGTAGAGGCACATTGTATAAAGGGCTGAGACCTTGAAAGTCTGTTCTCTATAAGAACTATCTTTGGGCAGGGGTGGGCTGGAAGGGACAGCAAGAAGAGGAAGCAGTTGCACAGGAAACTCCAGTGCAAAGCAAGGCTACATTATTTAAAATTCAAACCAACACCTTTACCAGTGAGGCCTTTCAAGCTGCAGCATCATTCACTATGAAGCATTTGAGGTTTCCACTTTGTCACCAAGGCCTCTCTTCTCAAATCCAGCCTCCTCTGTCACTCAGCTCTCAGAAGGAGACAGGGCTTCTGCACACACGAGCACCTGCACCCTACGCAGGGCTGGCTGACATCTCAGGGGGCCATGAACCTTCACATTGAATACTTGCCAACCACAAAGCAGCCAACTCAGAAGCCTGCAGGCAGCCAACACCTTTTCTGAAGTGAAAGATGCTGGATATGCCGTATTTTCAACATTCCCAGGTCAGCCTTCAATTTAGCTGCTCTTTTGAGAGTGGGAAACTCTGGAAGCTGGGGTTATCCACTAGTACTGCATTTCCAGTGAAGAACTGGAGCAATTCAAATGGCAATTTAAGAGCGCATCCCATTTCTCCTCTAAGTTTTAACACAAGCTTCTAGGCATCTGAGTTGTAAGAGTTACCTGAAGAAATGTAGCAGCAGGGGGGGTCCACATTCCCTGTTCATCTCAGGGGCCAGGCCTTGGGCTATTTTTGTGCAGCCTGTTCACTATTTGTCAAGAGTTTTGCACCAGGTCTGGAAACAGCCTGCAGTCCCCACTCAAGAGGGCACATTTGGCTCCACTACTGCACCTGTTTCTCCCAAACAATGGTCCTCTGCTTGGAATTCCTCAAGTCCAGCCAATGGAAATAAAGTCACAAAATACAGGAAAACTTTGAATGCCCTAGGAAAAAATAAATCATACCAAAAGGGGTAGCAAGTATATATTCCCAAAGCTGCTCATTCTCAGAAACTGAAAACTGTTTGGGGAAGAGTAGGGGTTGTGTTCTTGCTCTGTTCTTAGATATCTTCCTTAACCATCTGCAGCTGGCTGCTGCAGGTGCTGCTGGGCTCATGGACCTTTGGCTTCACTTTATAGATCCTCCTGCTTATATTCTCTGAAAGATACTCTGGCACCCTGTACTAGCACAGCAGAAGATTGTTAGTAGTGTTAGGACTGGAGGAGCTGTACCTCCACAGTGCATTTTCTTCTCAGGCTCCCTAGTTGTCTTATACTTGCTGGTGTCAGTGGAAGCCACAGATGGTAAAATTGAACACATACACCTTGCAAGCTAGTTTCATTCAGTTCCAAACACATAAAACTCTCCAGCTTTCTCTACAAACTGGGAAATACAGGGTAGATGGGTTCTGAAAGAGTGAGAGAACTAGCCTGACAGAAAGAGCTCTCAGAACAATTAGGAAAAAATTATATTAAACAACTGTAAAATTACAGTATTTTGGCATCACGTACCTAAAGATAAATAGGTTTCAAGCTTCCTCTACAGCAAGACAGAGGTTTATGGTGTCTGTGTGTTGAATTCATTAAGATATTAATAATTACAATAACATTAACAAAGTGACTTATTTTGTTTTCCACAGGGGAAAAAAACAAAAAGAAACCATGCTGTGCAGTAGATGAGTATTTTGTCTGGTTTGTGGTTGTTTTTTAAAAAATCTTTAATAATTGTAATTAAAGAAAGCAAGTGGGCATCTCCTCTTGTCTCAGAAATATTTGCCTTAACACAAGCCCATGTAGAAAATAGCTTGCTCTTATGAAGTTATTACATGAGCCAAATTGCGCACCTCACATCTGTATCTGCTCCTCACAACCAGCCTCTTCTGAAGGCACAGGAACCTGGTGCTGGGAACAGAGAGTAGGAACAAAAGATGGACAAGAACACCAACACTCCTAGTAGCCTAGAACTCCTAGTTCTCTTCCCTTCAGAAGGAAAGAAGGCATATGCTTTACACTTTCTGTTGTATGGGGAAAAAATCCTAGCCCCTGTACCTAACAACCTGGCTTTCCCCAGTGTCAGCAAACATACGGAGGAAAGTACCATTGATAATGAAGCCTTTGAAACCTGGCACTTCCAGGTGAAAACATCCAGAGGCAGTTGTATTACCATTGCCAGAGACCAAGGCAAGGGGCTTCTTTTTTAACTCTAGCTAATTTTCCCCTAATTACACACTCACCAGACTAGCATGGCTCAGCAATCTCTGCTTCTGGCCCTACAGAATCCCCTTACCACCTGTGGGTCATTAACCTCAGGGGCTTCTCACTCCATTCCAATAGTCCAGCAACCAAATCTCAAATCTAACTACAACAGAGATGTTAATGACCTTAACTACTTTAATTCCTGCCTCTTGTGGACCTACTGAACCTTGTTGCCATTTTCTCAGGAAGAACTCGGGAACCGCCAACCTGCAAGTACAACTACTGCCTTCAGAGCTATGGATAATCCAAGAAAATTCTTCCATACAAGTATTCAAAGATTAACAGCAAAGAGATGGTTTACGGGACACTTCACTCCCAAAACATTTCAGTGAGAATTGGTACATGTATCAGATTCCCCAGATGAAAGTTTAATCCCCATCTTTCAGCCAGAGGTATTGGATAACCACTCCATGGCCAAATGTGATGGAAGTACACCACACATCCCAACCTGCACATAATGAAGCTGAAAACCTCAAATAATTCATACTTTAAAAAGAACAGAAAAATCAAAAGAACTGGTGTATGTCAGAAGTAAAACCCCAGGTGGTTCTTCCTCATCCAACGGTCAATCTTACATGTAGCATCACTAACCATGGTTTAGGCAGTTACAACCAGGGTTAGAGACACAGGATTACCACAGGACTATCTCCCTCAGCTTTCACTGCTTCTTTTCCTTCAAACCCCAGGGAAGCTAATTATTTCTGAAAGCTACAGTTCCCTCTCCTGTGGAGAGCTGTGAACATCCCACAAGAAGTCCCGGGGACCCCAACAGACTCAGCTGGGAGTCATCTACTCCAGCCTCCAGGAGCTGCATACTTGGCCCTCCTCAGTTTCATCACATAGCAGCAGATTTCTCTTTTGCTATGTTTTGGGGTTTGTGTTTTTTTTGTTATTGGTTGGCGGGTTTTTGTTGTGTTTTTCTTTTAGGAAAGGAAAACCTTGCCTCCTCTTCCATATTTATAGACCAGCTAGATCAACACTTCTAAATATGCTATCCATACTGTTATCACATGGCAAAAGGGAAGGTTCAATAGTTTGCTCTTAGTGGCTTCGATTTCTGCAATTTTTACATCAAGTGGAACAAATCAGTTGTACACCTGAAATGGAAAGCTTTATCTATAATGGAAAAAACTACACATCGCATCTCTCAAATGCAAACAAAAAGTTGTGACACCAGTGTCAGGATGGCATTTATCACTGTCTACAATCTTCTGGTGAAGCATAATAAACCAAAGTGGATGCTTCTGCTTTACCTGTTTCCTTCCTCATCATACAGGTTTCTTTGCTGTCACAAACCCCCTTTCTCATGAGCCAGTTTACCACCTATAGCTCTGCATCACTTAGTGGTTTAGAAAAATTCTCCACAGTGGTTTCCAGTCAAACTTCTCACCCCATTTCTTTCCTGTCTTATAACTGGTTAACAGCACTTCTGGCAGGTTTTACACTTGATGCAAGGGAGTAAGATGCAGAAGGGCAGAGCTGTCAGAGGAAGCCCAGTCCTACAGAATGTCTTTCTGCAGGTTTGTGCTGCCTGAACTGTCTGCCCTTTTTGTAGTGGTCTGCAGGTGGAAAATATGACAAGGAGTCAGATTATCTCCCACATATGTAGATGTTGTCATGGGCCTGTGGACAATGCTGATAAAAGGTCTTCATTTTCTCATCTTCCCATATTTGCTTAAAATACAGACCCATGGGGAAGCTCCTGAGGACAGGATCCTGGAGCAATGCCTGCTCCCAGCTGGCAGAACATGCACATCAGGACTTTTGGCTCCTTATTCAATTTCCTTAGGTGCTGATCGAAAAGTCAAGACAAGGCACTACAAAACAAGTGAGAGAGGGGGAAATAATGCAAAAAAAAGTCAGTTAGCATGGCATGTGCAGGAAGTGTCAGAAGTGGACTCAGGAAGCCTCCCACTCCCCACCTCAAGTCTTTTACTGCATGCACTTATGCTGCAGACCACAGCCTTCTTCCCTCCCCCTGCCCTCTGGCCTGTAGAACCCATGTCAGCTATGTGTGCACAGCTATGGACTTACTTAAAATACATGTAAAATACCTTAATTTGCTAAAAGTACCTGTGTTGTGGCTGTATTTGTATGTGCATGCAGCTACATATATGTACATATATAAAAGTCAATATGTAGAGAAACATTATGCACACACTTTTAGAGATGTTGCACTTAAGTGTCAAGGTATCTGAGGATGCTTAGCTAATGAGGTTGTGTCACTGATTATATACCATTTCCTGTACAACTCTCTTATTAAAGTGGACCCTTTCAGTAGAGCAGCTGCCAGAGGTGCCATTCCCAAGGCACCTGCCTGTCCCAAGGCAGGCACAGCACTCCCTCACCACTGGCAGCCCCCACCCCCAGCAGCAGGCAGTCATTGAAACTCATCAACAGCAGGGGGCAGCTCCCCCACCTTCTTCCTCCCCTCCCTAAAACGGGATGCCTTCAGCCCTGGGGCCCAGAGTCAAGCAGCTGTCTTCAAAGTGGAGATAGGAGAGAAAAATGGTGCTGGCAGTGCTGGCTCCTCAGTTTTCTTCAGCTTTTTTCCTTCTCAGCTCTGTGCTTGGAGAACCAAAAGCTGTATACCTCACAGCTCTCCTGCACAGCAGGAAAAGTTATTTGGCCTGTTTGCAAAGTCTCCATCCTTAGAAATCTGAGTTGCATATTGCTTCCACATGGTTTATTGTCAGAGCTAGTTTATGACTTCTGTAATGATAAATAGCTTCTGACTACAGGAATTAAAAAATACATCCAAAGGGATGCACCAGAGGCACCTTTGAACTATACAGGCTTCCAAGAAGTCTCTTTGAACGAGATGATTTTCCCGAGTCAGGCAGTGGGTCATGTAAAAGAAGGGAAATTGTGGACACTGGCTGCAGCTTACGTAGGAATCCCTGCAACAGAACAACAAACAAAGCAACCTCACTCCAAGTCCAGATTCAATACTTCAGAGTCCATCAGCTCTATTCAACCAGGCTTAGGTATGTGTGCTACTTCTCCAAACCAGCTCAAATGTAATTAACAAGGGCATGAGGAACAGTGATCTCACTGTGCCCATAAGAAATCCTGGGTGAATGCATACTTGGACAGTAAGCTTGAAAATCAGTTTTCACTACAAGAATCTGGAAGCTTTAGACTAGCAGTCTATATATTTCTTTATAGGATCTAGAAATACATATTTTACTGTCTACTCAGACTTGTTTTTTTTTCCTGTTCATACAGGGCAGATCTGAGATGTCTACCAAAAGGACCTTTGGTCTTTCACATGAAATGGGCAGATGGCATTGACCTAGCAAAGAACAAGACACAGGCACTATAGCTTTCTGATCAGCTCCTGAAGGAAAACCCAGCTCTGATTACACTGTTGCCAAAGACAGGGAAAGGTCACCCTGACTTGTGAAAAGGATTTCCTTTTGGGGAAATTAACATTTTCTTATTACTGAAGGGCACTTATTTCACAGAATGCCTACAGCCTTGACTACATATCCTCTGTAACAGTAGTACCTCTATAAAAAGTGCTGATCTTAATAGAATGTACAGGTATTTTAGAGACTGGAGTTTCACTGTGGTCGTGTGTCCAGTTACTACACATATACTCATGCTCCCTCCCTCAATATAAAATATCTGGTGTCTTATTACTTACATTCTGGTGCAAGAATTTATGGCCTTTCAGCTCAAGCACCCATGTGGCAACAGCTTCAATGCTTACACACATAGCATAGAATACTGAACTTCGAAGAGTTAAAAAAGTCTTTGAGCTAAAGAGAAGTGCCTCTTTAAAATTCCTACTTCATCTTCTATTGCCTCACAAAAACAATGTAATTCTCTTTAGTGTCTTTTCAGCTATTCCTCATAGTTGCCAGGAGGTGGAAACATAGCCACGCCAACCTACAAGAGAAGCATCGCGTTGATGTGTAATTGTACAGCATGCTGCCTGCTGAAGAATTCTGCTAAAAATATCTGCAGTCTGAATTGGCTCAGTGGAGCCCAAAACATAGGATCATACAAAGCTTTTCATGTCTCCTCCTACCCCCCCTTCCACCATCTATACTGCTTGTTACTGCTTCTGAGCATCAAGGATGCCCTTTAAGCAGCTGGTTCAGTCAGATGTGACATACACTTTTATTTCAACAAGAATCCAAAATCAGGCTGCCTTTGATAGAAAGGCTCACAAAACAGCAGCAATTGCAGCACTTCAGAGATGATAAGCAATCAGATACCTGGCAAAGAGATGAGGATATAAATGATAACTTTCCCTCATTTATTTAGAAGATGCATGTCTGCTTTGACATTCAAAAACATTACACACACACACAAACACAGAAATCATGGGAAGGTCAGATACACTCATCAGACAAGATTTACTAACCACAGAAACAGATACAGATGTAACCATCTTCCCTTGGTCATTTGGTACCAAAATTTAAGTCCTGAGAGAGAAGCCCTTAACACAAAAGGAAAATTTACATAAATACTTGAAAAAAGGGAGAGGAACACAACATTGTTAAAAGACAGTAGACAGAATAGCCTTTCACAACAGTGAGGGTAAAACATTGCACGTGTTTTTTGGTTCTTGTTAGCAGAACAGTAAGTCTGACAGTGACTTCCTTTCCGCTTCCTGTGCATCCCCCCATTTGCGCTCATACTGCTTCAGAGCTGAATAAGGGCCTCAAGCTTTCTCAAAGCAAATTGAAGAGCACAGAGGATAGAGAAGAAACATGTCAGAAGACATTTCAGAGAAGGGAAGAACCCAGGAAATCCTTCTTTGCATTGAGAGCCGTAGGAGAAAGGGAAAACCTCCCTGCGTGGGGGGCAGATCCTGGAAAGTACATCTGGAAAGAAAACAGTTCTTCATTTCAAGGAGCACAACACTGAGAAATTTGTTGCTTCAAGAAAGGCAAAATCTGGAAAATCTGACACGAGATGCAAGAGAAATTCAATTCTAGGACTAGAAAAGGCATGAAGAAATTCTTCTTCTCTACCTAGGAGGTAGATGGGGTTAACAGGCAAAGTGAATAATCCCAATCAACCAGTAACAGGAAGTCCAGAAATAAGTCCCTCAAAACCTTGATTTGTGCCATGAAATACAGTGTGAATCCCAGGCATTCATCATGGGCAATAAAATTAAGTTGTTCTTACAGCACCTCAGGATGTTTGCTTGCTTAAGCAAAGCAGCTCAGACTTCACAGTGTCTTCATGGGACAAGTCCTTGGGCAGAAAAAGAGATTAATACTTACACACACACACATAAATAATAATTTTTAAAAATACTGGTGTTCAGGAGCAAAATGTACCAATCCAAATTAATAAAACACAAGATTATTTTAAAAGTGACTAGTGCAAGACCACACTTCAGAGATGTGCAATTTTGCACATCTAAATCAACTGCCTGAGATCAGGCTCAGTATTTAATCGGCAAAATACCTTCTATCACATTAGCACAATCACATACTCCCAAAAGGCCATACAGGAGGCATCGGAAGTCTATAAAACAATGGTCCTATGCTTGCTCAGTGCACTCTCTTTTGGCACAACCAGGAACTGGACACTGTGCCAGATGATTTCTGTGGATGTTGGCTGGAATCCAGCTCACTGCACCTTCTGAAAAAATTGCTCAAAATCAAAACTAATGCAAGATAATTGGAATAATTTTCCCTTCTTGCATAGGGAGTTTTAGGCAGCTAACCTCTATGGAATTATTACAATAGGAAAGGGGAATCAGTAAACATAAGAGCCATGCCAGAAATCCACCTGAGAGACTTGTGATTTTATAAAGATCTTTCTTCAGAAAGTTTTTTTTTAAATTTATTTTTTTCTTACTTTTAATATAGACAATTATCCAAGATATCATGACCACAGCACACGTGCTCCAGCTCAGAATCTACCCTCAGGGCTTTACTCTGTTCCAGGCTTTATTCTGTCCTCTCAGTTGTACTGAAAATGCTCACATCTGATATTACAATGACCACCATGCAAATAAAAGTCTGCTGAACTGCGGCTTTCCTTACCTAAAACTTAGTAGCCAAAAGGTGACTGATGTGTAATTTTTATTTATTTTTAGTCAAAATATGTTGCAGAGAGCTTTAAGTAGCCAAAAGAAGAGTATAGTCCCTGTGTATGAGATTATACACATGGGATTAACCTCCCTACGTAGGGAGGTTTTCCCTTTCTGCTACAGCTCTCAATGCAAAGAAGAATTTCCTGGGTTCTTCTCCCCTCTGAAACATCTTCTGATGTATTTCTACTCTATCCTCTGTGCTCTTCAATGTGCTTTCCTAAGAAAGCAGGGAGAAGAGCTTGGAAAGAAAATGAGCTGGTTTCTCAGCCTATCACTGACCAGAACCAGCCTACAAAGCTCTAGTAGCTCACCACGACCACAATCACCAGATATGAACCTTGGCTAATTAGGCCAAATAGATATTGCCTTAAAGCTGAAGGCTTGGAGCTGAAGTCACTTGTCACAAGTAGAAGACACAATATCACACAATCATTTAAGACCTGCATAGCAGTGGTTGCACAGGGGCACTACTACTGTATGTTTCAGCCCTGCCAGTCTTACTGCAGAATATTTTTTTCTCTTCTAAGTAAGGAAGCAAGAGAAAAAAAAACACCACCTCAATAAGAACAAAATAACTCACAGTGCTGGCTGCTGTATCTGAAGTCCCACTCCCTCTAAGCACCAGTCCTCCCAGAGGTCTCCATACACTACAATGAATTCAAGAGGCAACAAGGTTAGACCGTGTGGATACACAAATGTCTCCATATAAGAAAATACATAGGCCTCCATTTCAGGGAAAATAACTTCAGTGGCTGTGAATGTAGCTGTGGCTATAAACCCAGAACAGATGCTAGGTGAACAGGGGCAGCTGTGCAGCTAACCCAAGACTAACATTTTCCCATGCTGCTTTCTCCACTCAATTCCTTTCAGCTCTGGTAATGGTGCTTGGAGTAGAAATCCCACAGGAAACATTAGCTCAGAGAAATCCACAGCCAATCTAAAATGAAACCCCAACGTTTTTCTCATGTCAAGTCTTGCATTTAGCACACACAGACCAAGAGCCAGGGGAGTAACTTCTTTCACATGTCAATGTGTGGCAACTGTAATTTTTAGTTTCACACCCTAGGAGAAGAGGACACATCCTCACAAACACAGTTTTTATCATGCAGAAATTTTGCTTCAGAGACAACCATGTGGTCTGCCAAGTACCTTCACAAGAAAGTTCCAGGACACACAGTGACACAGTGCTTACCTGTTACATTCAGTCTAATAAAGTGGCCCACAGCAGTTAGGACAGTATTCTTTATTTTGACTCTGCATTGATAGTGGCTACTGTCTGACTGGTTGACTTTCTGAATTTTCAGCAGCAGAGAGGACATGACTTCACCCTGGGGTCTTGAGTTTTGTGAGATGTGCAAAGCTTTCTATCTCCTTTCCATTTTCCATCTCTTTTCCCATTTTGCTTTTTTTACAGCAGTGAGCCTCCATTTGTGATGACTGATCCTGTTGATGACTGATGAAGCAATTCAAAATCAGTCTCTCCTTTTTCCAGGTATTTCAAGGTAGATGCAAAAATTATTTCCAACATACTGTGTTCTATGGTGGAAGACAGCAGACATTAACTGAACTGACCTTTGTGCCAGGCCAACTCCCCCTTTCTCACACTTCTCCATTTGTTGATGCACTGTGAAAGCAGGGGCTATCTTATGCTCCAGGTGTGCACAGAGACACCAGGACAACAGGTACCACAGTAAAAACAATACTTTTTCCCTCACATGAAGGGAAGAGAAATCTGTTTCCTATCATAGATCTTTAAGCAAAGGCATTGTGCAAACAGAATATTCTCTATAAGCTTTGCTGCTTCATAAAAAATGGAAGATGAAGCATGTCCTTTCTTCAAAAAAGAAAGCAAAAACATCAGGGGAGATGCATATTTGTAGGAGGTGGGTTTTTTTCTCTTTAACTTGAAGGTTTTTGCTTTCATCAAATACTGAACTATTCCATGGAATTACAATATAAAAGTATTGACTGGCTCAAAATACTGATCTTTTGGAATCAGATTGCATCTCCTAGCTCCCTGGTCAAAATTCAGCATGGAGAAAACAAAGGCTGAAAAACATCATGCAAAGCATGCAACTCTGGAAACTTACTGCAATACATATCCTTTCTTGCCCATAACCCAAACAGCATCTCTCAGCCACACCAAGTGACTGCTGAACAGGATTTTTAAAAATGCCAATAGCATGCTTTTCCTTGCCAGGGCTTCTCCATACCTGATGCCAGCATTTCCAGAGCTACTATTTGGAACATCAGAACAGGGCCGCTGCCTCCATCCCTAGTGAGGAACCTTGTGATCAGTCAGTTTCTGTACTAAAAAAGAGAAGAAAAAAAATCAACATAGGCAGTTATCCATGAGTTCTTCTCATGGTACAGAGGAGAGCTAGTATCACTTTGTTTGGTACTGCAAGCCTGCCCTAGAACTTACAGAGCAGTCAAAAGTGCACAGACCTTCCTCTGAAGTGGTGAGCTTGTAAAAAGCAAAGTAAGCCCCTGCATTTAAGTAAGACAGACACAAAAGCACAGATCTCCTTAAAACAAAACAAAACAAAAACAACAACAACAAAAAAAACAAACAACAAACAAGCAGACAAATAAACAAGACAACAGATGCCACAAACAAGAACACCAACACCCACTATCTGTAAACTCAGGTTGCAGGCAACAGGCTTATATAAAGGCTCAGGGGGCACTAGCTAAAACAGCTGAAGGTCACGACTTAGGCTGCAAGCACACAGTTATTGCTGCAGTCTAGAGTGAACTGAACAACTTGTCAACAAATGCCTAAAAGCTAGCAAAATTCCTTTGTAACAGCTTCTCCTCCTCAAGAGGGCACCTGCATCAAATTATTTGGCTAGCACAGGCAAGAGCCTGTCCCAGCAGACGGACATTAAAATGAATGTACAGAACAAAAGGTACTGGCATCTCTTTTACAATGATGGAAAAAAAAATCAATTCTCATTACTAACTTTACTGTATTTGTACTCTGAGTAGAAGAATGTTTATTTGGGCATCAGGAAAAAATAGAGATCCTGAAAAAAAGAAAAAAAAAACGCTTATCACAACACCCTCATGTCTCAGACTAGTATTAAGAGGCAGGAGAGTTTCTTTCTTTATCTCAGAATATAGATTTTCATTTTCTTTAGAAAAACAAAGCTGTTTTTTAGAAATGTCTTTCAAGTGAAATGTGGCAGACTGCTAGGAAGGAGAAAAGCAAGAGTGGTTTGCTTGGCCTCCATTTTCCAAATGGGTAGGTGCCTTGAAAGACTCTGAGGTTAAATAAGTAACAAAAAATCAAAACACTTGGCTTCGTTTACTTGGGGTTTGTGTTTTTATCCCCTCTCACCACTTTAGACCAAGACATGGAAGAAAGCCACAGGAATTCTGCCTGTTCCAACATTATCCACTGCTTTTAATCTATGTATTTGTGTGATTTAAATCAGTTCTTTTGGGTTCCTCTGATCTTCTTGTTGATAGGGAAGGACAGCAAAAGGCTGAGAGTGAAAATGACTTCTGCAAAGAAATTCCCATGTAGGCAATACTTGCAAGTTGAATGTCAAGTTGATTTCTGTATTATTTTACCTAGAATATCTATTCTGCATTTACTATCTACCAGCTCTTAATTTGCTTTCTAAAAGGGTCCCTGTACACTTTCTGGTGTCAAGCTTTCAGTTATGGGTCAGCTACCCAGGACCAGAAGATTTTACTGCCTTTTTACCAGGTAAGGCCAGCTTAGCTTACATTTCCTCTTTGATGACCCAGTAATTTTCAGACAATTAAAAGACTCAGAAGAGGCTTCATTTTCAGGAAGCAGACAAGAAGCATGAGTTCAGTTGCTCTTTTAACAGCTTTTGAGATGCATAGAGCATAGTGGTTAATGTAAGGGGAATAATCAGAGCTCCCAGTTCACAGCCTCTGCAACTCATTACAGCAATCCAAATTCTTGCCATTAGCAGAAAGCAGTTCAGTGTCCCAGGCACATTTACTGAAAATGTACACTCTGTGTGCAGCAAAGCCATTGGTTTCCAGAGTTGCTCCCAAACCTCCTTAAGAAGACTCTGCATCCATGACAGGTGCCAACTTGAGAGCTCAGACACAAACATCAGCCATTCACAAAGCATTCAAAATCCAGAGAGCAAAACAATATTTTATTTATTTATTTCTTCTTACACTTGCTCTCCTATCCCAAGTCAATCCCAAAGTAATCACTTCTCCTGCAGAGCAAGCAACATGTTCTTTGAAGTCCATTTAGCATCAGGTCCATCAGCAAAGCTTAATCCCTTTTACTCAGTCTTCACAGTGCAGCCTTGTGGGTACATATTCACAGGCAAACAAGACTGAATGTGCCTTTGAGGTTTCTCCACAGAAACAGGGCAGTGAACAGCCTTTTATTTGAGAAAGGCCTAGGGAGGCTTTAAGCCAGCACTGTAAGCTGTGCCTATATTGTCACTAGGTATCTGAGCTGAATAACATAGGAAAATACTGGGGGTGCACATGTGGGAACATCTCTTAGCTCATCTACTGTGGTACTTCAAGAAAGGCTTAAAAGAAGGAAAAAAAATCACTCATTTCAACCATTTAAAAAAAAAAAAAAAAGCAACTAGCAAAGTTTTACTTGTTGAGTAAATCTGAATAGGTCCCAATGTGTTTTAAGGCAAGGGAGATCTTGGATGGCTCAGAATTAGTAAATTCATTGGATTCAATACAACATTTAACAAATTTTCATTACAGGATTGCAAGGCAAGGATATATCAGGGCTAGGAAATCCATAGATCACAAGATCAGAAAATATATTCCCCAGTGTCCTCACATATCCTAAAACGCTTTCATCTCTTCAGGTGTTTGTATGAAATCAAAATATAAACCCAGTGATTTTAGCTATTGAAATCCTGATCTTTTCATCCTACTTCATTTAACTAAAAAAAAAAAAAACAAAACACAACAACAACAAACAAACAAAAAAAAATCAAAACAGGCAACATGGGAGAAATACATACCATGAAAAAATGTGGCCCAAGGCTGCTGTCACCTTCACATATACATACCCATGATAATGAAAGAAAAATTTCAAATATGGCAAATTCCAGGATTTGTCTCAATCATATGCAAATCATATTCAGATAGCAAGAGAGAAAATAAAGTTGCTTCACCTAAATTATCTGTTATAAAAGAAAAACAGTATAGTCACAAGGAAAACCATACAGAAGATAACCAAGTCACTTTAAGTAGTTCACAGCAACTGATCTCTAACTAGATAGCACCATATTCTGTATTTGTAACAGAGGTTCCAAAAATGCATTCCAGAGGATCTATCAAGTTTTCCTAGAACCAAATCTTGACAGCTCCAGCTCTTAGCTCTATACATGAGATGGTGGGAAAGCCTGGTCCTCATCAAATCCATGAAGAAGGACATATCCTCTAGGTGGTCTGGAACTGCTTCTTCATCACTTTGGGCACAAGCACACCAGGAATAGACATGACACAGCTGTGCACTCAGTGTTCGGGGTTTTTAATAGTCCTGCTTGTAATCTGTACTAGACACGTGTGTGGCCTGATCATGTGGCAAAATTGATGTTTGGATGCACTGGTATACAACTCAATGACCAAAAGCCATCTTTTTATTTGCCTGCTTTACCTCAGCTTAAGACCTAGTTTGCTGGGTTTTCTTTTGTAGAATACTACTTCATCATCATATATCTTATACATGGACTTCTATAAATGACAAGTGGGTAATTTTTAACTTTCTCATATCGAAAATAAAATAAACAACATAAAAAGCCAAGACTTCTATACCGAATTAAAAAATAAGGCTTTTTTCCATACTGATCACTATCTTATTAATCATGCTGTGAAGCAGTTTATAACTAATTTTGAAGAGAACACAAACATCTTACAAATTTTGTACGTCAAGACATATGTACTCTGTAACTGTAAAGAGAATGGGTCCAAGTACCAGTTATCAAAAAGATGTGCTTTATTCTTTTTTTTTTTTAAATTAAAAGAATAAAATCAATAATGTCCATCAAGTAACACAAAGACAAGCAAACCTTGAGAAAGCAAAGCTCCACTGTTATCTAAGTTGATTAAATACGTAACTCACAGTATTACAGTGATGCAACAGGATAATATAGTCAAGCAATCAAACCTTTGGACTAATATAACAGATTGTCACCACTGACAAAGTTAAGCGTAGGGAAAAATTGAAAACAAATACAATATCTCTCCATTTCAATTCCCTTGCTTAACATAAATACCTACCTAAGCGTCCATTAGCTACTTTTTCTTTACACCTTATTGTCACTAAACACAATCACAGAGGATTAATTTTCCATCATCCTCTTCTTCAAAAGGACATAGTGGGCTTTAAAGAAGATATGACAGTTAAATTACATAGCAGCACCTTAAAATACAACCATTAACACAAGATTGACACAAACCTTTTAATTCTCCCTTCTCTGGATGACCTGCCCAAGAAAACAGCTTAATATAACTTCAGTTATGTCTGTGGGTAAAATAATTTTAATTTTTTTTCCTTCTCTGGTCTTCACTTCTTTAGAAGGCATGTCCCACTTGCTGAACCCAGTTCAGCATTTCAGGATCACTTAGTTTTGTAGGCCCACATATAGTCATGTCATGCAGGATCATCTTCAAGACAAGCAATAAGATAAGATGTTGGTGGGTATTTTCTAGAAAGTTTAAGATTCATCTTCCAGCTGAAATCAGGAACACAAGCTCTGCTGTGACCAAAACCACTTTTATTCTTACAGTCAAGACAATCTCCATGTATGCATTTCATGGAGGTTTATTCTGTCCTTAGCACTGAGGCATGGATTTCTGTTAGGATCTGTTGCTTGTTTGGAGACAATTTTAAACAAATAAATGCAAGCCCATAACCAACTCTACTGGCTTTTACACTATATTAAAATAATTTATTTTTATACTGTGTCTAGATCTATATTCCTCCCAAAGCTTGTAATAACAGTTTTCAATAGTTATGCAGGAAAAGGCTGCATTCTGCATTTCTGCAGTGCCAAGGAAGAGTATTACCCATTTCCTTGTAGTTATAACAGACAACAAGCCTTTCAAAGCCACAAAGTGACAAGAACTAATAAAGAGCAGGCATTATCCACCCCCTCATTTCTATTAACAGTTCTATAAGCATCACAGAAGCCTCATCACACAGAACAGAGCAGAATACAGTATTTCCCCCAACACCAAAGCAATCACACTGACCAAGAAGATGGAATCTTCTATAGGAAGTTTCTATTTATCTTTGCCTTTAAAGCTACTTTCAGTTGTGATCCCTGATGTCAGAAAGAGAGGTAAATTAATGCTATTCCAAATGAAATCCTTCTTGTCCCAGAGTGGATGCACCCAGTAAGAAATCTGAAACAAAAGTTAGGTCCTTGGCATATGGAAGAGTCAAAATAATTATTCTGCATTCCATGATATGTTTGCTGAGGCTAATGCACCTTGCCCCTCCAGATACCAGTTCAGTCTGAACGTAGGGTAATGAAATGTCATAATAATATCTTTACTAACAAAGTGGAACTAAATACTCAACAACATAGAGGTTGATACAGAAATTAGGGACATTTCCTGGATGGATTACAGACTTTGGTGGGAGGACAAGGCAAGGATGGACAGGACAAGGTGGGACACAAGCAGCAGAAAGAGGAGTGGAAGATGAGGAGAGACTTGCTGCTCTCAAAGCTTTCAGCCTGGATAACTCCTGTCTCCCAGAGCTGTATATTTTAGGGAAGACTACATGTTTTTTTTTCATGATTGTATAAGCATATCTTCCTCATGCTCCTTGAAGCAAGTAGAGAAGTAGATAATCTCAGTGCTTAATATTTATACATTTCAAAAGCTTAAAGGAAAAAGAATAGAGTCTACTGTCAAATTCAGAAATCCACTTCCAGAGAGCAAGAAATGCACATGCAACTGAGATCTAAGTTAACTTACTCTGTTCTATCATAGAATAAACAAAAAAAAGTTTTATATGGGTACATACTCTAGGAAAAACAAAGCTCCATGTGCTGAATAGAAAAAGCCAGAAGCTTTATAATGTTACCTTCTATGTCTCAGCATCTTGCATGTATAAAGACTACCAAATGATACAGCAATTTAAAGGCAGAACCAAAGAAAGACACGTCCAGAAAATGGCCAAGAGAAGGAGCTGGAAAGAAAACTCATCTCACGTTATGAGTGCCAGAGAGAAGACAAGAATTCCAAAGTCATTGCCATTTGAGCAGCATTAATCAAATCAACTTCAGCTGCTGTTATCCAAACAGTCTTGCAGACAGCCTGATTGCTGTGCATGGGTATGAATTTACATACATGCATGCATCCATGAACAATCACATAGCTTCACCAGAAAGTCTATTTAGCACACATACATCCTTGTTTTTAAGACCTTTTGATTTTTTGCTTCAACAGAAATTTCCAGTTTGCAACATGGATTTCATGCTGACATGATAGCAAAAGAAGCTGCACAGATGCACCCCACAGCTAACTCCATAAAACATTCTGCATCTAAAAGCCCAGATTCACAATAAATACAGAATATTTGTTGAATAGCTAAAGACAAAAACATTATTCATGGCTTATATTCTCAAGTAAAAAGGTCACCAGGGAAGAAAATTCAATATTTAAAGCACAAACAAGCAAAGCCTGGGGGAAGAGGACTACCACTGTAATTCTTTACTGACAGGTCCAGAGGATAACAGAATACCTTTATTTGCTGCAAACACAGGGACTGTAAATGATTTTTTTGTCTTCCTCCCCCTTCTTAGAAAGACATAAGCCAAAAATACTAGAAGGAGGGGTATCCTCCCCTTCCTCTGCAAGACTGTATTCCAGCAGGATTGCAGTGTCATTCCTGTTTACTTCCTTTTTCCACCCCCTGATTCTCTTTACAGTATCAGGAGCATGTGGCCATCACAAGAGACAGAATTAATTACCACTTGGCTATATGCAGGATGGTTGATGAATATTCATTTGGTAGCTCAAATGGACTTTGCTTCATGATTAAGGAGGACTTCGGTGAACCAAATACCCCTGTTACCAAATCACATGGTTTTTATATAGTACTTGCCAAACTAGAGTGGAAAAACCGTCACTGGCAAAATAAGGGGCAAAGGGAAAGGGCTGTACTGAGTTTGAACAGCTTAAATACAAGGAACAAATAAAATATGCCTTTGTATTACTCTGTTGAAGCAGACCTTAAAACAGTTCAAGGCTCTGACTCACAGTGTCAGACTTAGCTGTGGAAGGAAAGATGTAGCTGAGGAGGCCACTGCCCCCTCGAATGGGAGCAGCAACCTCTGCAGGGAGCATACCTCCTCCACCTGTCAGAGTCTGCAAATCACAGACTTCAGTCATTGCAGTTCACAGCCCTGCATATTAATGTAAATTGTAAGTGATGCAGCCTCTTGTTAATACATTGGGTTGCGGAGGCTTAGACCAGGCATATCACATTTTGGGATTCAGCTACAAGGGGCATCATCTTCTCCAGGGAGTAAGGGACAGCTGTGTCCCAGCTAGAGTCAGCAGAGACATGAATAAGCCTGTATTGTCCCAACACGCTGCATTTGAAAATGAATTTCCATTAACTAATTTGTTTTGAATCCAAGAAAAGGATGGCAGAGCAGGGTGACTGGTGGGCTTGTGGTCAGCAAGTACACAGTAAGCAACATAGGTGAACAAGCACTATTTAGCAATCCTCATTACATCAATTTTTAAGGGATGTACATGTTTCCAGGCAAGGAAGTTTGGCTGTGATCAGTATAGACACCAGCAAAATACCCACATCAACCTTCTGTCAATAGCACAATCCCGGCAGTGATTCATATCATTTGAGCACAACTTTATTTTCATAACCAAACATATCAACTATATTTATTCGTATTCGCGGTTGGACTCTTTGTACAACTATGTTAATAAGAAAAGGCACTGTTTAGATGACTGACCTTTGTAACTTTACTCTTGTATTATAAACATTAAAGATCTACTTCACCAATCTTTCATTAACAGTTCTGTTTTCTACTCCTCACATCCACTGGAACTGCCAGGAAAATAGGTTGTTCACCATCTCTTAATACAACTACTGTGAGTCACTATTTAAAGAAACAAAACAAAACTGCTTATAAAAAAATTAGAAGTGATCCAGAGGGTAGCTACTTTTTTTTTCTCTCTCTTTTTTTCTCTTAAACTCAGACCTAAATCTGTATAAACTCTTCAGACATGAGTAATTAAATAAGAGTCATCATCCTGGAAGCAATGGGCACACAGTCTCCACATGCCTGTGTCCAAAAAAGGGCCGGGAAGCGACCTGGGCTACATACTTCCTTACAAAGTGTGAGAGTTCAGTAAATAGCACTTAGTTAACTATGCCCTGGCACAATACCAACCGCAGCAGGTCTGTCTCCCTCCACTCTGCAACACTCTGCCAGCACTGTGAGGCTCTGCAACAAGCTACATGTACCCACAGTCTCAAGCTACTAGAATGTTTGCAGCACAGCTCTCATCTTATTTCAAATACTAAGTAGGAAAGCATACCATTACCTTTACTGTCACCACTGCCTATTTGCCAGCAAGACACATTCACCTGCCTTAAAGTTAGGCAGCTCTTCAGGTCATGATGAAGTATGTGTGGAGAAGGAGGCACTTTCTGCTACTCCTATGTGCTCAAGTTAATTCCTTTGAAAGCCACAGGATCAAAATAAGGTGCCTCCAACAGACAATATGAAAATACCTCTACAGTTCATGCTATTATTCCAGGTGGCCTGCTGAAAGCACTGGAAACTGAGAAGCTTTTGCTATGGGGGAAGGAGACTAGGACTTAATAAAACCTGTGCATTTCCAAAAGCCAGAGATCCTGGCAAGTACCAAAGTTAAGAACACAGGTGCATTTACCAACATGATGAGGAAACCACGTAATCACATACAACTACTGGAAAATGTTGATTTGCTATGTTTTTTGGCAACATAGGTAAGTATTACAGAATTTCTCCTAACCAAATATCAGAAAAGCTTTGGCAAAAAGAATAATTGAAAATACTTCATAAATGTAAGAAGAATGCAACAAGGATAGGAACAAAGGTTCTTATATTACTACAACCAGACTACAGATGAAAAGGGATATACCTTGGAGAAAGCAGACCCTCTGCTAAGTCTAGTCCCTGGGCTAACAGAACGATACCACAAAAGTCACTGTGGCCACCTCCTACAATATAAGAATACTGTGAATTCAGAGGTTTTCCCAGGACTTAGCACTTTCCCCAATGTATCAAAAGGTTACTTTTATTTTTTTTCAGTTAGGTTCCTCATTTTTGTAGATATATAAACAAACACTCTTTTGAAAGGCTTAAGAGACAGAAGAGGAGATATTGCAAGCTGCCTTTACTCTGATGCATTCTTCAATATTTTTCATACTACTGGTGGAGGGATAGGAGAATTTTTTGCTTTAATGGCTTGTCAGCATTGGATGAATTAGTTCCCCTTCCACACAATTTACACCTCAGCCCCACAGATGCCAATCTCAGCTCTAAGACATGCAGGGTCCTGTTCTCAAGCACACATGGAGATATGTTCTCCTTATACCCAGACACCAGCAGCACCACCACCAGCAGCATGACCTCCTGTCATGGCCCCAGAGCTAACGACCAGCTTCAACTCAAAGGAGCCTTCCCCTTGCCATTTGTATTCACTTATGTTTCATACTTTACCACACCAGAAGCCTAAGCAGTCTGCTGACAACTAGATCCTAACTTTCTTTTCAAAAACTTTTGAAACTGCTGCATAGCCTCTACCTCCTTCCCATTTGGAATATGACCATACTTTCCTTTCTAGGAAACACAATGTTCCTGTGTATCGCTAACACTTTACATCTGTTTAGCACCTAATTCTTGAAAAATCTTGTCTGGATGCAAAATGACCTCAAGTGACTATCACAGTGGCACTACAATAAAAAAAATAAAAAAAAATAAAAAAAGAAATTAAAAAAAAAATTAAAAACCACATCTTGCTTCAAATGCTGTGTTTCCTTGTGTGCTGACCCAAGATCCTTGTATGTGCTCTCACCTGTCCTGTGTTTAGCTGCAAACTATGAGTCACTGTGATTCCACTTCTCTATGTCCTTCCTCATCAAGGTTTATAAGGTAAATCCTTTACCACACTCCAGACAGGGTCTGCTGAATGACTGGTTTCCACAGCCACATTGTCTCACCCGCACAATAGCAGGACAACGTGCGGTGATGGACCGGTGGGATGTGATGGAGAAGGTCCCAAGGCATCCTCTCTCTACAAGGGGGTGTGTTCTTGGAAGGACTGTCCTCTTCTTCTCTTCTTCCCCAGCTCTTTGGCAGTGGCGCAGAGCAGCAGCAGCCTCAGTCCATCCACACGCAACCCAAACAGGAGAAGCAGCAGGCAAGCAGGCCAAGGCAAAGGAAGAAAAAGGTGGCTGGCAGCCCATCCCTGGCTCCAACTGGTTCTTTGCCGTCTCCTCGGAGCTATAATCCAATTAAGAATCCAAACCTCGCTGCAGTCTCTGGGCGGAACAGCAACAATGTTGTGATCTTCCTGCCAGAGGGTTCTCCCCTTGGGGTCTGTTTCTTCAGCCTGGCAGCGTAGTTCATGTTTAGCCCATGAGGAAGGGAAAGGCAGGGATCACGAGGAGCAGCCATTTTGAGCTCTATGAGGCAGTCAGTTCCTCCAGAGAGGGCAGGGGTACCGGCCCTCACAACAAGAACGTCACACAGTCAATTCATTAAGTATCTCAGCATATCAAGATCTCAATTTGAGGACGTCCCCCTCATTAGAAACACCGTCAGTTCAGTCCGTGTCTGTAAGCATATCCTTCACATGCTTATGGCCAGTGGATAGGAGCTGTCCTTGTGATAGGTTGACCCCAAACACCACCCAAAACCCCATGTTGACTCCCTCTTCCTCCTCTGCTGCAGGGCGGGGAAAAAATAAAAGGAGGACAACAAGACTCGTGGATTGAAATGATGAGTTTGATAAGGAAAAGAAAGCTGTACATGCCAGTGAAGAAAAACAGGAATTCATTCACTACTTCCCCTCAGCAGGAGGATCTTTAGCTACTTCATGGGAAGGAGCACTGCAACATGCACAACAGTTGCTTGGGAAGATTGCCTTAAGCACTAATATCTGCCCTTCCTCCTCCTTTTCCTGAGCTTTTAATGCAGAGCATGTCATCTAATAGCATGGAATATCCCTTTGGTCAGTTCACAGTAGTTGTCCCAGCTCTGTCTCTTCCCAACCTCTTGCTCATCCCCAGCCTACTCACTTGGGAGGACATGGGGAAAGAAAAGCAAACAGTGTTCAACAACAGCCAAAACAGTGGTGTGTTACCAACATTGTCTTAGACACAAATGCAAAGCACAGCCCCACGCAGGCAACCTTGAAGAAAGTAAACTCCTTCCCAGCCAGATCCAGTATAATCTCAACCCCTTATTCTATATCATTCACATCATGCTCAGGTCACACATTATCTGATATATCTAAGTATCCTCTGTCCCATTCATGCAGTGTTTAATCTCTAAATCCTACTCAAACCTTTTCGTTCTGTTTCTCATTCCTGAAATTCCTCTCAACAACACTTAAAACTTACACTACATACTTACACCATCTTTACATCCAATAGTTGTGTTTTATACATCCTCATTAACCACTATACCTTGTACATATACAGATAGTATTTCTCCATTCCATGCTCCCCCTCCCCTAAATGCCCAGAAGAACACTTGATGACTTTGGTTCTATCTGTTAAGGAGATCATTCAAGACAAGAGAAGCAGTGTGTTGGATTGTTGAGCACCAAGCACCAAGACTGCTTGGGTTGGGTAAGCATTCCACTCACATGGTTCCTTGTGAGGTTCTTTCTCCATTGGTTCAGGTGGTTCCTGCTGTATTACTTCCTATATCATACAAGCCAAATAACGGACTATTCTCCCACAGGGATAAATCTCTTTGAGGCACACTCCAGATTTCCACTTCCTCTGCACTACTCACCAACTGCACCTGGGTACTTGAGCAAACACAATCCCACAAATGGGCATTCCTTGTCCCAAGGGAGAGCAACCCACACTGCCTTTCCCAGCCACTTACGTATATGTACTAGAGGCTTTAAACTGGAAGAGGGCAGATTTAGGTTAGACATTAGGAATAAATTCTTCACTATAATGGTGGTGAGACACTGGAAGAGGTTGCCCAGGGAAGTTGTGGATGCCCCCTCCCTGGAATTGTTCCATGCTAGGTTGAATGGGGCTTTGAGCAACCTGATCTAGTGGGAGGTGTCCCCATCCATGGCAGGGGGGTTGGAACTAGATGATCTTTAAGGTCCCTTCCAACCCAAACAATTCTGATTCTGTGATTCTATGAACATGGGGTATGCAGATTTGAATCAATAACCTCTTGATTTGCAGCAAAATGCTGCTGGCCCAGGTCAATCCACCACAAGCCAAACCTGTTGCCTTTAAGACAGTACTTACAGCTGGAGAAGGCCCAGAGCAAAGATCAGGCTTGCCTCAGATGACTTCCATGACTGAGGTTTTGAGTATAATTATCAGTAGAACAAAATCCAAAGCTGCTTAGAAATGCATGCGATTAGCACTTCTGCAGACAAGGACAATGCAGCTTATCAAGATGTTGAGCACATTCAGTAAAACTTGGTTAAATTAATCATCTTTTAAATCAACCTTTGCCCAACCAAAGTCCGGCCTTAGTTATAGCCACAGGAGAGACAGCAAAAGAGGATTCCTGTGAAGGCTGTTCCACACAGACACACAGGTAAGAAATGCCTTTTTTGCTGATTCCTCTTCCCTTAGAAAACTCCTTTTTATGATTCAGTCATTCTGTATGTAAAGCTTTAATGATTTAATGTAGGATGCAGTGCATTGTAACCTTACCTCCATTTCTAAATACGAACAAATTATTTTTCCCTTAAAAGCCTATTGTTTAATCAGCTTTGTGTACTACTGGTTTTGCATGTTAACTTCGGGAATTAGCAGAGATTCCTAGTGTTGTCAAGAAAAAGTGCTATGAATTGTAGTTGTGATCAATACAGTTTGATGCTTTCCAAATAATGTCCAAATAATAGGGCAGTCCATCACTGTATGGAGTTAGCCCCAGTGCAACTACACAGAGACTTTAAAAGCACAAAGCACCTGACCAAGGGGAAAAAGTGAATCATCTGCAGGGTTCCTATCCCTGTATGCTGAAATTCCCCATCTCCTCTAGCTTAAATAATGCCTGCACCAAAACCTCACCCCACACATTCATACTGCTCTATATGCTCCCCAGCTACTCTTAACAATGCACTTTCAGCTCCAGTAGCAAACAGTCAGTAGCACAGGTAGCCACAGAGGTGATTCTGCAGTAGTCTGTGATCATGGAAGGATTTGGCTGCCTGCTGCTTCTAAATAAAAGGAAAAGAAAAAAAGGCCAGTTCCCACAGACTCTGGCCACACAGGTGATATAAAGAGAAGAAATACCATGGAGCTGCAAATAAATCTTAACATGCAAACTGATTAATTTTCTTCATATTTATTAGGCTGTGATTAATGGCTAATCTCTGCAATAGAACTTTGGCCTTTTAACAGACTTCTGTCAGTAGAGAGGCAGAGAAAAAAATCTTTGCAATAAAATACGAATCAAGTTTGTTAATTACCTGGACTTTCCAACTGGAGGAAATTGTCTTTGTACATCTTATTCCTATAAAATCATGCAGCAGTGGCAGGAGTTCCTAAGACTGTCTTGGAGCTGTTCACTGAACTACTGCTTGCTTTCAGTATGTAGTATTCCTGCTAATGATATGTATCACCCAAATCAAGAGTTTCATCAGATCATAAAAGCATACAAGAGTTTAGGTTGGAAGGGACTTTTGGAGTCCCTTTCCTTCCAATGTCCCATACAAAACAGGGCCAAGTTGCATTGCTCAGGGCCCCATCCAGGTAAGTATGTCCAAGGACAGATTCTACATCCTCTCTGGATACCTGTTACAGTGTCTGACAGTCCCCAAGGTGGAAAATGTCCTTATGGCTGTCTAATTGGAATGACTCTTGATTTAGCTTTTGTCTGTTGCCTCTCATACTACCACTATTAACTTCCAGGAAGTGTTTGGCTTTGTGTTCTCTACGCAATCCATTTAGGCAGTTAAAGACATTAGTAAGATCTTCCCTTTATTTTTGCTACCCATGACTGAACAAACTCAGCTCTTTCAACCTCCTTAACTATTATGTGCTCCAAGACCTAAATCACCTTAGTGGATTAGCTCCAATATGTCAATTACTTGGGGAGCTCAAAGTTGGAGATATCTCATATTTGACATATCTCATATGGAGACTCACATGTGGTCTCACAAGTGCCAAAGGGAAGGGAACAATCCTTTCCATTGACCTACTGGCTACATTCCAGTACCACTCAGTATATAGTTAGCCTTTGAATCCAGCACTTCCCTGGGGAAATTAAGCCAATGGCTGATTGTTGTCATTGTGAAAAATCTTCCTCATGTCCAATTGGAAATTCCCCAGGAGTAACTTGAACTCATTACCCCTCACCTTTTCCATGTGACTCCTTGTTAAAAGGATGTCTCCACCTTCTTCTAGCCACCCTTTAAGTACTGGAACATGGTGATAAGCCTTCTTTTCTCCTGGCTGAACAAACCCAGTTCTCTCAGCCCTTCCTCATATGGAAGGCTTCCCAGTCCTTTGATCATCTTTGTGGCACTTCTCTGGACCCTCTCCAGCCCATCCACATCTTTTTTGTATAGTGGGGACCAGAACTGAGAATAGTGTTCCAGGTGTGGTATGACAAGTGCTGAATAAAATGGGATGACTTCTTTATCTCTACTGGTGATGCCCTTGTTGATGCAATGCAGCATCCCATTGTCTTTCTTAGACACAGCAGCATCCTGTTCACTTGTGTTGAGCTTGTTGTCCACCAGAACCCCCAGGTCACTTTCTGCAGAGTTTCTTTCTAGCCAGGTAGATCCCAGTTTGTGCTGCACTCCTGGGTTATGTCTTCCCAGGTCCCAGTACTGGACACTTCAAAGATTCAGCTGGACAGGGTGCTGGGCCGTCTTTTCTAGATGGAACTTTTGCCAAGAAATGTTGGACCAGGTGATCCTTGAGGTCTCTTCCAACCCAGTATTCTATGATTCTAGGATTCTTCACTGCAAAGGTACACCACTGACTCATGTTCAACTTGGGCACTTGAGTGCTGTCTGACAGTACTGCCTCCTGGCCAGTCAGCAGTTGGCCTGTATTGTTTTGCATGCTCCAGATTTTTTTTCTTCACTTTTCTTTGTTGAACTTCATTAGTTTCCTGTCAACTCATTTTTCCAGCCTGCTGAGGTTTCTCTAAATAGCATCTAGCCTACTGACTGCTTCCCCTCAATTTGGTATCACCTATGAGCTTGTTGAGGATGTACTTTGTCTCACTATCCATGTCATAAATAAATATATTAAACAGTATCAGCCCCAGTACCAGCTCTAAAGAATGCCACTAATAACCAGCCAACAGCTGAATTATATTCCACTGATCAACCCCTTGGTCATAGAATCATTAAGGTTGGAAAAAACCTCTAAGATCATCAAGTCGGACTGTCAACTGACACCACCACACCCACTAAATGGCATCCCAAAGTGCCATATCTACACATTTTTTTAACATGTCCAGGGATGGTGACTCTACCACTTCCCTGGGCAGCCTCTTCCACTTCTTGACCACTCTTTCAGTAAAGAAATTTTTCCTAATATCCAATCTAAATCTAGTGGCCCAGCCAATTTTCTGCATCATCTAGTAGTCTGCTTATCCAGTACATATGTCACCAAATTGGCCACACTGACTGTATTAGAGATTGAATCAGTCATTGCAAAAGGCAGAACAGTATCCCCTGCTCTCTGCCCATCACAGAGCCAGTCCACTCATCGTGTAATGTTATCAGGTTCATCACGTATCATAAAAATCAGTAAATCCATACAGTCTGATCCCAAACACCTTCCTGTCCTTGACACAGCTTCTAGGATTTGCTCCAAAACCTCCAGAGAATGAAGGTCACTGACTAATAGCAATCTGGTAGCAATCCTCAGCATCAAGTACACTCCTTAACCAGTCAGCCTCAAGTGTTCTGGCAAAGTAACACAGCACCTTGGAGACACTGACTGGCAATTCTGCTCCAGTTGTCACAAATTCATTGAGGAATAATTTGAATCAAAGTACTGAAAGTTCCTTCAGCAGCCTATCATTTCAGAACCAAATTTCATCTCCTTCCTTTCTCACACATCTCTCACATTTTTATATTGATTACATCTCATGTCATTGTTAAAGTCATCAGGGTTGGAGACAAAGTTTAGCCAGGCAGCAAACAGAGGCTTTATGGTCATTTCAGGATTCATGTGAGAAGTGCAAGATAAGCATACTGTCTCCATTCCTCTATTTTGTTCTGCACAGACCAGAGAGTATTAAATTATCTCTCCTGCGAGTGATTACTTGATAGCACATTCACATCAGCAGCAGGCGTGTGCCTGAATATTCCACACTTCTGTGTGGACTTCTGAGACTTACCCAAGTCTCACATATAATGATATACTACAGTGAAATCACTCAGTTAGCTCCTCTTCCTAACAGAATCAAAGAGTATTTAATTATGATTCAGAGGCAGAGGAAAACATGAACAGCTCAAAGAAGTCTACCAGTACCAGTTACGCTACCAATAACTTCTAAAGGATACAAAAATAAAGCAAGGTCACCATTTTGCATGAAAACTGAGATGTAGAGAGATCTGACCCAGCTAGAAAAAAAAAAAAAAAAAAAAAAAAGCTTTAAAGTGGAGGTAAGGGTCTTCCAAGTTCCTTTATAGTCCTTGCTTTCCACCCTCCAGTACAAACCCTGTGCTCATTAACAATAACACTTCTTACAATGTCTTTTTCTGAAACTTAATTTTATTTAGCTGAAATAACTAAGAATGGGAAAGCCTGGTTAGGACAATGAAGTCCTTCATTGATCCCACCTGCTAATCCATCTTCATAGGTTGTAGACTCTCCATCCTTGGAGATATTCAAAAGGCTAAAAGCTGAGTCTGTTGAGCCTGAAAAAGTAAAGGCTCAGGGGAAACTTACCAATGTATAAAAATATCTGAGCACAAAAAAGATGGAGCCAGTCTCTCTTCAGTGGTGCCCATCACAGGACAGTACGCAGTGGGCACAAACTGAAACACAGGAAGCTCCATCTGAATGTAAGGACGCTGTTTATCTATGTCTGACCATTAGCACAGGTTGCCCAGAGAGGTAATGGAGCCTTCTTCCTTAGTGACATTCAAAAGCTGTCTGGACACAGTGTTTAGGAGCTGGCTCTAGGTGACCCTGCTTAAGGTGGGAGGTTGGACCACATGGCCTCCAGAGGTCCCTTCCAACCTTGATCAGTCTGCAATTCCGTGAAATCCCATTTTGTCACATAACTTTCCCATAGTGTTCCAGTATTTTTGTGCTGCTGTTATTTTTTCTCTATAGGAATTAATTCAGGTATTAAATCCTCACCTCAATTTTCACCATGTTATCACTGGCAACTTTTTTTTCAGTTCTGCATCTTGCTTAACTTCATTTGAGATAGGGAGACAGGAAAAAAAGAGAAGGGAGAGGGGAAAAAAGGATTGGTTTCTTCTCCCTAGCCTTGTTGACTAGCTTCAGCTTTGCACAGCTGGATTTCCTGGGAAACAGAAATGCAAGAACTCTGAAGCAAACTGTCTCAATATATATTTAAAGGGAACACATCTAGGTAAGCTTGCTGGTTTTACTCACTTATATCTTTTCCATTCTGTATGGCAGAGATGACTTCTGTTCTCCAGCCTCGAGAATGTAAAGTGACCAAAAATGCCCAAAAGAGCTATGGATTCTACCTGCGTGTTGAGAAAGACACAACAGGGCATCTCATCCGGAACGTGGAAAAGAACAGTCCAGCTGAAGAGGCTGGCTTGAAGGATGGAGACAGAGTCCTCAGGGTTAATGGTGTGTTTGTAGACAAGAAGGAGCACTCACAGGTACTTCTCTGTTTAGTCTGGGTTCCACACCACTCTCCCATTACCCAGACCCACTGCCACTATGTGAAGCTTTCTCTTCCAGTTTTTATGGCACCTTGAGGTAGGAAATCCAAAAGCTGAGTCAACTGCTCTCAGTATCTGCCTGCACTATTCATTACACAAGGGCATGAAATGTCTTTGAGGTGCCGCCATAGTGCATAAGCAGAGGGATGAGACAACAAAAACAGCAGATAATGCAACCCTTCCTATGGATAACTTTTACGTCAATCATTCTAGCACCTGCTTGTCATTTCACCTTGTCCACTACAGGTGGTGGAGATTGTCAAAACCAGCGGGAATTCTGTTGTACTTCTTGTTCTGGATGATGCATCCTATCAAAAGGCAGAAAAGGAAGGAGTGAACTTGGAAGATCTGGGTCAAAAAGTGTCATCAGGACAGCAAGAAGAGCAGCAGTCAGCACTGACCTTGGCCAATGGAGCAATCGCGGCAGATCCACAACCCCGGCTCTGCTACCTAGTGAAAGAGGAGAAAGGCTACGGCTTCTCTTTGAAAACCACAGCAGGTGAGAGCCCGGGGACAAGACATGGTGTGTTTACATTTGTGTGTATACATATGTAAATGTGGCAGCAGGGACAGAGGCAACCACAGTGAATACACAGGGGCCAGTGAGGGACACACAAACTGCTCTGGCTAAGAGAAAGTGAGAGACAGGAAGGTCAGTTCAGGTTCATCTCTAGTCCATTTCTGCACAGTAAATGCAGTGCACAGTTTTGTGAGGACCACATTTCCTATGGGGTGGAGGAAAGATGGGGGTGGAGATAGAAAGAATAAGCTGTTTTCTGCTTATTATTTAGGCCTGCTTACCAAAACCAAATTTACAGCCCCTGCTCAAATATCAGATAATACATTCCAGGTGCTACGTCAAGTCCTGTTCCTTCCTCCAAATCACCTTAGGAATCAGCACACAAGGTTCTAGACAGCTACAATAAACCCTTTTCCTGATTTGTAATTTATTTCACTTAGAAAGCAAGGGATTTTGAACCTCTTCCACATACACCTTTTTTACAAGGCCAGTCTATAGAATAGACTGGAAAGCATCACCACTAAAGAGGGTATTTTGGAATGCAGTATAACTGAGAGACCAAACATGGAAGCCTTCCAAACACAAGAAATTATGCAATTTATAAGACAACAATAAAAGCAGCCCCTTGCTTCAAATTTGGCACAGGAATCAAATCTCTTTCAGCCATCTTAATCAGCCTCTTTGGCATTCTTGGTAGAGAAAGAAAAGATTGCTTGAGCTGAAGACAGTTAACAAATGCCTCTCTCACAAAAGTGATTCTTCAGGCCAGAATAAGATGCAGAGGTATGTCTATGTGGAAGGTTTGTGGTGCCACTGTAATCTGCACGTAACCAGAGACCAAGAGTCGCTAAGTAGATCGATGCTGAGTTTCCTTAACCATTAAATTCAGGCCTATTTCTGTGACTTACCCTGTGTAACGAGTTTTCATTTATTTTAGGACAGAAGGGGATATTCATAGTAGAGCTTTTGCCACAAGGAGCAGCTGCAAAGGCTGGTGTCCAAAATAACGATCGCCTGATTGAAATAAACGGAAAAAATGTGGAAAATGACACACACGGGGACGTGGTGGAAAAGGTATTTATTTGTACACTGATTCATCTTCTGTTCTGGCCCACTTTCACAGCAATCTTATCAGAGTTACTAAGGAGGTAGGTCTGGCTAACTTGAATGCTTCACAGTAAATCCTGGGAGCTACTCTTTATGTATAATCATCCACACAGTAGAGTACCCCTCTGCTTTGGCTCTGTTGTCAAGCAGCCTCTTGAACTGACTCTGAATGAACACTGCCATCAAGACAGGCCAAAGAATTTTAAATAACAGAAGTGTACTGCTGCCAGAAACCCTATTAAATTAATCAGGCTCTGTTTCTAGAAGTCCTGGAAACACTTGTAATGGTAAAAGGGCAAGTCATAAAATGTAGTTTTCAGGGCAGGAAGAGGGGAAACTCTCTGATGATAAAGTTAGGATGGAACAGGGAAAATTTATTATTTTAGACGGGAGTTCCCTTCTCCTGTCAAACAGTCCAAAACTAATGAATATTACTGTGCAAGTAATCTCACTACCTGACCCCAGCAGCAACAATGCTGCTAATGAGGCTTCCAGCTTTCCACTATTGGCAGTGCTAAAATGCAGCTGGAGCTGAAGAGAGTTCAGAAAGCCATGAGACAGGCAATACATGCTCCAGCACTCCAGCATCACAGCTCACAAACTATGGAACTGTGCAACACCTGTGTTTTGTTGAGCTGTTATAAGACACCCATTAGACTAGAAAGGGTGTTGCGAGCCGATGCCATCACAGAGGCTACCTGCTGTCAGGATGTTTTCATGACTTCCCTCCCAATTTGGAGGGATTTTTAAATGAACCCGAGGGCTCACACATGGTGCTCGCCTGTCACAGAGGAATGGCCGCTGTGGGACAGTATGTTAGAGTGGTGATTAGAATACTACCCTCACCACAAATTGTTACTGAGGCCAATGTTTAGTTTATGAATTAACCAGTTTATTAAGGGTTAATATAAACTAAGGGATGAGGTTTAGGAAAAATGTAAAAATGGCAAATGGTTCCAAGGATATATACAAAAGTACTGTGCTCTTCAGGGAAGTAATGCAAAAAGTACTGTGCCCCTAAGATGTTCTTTCCGAGAGAGGGTTGTGGATCAGAGGAGGAGGAGGGAGGAGGACAGGCCCAACAATGTGTGTGCAAATATGGGGAGAGAAAGAGGGGTTGTGTGGTTTCATTCCCCTCCCACCACAGGCGGTTCCCCTCCGGCACTGGCTTGTGTGGGGGTGCAGCCCCTGTGCAGTCCCTGGCAGCTTCTTCCCAGCGGCAGAGATGGATCCAACCCTGATGGCTGCGAGAGGGACCCGGTGCTCCAGGGATCAGAGTCCTGGCATGCAGGGGTCAGGATCCCTGCACACTCACTGCTAATGCTAAGGCTCAGGCTCCATCCCCAGGGCAGGCAGGCCTGGCAGAGACCCGGCGCCGGGCTCCCCAGCAGGGCAGGCCCAATGAGCATCAGGGACGTGTCCCAGGCAAGAGGGGCCCGAGCAGGCCACTCTTTTACCTGCAAAACCCGTCGCCTTTTATACCCCAGTGACCCCCTGACCAGCCAGTGTCACTGTCCCAGTGCATGAACGTACTGATGTCCAGAGCCAATTGGCATCCATGAGCCCTAAGCTGGGGTGGTAATTCATAACTTGTTGTCCATCCTTCCTGCCTTGTATCACATCTGTTGTTCTGCTTTCATTTGTCCTTGAGCAGCCGGCCTGGTTTTGGTCTGTTAGCTGAGTATTATCAGCAGAAGGGCTTTGCTGGATTAAAGGCATCTTGTTTAGACTTACGTGGGGAAGAAGAATTGTTTCCCACAAAAGAATAAGAGAAGGAAGGACTCTGGATAGGTTGAACAAAAAAAAAAGAACACCCAAGTTTCAGAAGCAGTAGTACAGGGGGATGGAAGAGAACCAAGAGTGCCAGAAACTTTACTCTTGTCACTAAAATCTTGTCACTTGTAATCTAAAACAGTGGTATAGATAACATGATATTTCCATATTGTAGAGCTCCACATCTAGGTAAGCCACGTGCTATCTACCAAGGCCCACTGCATTCTACTGTCACTGTATGCCACCCTCATGGCACTCCACAGCTAATTCCCTAGAGGTCAAGAACACAGTATGAAATACAGAACATTTCCTTATACATATGCTGGATCTTACATGCCTGAAATCTTGTCATAGTCTGCATTTCTGACTGGAGCAGAAAATCAACTTAAGAGTGGCATGACCTACACCTTATGGTTCATTCAGCAGCAGCACTCACGCACAACTATGTATCAATACATCAGTTACCAAAGCATCAACAATTCCCACACGTTGTTGAAGGGGTGACATCTGAGACTGTACATGTACTATCACAGGTAAAGAAGTCTGGGAATCACGTTATGTTTCTACTTTCAAATGAAGAAACGGACCGCTATTACGCAAGCCAGAAGATGGTACTGAGCAAAGAGAGTGCCAACCTACGGCTGCTTCCTCTCAAACCACGACTTACTGAGATCCAGAAAGGAAAAAATGGCTATGGCTTTTATCTACGGATGGAAAAAAATACCCGTGGTAAGAACCAAGTTAACACACAGTTTCTTCCTGTACAAGGCTTGCAGATGTCATTCTCTTTGGCTTATTACTGGTCATCTAGAAGTCCACTCTAGACATACTGCAAAAAGGGATACATCAGGAAAATGGTCTCAACCTGAAATGCAGTTCTGACAATTAGCCTTTGCCACACTTTTAATGCCTTTAAACTTACCAAACATATGCCCTCAACCTTTTTTCCCTTCTGATCTTAGATCACATAATCAAGGATGTTGATTCCGGCAGCCCAGCAGCCACGGCCGGTCTCAAAGACAACGATATCTTAGTAGCTGTCAATGGCGAGAAAGTGGATGGTCTGGATCATGACAGTGTAGTTGAAAAAATAAAGCAGTCTGAGGCAAAAACCACACTGTTGGTAGTGGATAAGGAGACTGACACCATGTATAAACTGGTAAGAAAATGCAAATTATTACTAAAAATTGATTATCATTATGAAGAGACATGCAGCAATGAAACAGCCAGTCTTCCCTGACAGACACTTCTTCAACGTGCAGGAAATGTCTAAGACACATCCATATTTCAGTACCTGTCCTTTTCATTAAACACCCAAATTTTGTCCTCTTTCAGATTTATATAGGCACTATTGGAACAATCATAAATTTAAGCACACAATAAGAAAGGTTAGAAGTTTAAGACAGCAAATTCAGAGCTATGTGTCTGTGTAACCTTTTATGAACAAAAAAAGCAACAAAATTCCCTTCTCACATAGATCAGGACTATTTTCCACTCAGCCAGAAATCAACAGCAGAGAGTTCTTCACTGCAGATCATTTCTGAGTCATTAAAAAGGTTTCAAACAAAACATGTTGAGCATGAAGGCCTAATACAGATTCCACAACAGACGTTTTTATGGTAACAAAGTTTTATTGGTTACTTTTTTCAGGCTCAAATTTCCCCCTTCTCATACTACTACAAAGCACAAGATGCAGCTCCAGCTAAAATGGAAGAAAGAGTGGAGTTGCATACTGAGCAGAAAGTGAACCACAAGCCAAGAATCTGCAGGATGGTGAAAGGGTCTAGTGGATTTGGCTTCAGTTTAAACATGATCAAGAACAAGCCTGGACTGTTCATCAATGAGGTACTAATGTAGAATAAGGAATAAGGAAAAGCTGAAATAGTCTGTCAAACAGCTTCCTCCCTTCTGTCCTGCAAATACATTCAAGAAAACCCACAAAGACAAGTGCCTTCTCCAGCATTATCAGATAAGAGCTGTAATTGCTGAAGTCAATTAACAGTTTCACTTTGACAAAAGCAAAGAGGAATCCAGCTTTTGGATAATTTTTGCTTTTATTCATAAGGCCAGCATGCTAAAATTAGCATTTTAAATAGCTTTTTTTGACTGTAGAACATTTAAAATGTAAGAGAAAAATGTAAGAGAAAATGTAAGCCTTCACTCTACTCTGCCCCCTTTCTGTGAATTCTAAAGCTGACAAAAGTCAAGCCTCTGCCATCTCAAATTATGTCTGTTGCTAATGCACCTTTCCAAATTTTATGCTAATATCACAGTTTGAACTTGCCTTTGCAGGTACAAATCCATGGGCCAGCTGACACAGCAGGTGTAGAAAATAATGACTATTTGGTGGAAGTGAACGGAGTGAATGTGACCAATGAACCCTATGACAAAGTGGTGGCAAGAATCAAAGACAGTGGTGACAGACTAACACTACTGGTGTGCAGCAAAGAAGCTTACAAATACTTTCAGAGCCAGAACATTCCGATCACAGCCTCTATGGCAGATCCAGTGTGTGACAGTTCTGAACCTCCTGCTTATACAGAAAACCATCCATCAGAGCCAGGCAAAAACTCACTTGAACCAAGGGAAAGGGTGAGTAATACTGCATTAAGTCTGCATTGAGAGATCATCTAGGGGATAGTAAAAGAACTTTTTTCTCAACTAGTATGTATTCCTGAGCTAGGATTTTTAACTTGAGCCTGGATTTTTACAAGTCAGTCTATGTTTTTAAAAGGGAAGCTGCGGTCTGATTATCATAAACTCATCTTCCATTTGCCACACAATACAGTGGAGTATCTTCAATACAAGACTATATCACAGAAGGGGTGCACATACAAAAGATCTTATGGAACAAAATAATCCAAGTACAGTCATCCTTAATTGAAGATGGGTAACAGGTAATACAATCCAGAACATACAAGGAAAAGGGTGCTTAAATACACCAAAAGGCATAAATCACTTTCAGGGAATCAGATTAAACATTTCATAACAGATCATTTGGAAATGGAAGAGCAACTAACAGATGATTATTACATTTTCTATGGAATGTGTTGATTTGAAATAATTTTACACAATCATCTGAAGAATGACAGAAGTCAGAAAAGCAGAAAGGTATTACTTCTTGAAAGCAATTTTGAACCCTCTCTGTGGTGAGCCTTAATTGTTTAAATGCTTTGTTTCTAATTATGCAGAAGAGACAAGACAAAGAATAATACTACCAATACTGCCTTCTGTTTATTTTTCATTAGCTTTCTCTGCAAATGTCCAGCCACAAGTTTTTTTTTTCAAAATGTTTTTAGTCATCAAGTTGCATTTTGCACAACTGAAATTAGCACCACTTTTGTGTGCAAATTCAGCAGGTAAGGGAATTAAACAACAGGAAACCTGTATTGAACAAATTTCTCTCTAAATGTGTTTAACCAAAAAGCACTTCAACAGCAAATATCACATTTGTTGGCAGATTCTGCCATCTAAACAAGTACATTAGTGCAGATGAAAATAGGAGTGCTTCATAACACTGCAGACTATCAAAAATGTTTGCAACCTAAAAATAATCGGAACTTATTTGTTATTTCTCTGCAGACAAGTTCATCCTCCTCTTCACGATCAGATGCCTCTAAAGGAGCAGACAGAGACAACAATGATGACACACAGTTGTGAGGAGACTAACTACACCAAGAACAACAAAAAAAAGAAACCTCCCAAATCCTCTTTCTCCAATCATTCTTTCCTACCACACCTCCTAGAACTTGACTATTCCTAGGAGTGCCATTCATGCAAAGGACTGCAATCTCTTGCAGAAATGCAGCTGCCTGACATAAGCACTTCAGTATAACTTGCATTCATTTAACTCACTGCCATTGTACTTCATTGGCTTTCTGCCTTGTAAAGCAGGCAGTCACTTCGGTAAGGCTTAAATAACTAGAAGTATTTAATTAAATATACTGCAGAAGAAGGCAGAAATGTTTTATAGATCCATAAGCATCTTAGCCTTTTAAGAATAAGCTCTTAATAAAGAGCAACTGATTTATTCCCATCTCCCAGAAGAGACAGTTCTCCCCCTCACTCAAGTTCATCAACTGAATCTCTGTGGCAACTCTACTATGATATACTTAGAGCAGTACAACTGCTGTGAAATGGCAGAAGCCAATGTACTCTGTGCATTTCACACCTTTCTCCTTCTAACACTGCAGAAATTTCTTTGAAACATAAAGCTAAATTCTAAGTCATAACTCAAGGCATTTAAGCACTGTTCTCTCTCCTCTGCATACAGTTGCAGATCAAGGTAGTTAGACTAGTATACATAATTCAGTGATGCAAGTTTCTCTGATTCCAAGTCAACACCACATTGTCTTGAATGTGAAATAAATGGCTCTGTAATACTGCTGCTGTATACTGTGCTTGCTTGCTGTACACTGAAGACAACACAGAAATAAACTGTTTAGAATTACTATTCCCTGCCCAAGTCTTACTCTGACCACCAATAATTCATGTTCCAGAACAATTTTAAAACAGACCCTAGAAGAGTGGCTATGGGAAGCTACAAGTAAAAGTCCCATAAATAAAATTTACTTTTATGCCTTGAATTACATCAAGCAAGGGAAATGGTCTACTGTAGAAAAATAAAAATACATAGATTGTGGGCAACACCAAATGTACAGTATGCAGGATAAAGAAATTTTTACTGCATAAAGTAAACAACACATAGTTGTGGTCTTTGACTTCACACCAAACTCTAGCAAAGCAGAATCAAAAAGTTGTTACATTAATGCAGGGAGAGAAAACGAAAGTTGAGACTCTACTATAATGTGCAGTCCTACATGACTAGTTGCACAAGCAGCTGAAGGAGAAGGTGAACCGAGTCAGTTTGCAGAGGTAAAAGCCAGCCAGATGGCATTGAGCTGCTAGACTCCACTCCCGTTGTTAACCAACACAACAGAAGAGGATCAGTTTGTGCTGAAGCTTTCAATGCAGATCAAGAGGAAGATGACACAGAGCAAAGGCAGCAGCTGTCTCAGGTCTTTGATGCCACGTTTGAGAAGGTGAAACCTCAGGAACACACGATTGACCAAGGAGATGATGGAGACAACTCCTATGTCATTAAGCAGGGATTGTATGATATTGTTGTAGCAAAAGACAGCCAGTCGCACTGTGTGGGTCACTATGATAATCACGGCATTTTTGGGGAACTAGCATTGATGTATGATAGTGCTCAAGCTGCCACCATTGTTACCACAACAGAAGGAACCCTTTGAGGACTAGATCAAGTGACATTCAGAAGAATTCAATTGAAAAACAATGCAAAGGAGAGGAAAACCTATGAATAATTTCTTGAGTCCATGCCCTTTCTGTCCTGGATTGGGCTAGGATGAAGCCCATTTTCCCTTTACTGATATTTTTTTTCCTTCAGTAAGCTTTCTTTTAACTCATAGCAGAGGTGAGCGAGGCAGCTTGGGATAGCTAAGGCTGTTCTCTTTATCTGACCTGCATCTGCAGACTTTGCAGACTGCCTCCTTGCCACCGTGTCATTTGGTGTCCCCCCCCACCCCCACCCCCCCCCCCCCCCCCCCGTAGGAGGCTGAGTTAGGAAGACAGCAAAATTGGCCAGAGATATTCCACTCCATATGTCTACATAAGCTCAGAGATCACAGAAGACAACTTCCTTCCTCCTTCTTCCCTTCTCTTCCATCCACGGCCAGCATCTGGGGAGGACTCTGTCCGTCCATCACCATCGACCCTTAGGCTGTGCATCTCCTGACCCTCATAACTCTGCACTCTCTCTTGGGCAGCTCCAGGACTTTTTGGGACTGTTTGCAGCTAAGGAGAGTGCTGTGGGAGTTGCTGGGGGTGGGGGGAGGCAATACGGGTTTTGCACATGTCCTGAACACATTTGTGTATAATTGTATATATTTTCTTTTATCATTAGTGTTTAATTAAAGCTGTGTAGTTTAGTTTTCAATCCAGCCAAGTCTCTCTCTTTTTCTCTCTCTCCTTCCCTACCTGGGGGGGGCAGGGGAGGGGATCGAGAGCATTGTCGTTGAACTCGTCAAACGGTGACACCTTCTTAAATTCTTGGAGCCAGCAGAGCCAATGAAGATAGTGCACGTCACAGAGGAGAAAGTGTATGAAGGTGGGGAACAAAGGGCAACAAAGCAGGTTATTTTTACATCATAGTGTCTGGTGCAGTCAGAATCTTGATGAAAAGCAAGACTATGATGGGCAAAGAAGCTAACCAAGAAGTGGAGAGTACCCAGCGTTGCAGAGGGCAGTATTTTGGAGAACTTGCACTTGTTACCAACCAACCCATCGCAGCCTCTGCTTATGCTGTTGGAGCAGTCAAATGTTTAGTCATGCATGGTCAAGCATTTGAAAGGCTGCTTGGGCCCTGGATGGACACTATGAAGAGGAACATAACATGTTACAAGGAGCAGCTGGTGTCAGTATTTGGCTCTAGCACGGACTGGAAGGATCCAGACAACTGGGCACAGGGTACCTCAATGCCTTCTTAGTTCAAGACACAGAAAAGCCTCCTGTTAGCAACACAAGTCACAAGGAAAATGGACACTACAGAATAGTTACTGCTGCTGTCTTCTGCGGCATTTTAGAAACCAAAAACAAGTCTCAGCACAGATGGATTGCTCAGTCCCTGCCTCCACTTTACTGCTGATACTTGATTATTAATCCTAGATTAAAGATTATTCTAATCCTGTGTATACTTAGAAAAAAAAAAAATCAGTAAAAGTGGCTTCATCCTGGGTAAGACCAGGACATTCCATCCCTTATTCCATACCATGTATTACATATAGGCTCTATATTTTACCAACTGTCAAACTAAGGATTCTCCCCCAGTGTCGGATTACCTTGAGGTACACATTGTACTTCATTATCCTCAGTCTTCACACATCTGCAGTATGTAGAAGATCTGACTGAGCACCACCAGCCCGACTGATGGATGCCCTGCTATTAACTAGCCAGGTGGCATTTGCGAAATTTTTGTCCCAGTTTTTGAAAGTTCCACCACCCATTACCTTCAGGGTAGCTTTTAACAGACCATTGTTCCTTTCAACTTTCCCTGAGGCTTGTGTATAGTATGGGATATGATATATCTACTCAATACCATGTTCTTTAGCTCAGTCAGTCACAAGACTATTTTTGAAATTACTCCCATCATCTGACTCAGTGCTTTCTTGAGTACCTTGTCTCCACAAGATTTGCTTCTCAAGGCCCAGGATAGTATTCCTGGTTGTGGCATGAGGCACAGGATATGTTTCCAACCACCCTGTACTTGTTTCCACCATTGTAAGCACATAGCACTGACCCTGGTGGCTCTGAGGCAGTGTGATGTAGTCAACTTGCCAGGCCTCCCCATACCTGTACTTTGACCACCTGTCCTCTTACAACAAAAGTTTCAACCATTTTGCCTGCTTAATTGCAGCACACATCTCAGTCGTGGATCACCTGCGCAATAGCTTCCATGGTTAAGTCCACCCCTCGGTCATGAGCCCATTTGTATGTTGCATCTCTGCCCTGATGACCTGAAGTGTCATGGACCTATCGAGCCAGAAAGAGCTCACCCTTGTGTTCCCAATCTAAGTCTATTTGGAACACTTGAGCAGCCTCATCTGCTCGTTAGTTGTGTCGATGTTCCTCAGTGGCTCAACTCAGAGGCACATGTGATGACACACTTTTACCACCAGTTTCTCTGCCCAAGCTGCAATGCCTTTCCACAGGTCAGCAACCCAAACAGGTTTACCTTTTCGCTGCCAGTTGTTCTGCTGCCACTGCTTTAGCCAACCCCACAAGGTATTTGCTGCCATCCATGAGTCTGTGTAGAGATGAGAGCCTCGACCACCCCTCTCGCTCAGCAACATTGTAAGGATTACGCCCCTAACAACAAAAAAGATGTCTCCCATAATAGTATTTCAACATATAAGGAGAATTAAATGGACACCACTCCTCCACAGTGCCTCTGGCACCTGGAACGTCAAGACCCAAGATGCTGGCTCCTTGCTGAAGGAGTCTACTGCCCCTGCCTGTGGGTGGTCTGTTCTGCCCTGTGACTCAAGATTGGCTGGGCCAGGGCTGGCATGCAGATGAGATAATGCATTGCAGCACCTGGAACTCACTCTAACCTAAAGAGAAGTCACCAGATAGCAGCAGAGGGGTTTGTGGCTCTGTGAAAGGGGAGACCAGACACTATTGTGCTACTACCTGCCAGATCTTTGTGGGATCCCAGGGGTAGAATAAAGGCTCAAATCTAACTGTTCTTTTAAGAACAGAGAGCTGAGACTCCTGCCTGCAGCCAAGGACAGCACTGAGCCCAGCCACAGCCAGGAACCTCTGCTTCAGCAGAGGGCAGCACAGCATCAATTCACTCCCCATACTCACACACACAATGGCGACCCCAACGGGGGGGAACAAGTATCAACACATATAAACCCCCCACTCCATGTCCTCATTCCCTTTTTGAGCAGAAGTGTGTACTACCTGGGGGGGGCGGGGGGTTCGTAGGTATCAACTAAAGCAAGGGGGAGGGGTTAACTGCTCGAATCCCTCCTTGTTCTGTTGCTGAACCCTTACAAACGTCCAAAGCCATTTGGATGGCTTTTACCTCTGCAAACTTGACTTGATTGACGTTCTCCTTCAGCTACTTGTGCAACCAGTCATGTAGGACTCCACATGGCAGCTTCCACTTCCAGCAGTTCCCTACAAGATGACAGGAACCATCGGTGAAAAGAGCAAATTGTTTCTCAGTCTCTGGTGATCATATGGTGGAGCTTTTTGACCCCGCTTCACCACTTCTTGTGGTGGCATTCCAAAGTGTGTTCCTTCTGACCAGTTTGTAATTGCTTCTATAATACCTGGACCATCAGGCCTTCCTATTCGAGCTCACTGGGTGATTAAAGGAGTCCATTTACTCCAAGTCACATCGGTGGCACGACGGACAGGAGAATGGTACTCTGGAACATGAATCTCAGCACTGGTAGTCTGGGCGCCAGGAGGAGCTGCACTTCAGTGCCAATCACTTCCGAAGTGGCTCTAACTCCATCGTACGCTGCAAGTATCTCCTTTCCAGTTGTTGTGTAGTTGACCTCAGAACCTCTGTAGCTCCAGCTCCAGAATCCCAAGGGTCAACCTCGAGCCTCCCCTGGTGCTGTCAGAGGCTCCAGTTAGGACCGTTGTGTCCAGCTGTGGTGTAGAACATGTTTTTGATGTCTGGCCCTGTTAAAATTGGTCCAAGGGCCATTGCCTGCACAATCTCCTTTTTGATCTGCTCAAAAGCCTTCTCTTGGTCAGGACTCCGTTGAAAGTCACTCTTCTTTCGGGTCACCTCATAGAGAGGATTTATGATTTCACTGTAACCTGGAATACGCACTCTCCAGAAACCAACAGTCCCTAAAAAGGCTTGAGTGTCCTGTTTAGTAGATGGCAGGGCCATAGCTATTATTTTATTAATCACATCCATTGGGTCTGGCAACATCTATCTTGCCACCTGATTCCCAGGAACTGGATCTCTTGTGAAGGTCCCTTGACCTTGCTTCTTTTCACAGCAAAACCAGCATCCAGAAGAATTTGGATGATCTTTTTACTTTCCTCAAAGATTTCTTCTGGTGTGTCACCCCACACAATGATATCATCAACTTACTGCAGGTGTTCTGGAGCTTCACCCTTCTCCAGTGCAGCATGGATCAGTCCATGGCAAATGGCTGAGCTGTGTTTCCACCCCTGGAGCTGATTATTCCAGGTGTACTAGACTCCTCTCCAGGTGAAAGCAAACTGTGGCCTGCACTCTGGTGCTAGAGGAACAGAGAAAAAGGCATAAGCAATGACAACAGTGGCAACATCACCCGTTGCCACTGCTTTCAACTCCAGCTCATACTGAAGTTCTAGCATGTCCGGTACAGCAGCACTGAGTGGTGGTGTCACCTGATTCAGACCGCAATAGTCCACTGTCAGCCTTCACCGGCCATCAGACTTTTGCACTGGCCAGATAGGACTGTTGAAGGGTGAATGAGTCCTGCTGATCACTCCCTGGCTCTCCAATTGCCAGAACAGCATATGAATGGGAATCACAGAGTCTCTGTTGGTCCGATATTGTCCATGTGCCATTGAAGTGGTAATTGGCACCTGTTGGTCTTCAACCTTCAGCAACCCCACCAGAGAAGGGCCATCTGAAAGCCAGTCAGCTGTTCAGTGTCCTCAGTCTCTACAGCTGCTATACCAAAGGCCAAACCATACCCTTTCGGGTCACAGAAGTATCCTTTCCTGAGATAGTCTATGCCAAGGATGCACAGAGCATCTGGGCCAGTCACTATAGGGTGCATTTGCCACCACTTACCAGTAAGACTCACATGGGCCTCCACAACACTCAGTTGTTGAGAACCTCCTGTCACTCCAGAGATAGTGACAGAGTCTGTCCCTTTATGTTTCGATGGCATTAGTGTGCACTGTGCACCAGTGTCCACCAAAGCTTTATACCTTTGTGGTTCTAATGTGCCAGGCCACCGAATTCACACAGTCCAGTAAACTCAGTTGTCACAGAATCTTAGGGGTTGGAGGGGACCTTGAAAGATCATCTAGTCCAACCCCCCCGGGGAGAGCAGGATCACCTAGAGCACATCACACAGGAACTTGTCCAGGCAGGTTTTGAATGTCTCAAGTGAAGGAGACTCCACAACCTCTCTGGGCAGCCCGTTCCAGTGCTCTGTCACTCTCACAGTAAAGAAGTTTTTAGAAAAAACTAAAGAAGTTTCTGTCCCTCTACTCCCCCTGGCTGGAGGCAGGGCACCTCTAATATTGAGCATTAGAGTTTGATGCACTATCTTGGGTGATGACTAGTGCAGCCTTCTTCTTGGAAGAACCATCTCTTCTGACTTTGTTCTGTTTAGTATCTCCTGCACACATATCTGGAGAGTATCAGTAGGTTTCTTGTCCCAGATTCTCATGTCCTCTTTAAAATAATTTTGCAAGAGAGACCACAGGTGGCGTTGCAGTGGGTCCTGTCTCTCTCACTGCTGTCTCATAGCAGGACATCTCTTCTTAATGGCTGCAACACGTGACCAATTGTGTCTAGGGAAATTCTGGGGTTTACCTCCCCATCTATTCGGCATCTTATTCTTCTGTCAGTCATTTGTTCAATGGCTGAGGTGTGAAACTGATGGGAGTCAGAGATTATGTCTTCATACCATCGTGCTTTGAAAGCCATCTCACACACAGCTGGCCTTGCATCATCATCAAAGCATCCCATGAAGGAGAATATATGGGCATGTGCTGCT
>NW_009954614.1:1876257-1882971 GCF_000747805.2 Chaetura pelagica | reverse complement strand
AGCTCATACTGAAGTTCTAGCATGTCCGGTACAGCAGCACTGAGTGGTGGTGTCACCTGATTCAGACCGCAATAGTCCACTGTCAGCCTTCACCGGCCATCAGACTTTTGCACTGGCCAGATAGGACTGTTGAAGGGTGAATGAGTCCTGCTGATCACTCCCTGGCTCTCCAATTGCCAGAACAGCATATGAATGGGAATCACAGAGTCTCTGTTGGTCCGATATTGTCCATGTGCCATTGAAGTGGTAATTGGCACCTGTTGGTCTTCAACCTTCAGCAACCCCACCAGAGAAGGGCCATCTGAAAGCCAGTCAGCTGTTCAGTGTCCTCAGTCTCTACAGCTGCTATACCAAAGGCCAAACCATACCCTTTCGGGTCACAGAAGTATCCTTTCCTGAGATAGTCTATGCCAAGGATGCACAGAGCATCTGGGCCAGTCACTATAGGGTGCATTTGCCACCACTTACCAGTAAGACTCACATGGGCCTCCACAACACTCAGTTGTTGAGAACCTCCTGTCACTCCAGAGATAGTGACAGAGTCTGTCCCTTTATGTTTCGATGGCATTAGTGTGCACTGTGCACCAGTGTCCACCAAAGCTTTATACCTTTGTGGTTCTAATGTGCCAGGCCACCGAATTCACACAGTCCAGTAAACTCAGTTGTCACAGAATCTTAGGGGTTGGAGGGGACCTTGAAAGATCATCTAGTCCAACCCCCCCGGGGAGAGCAGGATCACCTAGAGCACATCACACAGGAACTTGTCCAGGCAGGTTTTGAATGTCTCAAGTGAAGGAGACTCCACAACCTCTCTGGGCAGCCCGTTCCAGTGCTCTGTCACTCTCACAGTAAAGAAGTTTTTAGAAAAAACTAAAGAAGTTTCTGTCCCTCTACTCCCCCTGGCTGGAGGCAGGGCACCTCTAATATTGAGCATTAGAGTTTGATGCACTATCTTGGGTGATGACTAGTGCAGCCTTCTTCTTGGAAGAACCATCTCTTCTGACTTTGTTCTGTTTAGTATCTCCTGCACACATATCTGGAGAGTATCAGTAGGTTTCTTGTCCCAGATTCTCATGTCCTCTTTAAAATAATTTTGCAAGAGAGACCACAGGTGGCGTTGCAGTGGGTCCTGTCTCTCTCACTGCTGTCTCATAGCAGGACATCTCTTCTTAATGGCTGCAACACGTGACCAATTGTGTCTAGGGAAATTCTGGGGTTTACCTCCCCATCTATTCGGCATCTTATTCTTCTGTCAGTCATTTGTTCAATGGCTGAGGTGTGAAACTGATGGGAGTCAGAGATTATGTCTTCATACCATCGTGCTTTGAAAGCCATCTCACACACAGCTGGCCTTGCATCATCATCAAAGCATCCCATGAAGGAGAATATATGGGCATGTGCTGCTTCACAACTGAAAGAAGTCGGTCCCACAGGGTGGTAGTTCCCAGCTTACTTCCAAGTAAGTAGTATCAACCCAGCATCTCTGGCCAGAGATCCCAACTGCTTGGCTTCTGTCTCATCCATGTTATAGGTTTCAGCACCACTATCAAAGCATCAGAGCAGCCAAGGAAGAATTCCCTCATTGTCAGTGTGGGTGAAATCCTTTCTCATGAGGCATAGTTCCTTCAGAGAAAGGCTGGACAAGGTCATCATCGTCACCTAATTGAGGCCTGCTGTCCTATCTTGAGAGTGGTCTGATTTTTTATCTGAGAGGTACCTGCTCCATCAACTGATTTAGAATCCTCTGCTTCCTCAGTTTCAGTCTGTATCATTGCCTGAAGATGGGAGCATGTAAAAAGGGAGGAGCATTTTGCCTTTGCTTTGCTCCTGGTCAGAGGTTTAACTAGTTTGATTTGAATGGGAGCAGACTTAATCTTTGCAGAAGCAGTCGTTTTTGTAGCAGCACTAGCATAAGCAGCTGTTTCTGTAGCAGTATGAGTGGCCATTTCAGCAGAGGGTCGTGGCAGCAGCATTGCCTGTGGGGGAGTGGCAGGGAGTGGAACCACACCTCACCCTACCTATTCACCATAATTTCAGCAGAAGCATCCCTACTGCAACAATGCTATTCAGATCAAGAGCTGGCAGATTCAGCTTGAAAGAAAATGGAGAGGTGGAACTGAACCTGCTACTGGCATTACCAACACGGACCTTTCCATTCACTGTACCATAACTGTATACATACAGTGCCCCTTAAAGATCAGTATCATAAACCCTAGGATCACTGGGCTGGTAATTATATGGTTGATTATGGCTACAGTTCTGTCAATAAACTATAAAACAATAACAAGAGCAACTATACAGAGTAGTATGCTGGCTGCATACCAGATATACAATTGCACGTTGGGCAAAAGGTCCAGCATATACATTACAGAAAGTGTCTGTCATGAAAATTTATAACCTGGACTTAAAATCGAGCCCCACGTTGGGCACCACTAACTGTTGTCACTGTTTGACTCAGGATCGACAACAATGCTCTCGATCCCCTCCCCCCCAGGTAGGGAAGGAGAGAGAGAAAGAGAGAGACTTTACTGGACTGAAAACTAAACTACACAGCTTTAATTAAACACTAATGATAAAAGAAAATATATACAATTATACACAAATGTGTTCAGGACATGTGCAAAACCCCTATTGCCTCCTCCCACCCCCAGCAACTCCCACAGCACTCTCCTTAGTTGCAAACAGTCCCAAAAAGTCCTGGAGCTGCCCAAGAGAAAGCGCAGAGTTATGAGGGTCAGGAGAGCTCAAGCCCAGGGGTCGATGGGGAGGGATGGAGGGATGGAGGGATGGAGGGATGGAGGGATGGAGGGATGGAGGGATGGAGGGATGGAGGGATGGAGGGATGGAGGGATGGAGGGATGGAGGGATGGAGGGATGGAGGGATGGAGGGATGGAGGGATGGAGGGATGGAGGGATGGAGGGATGGAGGGATGGAGGGATGGAGGGATGGAGGGATGGAGGGATGGAGGGATGGAGGGATGGAGGGATGGAGGGATGGAGGGATGGAGGGATGGAGGGATGGAGGGATGGAGGGATGGAGGGATGGAGGGATGGAGGGATGGAGGGATGGAGGGATGGAGGGATGGAGGGATGGAGGGATGGAGGGATGGAGGGATGGAGGGATGGAGGGATGGAGGGATGGAGGGATGGAGGTCCTCCTATGTGGGGGTCATAGATCTCCCCATAGTGTGTGAGCTGGCAAAGACATGACCTTGGACTTCCAGCAATTAAAAAAACATTCCAGGGTTTGTTATCATTCCAAGCTGGAACACTTTGCTGCTGGCTAAAAGAAAGCTTACTGAAGGAAAAAACAAAAAACAAACAAAAAAAAAAGCAGTAAAAGGAAAAGTGGCTTAATCCTGACTCAAACCAGGACACTTCTATGCCTTTCAAGAAAGGAAAATGGTCTACTGTAGAAAAATACAGAGGTTGTGGGTAACACCAAATGTACAGCATCCAAGGTAAAGAAAATTTTACCGCATAAGGTAAACAACACATAGTTGTGGTCTTTGACTTCACACTGAACGCTAGCAAAGAGTAATCAAAAACCTCGGTTCCATTTATGCAGTGAAAGAAAGCAAAAGTTGAGACTCTGCTATAGAAAGCTAGTCTGCAGCTCGTAAGAGCATCAGGTCCACTAGTGATACTCACTAGCATACACTCCATACAGAAATGGAGCAAAATTCTCTCTGCTTCTGCCAGCCAGCAAATTCTAGTGACTTACTAGCTCACTTCCAGTTAAATCTTTGGGGCTTACAAAAAACAACTGTGATGCTTGCATGAGATATTATAAGAGCTTATTTAATTCCATAGACTCAAACATTCAACTGCAGAATTGCCATCCTCTGAATCCCCGTTATGGGTTGATTTTCAAAATAAAAATCACATTTCCTTGGTGCCTTCTATGAAGATACTCTTCTAACAGTATGAGGTCTTACCTCCAACAGCCTAATATGCAAATCCGATGCCCCTAGATACTGAGGTACCGAGGAGCACCCTCATTCCTTTGCAATAAACTCTCACATTCAATACATGTATTCCCTTTCCTTCAAGCTGTGGCACCTTAACAAAATGAGCCACAGAGCTTGATGTTGATATGTAGAAGTTCTAAGAGTCAGTCACGCTGCTGGAAAACAGGATAGTCCTGGCCTTCTTCAAGCTTTGCAGTCCACAGGAGTTGCAGCAGTGCAGCTGAAAGGGCTGAGAGCAGTGTGTGACTGCAGTCCTTAGTTAGAGGGCCATGTGCTTTTCTGGGGCTTGTTTGTGTGCTAAATAGAGAAAGAGGATACTGGACAGTGCACTAACTAGGAATATCACATCAAACCAACGATGATAAAAGTTGAACTGGAGCTCTCCCAGGACTTCTGTAATAATAGTGCGATACTCTAGAGGCATACTCATCCGGATCAGGAGCACTGATGACACAAAGTACATACCCTGTAAATGAATAAAAAGAAAGTAATTATTGTTTCACAGTAATTGGTTATGTGCCTAACATGGGTCAGCACACAAAGATTTTATTATGTGCATATGTACACACACAAAAACATATGCATGCATATATGAATACAGGCATGCACACAGTGCTCCATACTCACCATTATCTGTGCTAAAAGCAGAACAATAACATTGGAGGACTTGCTGCTGGAAATGGCATAGAAGAACTAGGGGGGAAAACAAAGTACTGGAAATAAGCAGCCAGGTAAGTCCAATGTACCTTAGGACAACATGAAAGCTACATACCATTCAATGCTTCTTCACTGAATAAAACAATTAAATGCATACTTTCTGGAGTGGTGCCTGTACTCCACTGTCAGAAATCTGCAGTCTTAGCCTTAAACATGAATCTTCCTAAGCCAGTGCCACCACGTGGTAAAAGTCATATAAGAATATATCTTGAAGTTTAAGCTCAGGTACCAAAAGCCAGGTCAAGACAATTAATCACATGTCTCTTGAGTTAATGCCTTTCCAGTCCTACCAGCAGCTCAAATTAAGCAATCTAAATTCCTTTAATCACCATCCCACCAACCTTACTAATGCGTCCTGGCTACATCATAATTTTGAACCCTTGCTTACATTTAACATCTCATTTAACATCCACATCTCTTCCCAATAGTAGTAACAATAGAGAGCGAGTGGGGGAAATACTGCAGAACATACTTTTCCTCCCTTCCTGTCTCTGCAAGTATTTATATTAAGATATTTAAAACATGAATGTGTATTGAAAGTTTATACAGTATTTGTCCCAGCTAAAGTTAAAGGTCTGTTAACAGCTTTCCTGGTCCAAAAGGCTCTTACCTTTGTAAGTGTGATTAACAATCCTCTGATAGAGGTAACAATGATTATTCCAACAAGAATAAAGGAAATGTGCTGGGACCAGAATTTTACCTGTGTAAACAAGAAAAATACAGTTCAAACTCTAATGCTAGCCCCATTTACATGACTTTGTGCAGCTGCCAATTCTTCAGGGTCTTAATTGTACAGATATCCATAGCAGACAGGTTTACATAACAGACATTTTCACAAACATATTAGCAACTGTTTACTCCAAACACAAGAGAAAAACAGGTTTAGTTGAAAACAATCACAAATATTCACAGGGATCTATTTAGAAGGTGTAAATGACAGAACACCAGTGTGTAAGGCAGACATGATTACTCTGTAGATAAATGTATTAATCTAAGCAAGGTGACTAGCACATTTCCATTTGCCCAAAACTAAAAAGCAAATCATTGCCTCTCTGGCAATGATTACATTACCATCCCAGCATAAAATCAGTGTGAAAGCAAAGTTCAAGGTGTATTTTCCCTTCCTCCTCAGTCAGAAGTCAGAGGCACATTCTCAGAGTTCTATCACTCTCTCCCTGTCAGCAGCATTATTATTTAGATAAGGCAGGAATTCCTGAAAAGGCTGTAAGAATTAATAGTCTCACATCAAACTGGATTCCCAGATAGTTTACAGTGATCTCAATTCCTCTTGTGACTGGATCAGTCTTCCCCACACGGTCAAATACAATATTGATGGTTGCCTGCAAGAAATAAATGGATTGATATTCAAACAAGAAAACAAAAAGCATACCTCACTCTTACATGAGACACATATGACTCCTACTTTGTGTAACTAAGGACAGGGAGCAATGAAGACTGTCGAAGGTGACAAATGCACACATGTAAGAATGCTTGTCTGAGGCTCTATACAAAAACAGGGATGCAGTTTCTTTCAGAATTTCCAGAAGCAGGATTTTAAGGCAACTAGGGCATTATTTGATGGGCTGTAGGCACACCTATGCAGGGTGTAACATTTGCTTATGTTCTCATAAAACATGTACGTACCATGAAGATTTTCCAGACACAATATATGGAGAAAAAATAACCCAAAAAATTAAAGTATTTTCCCTGGAAAGTTTTTGAGTACTCTATTCTCTCCTGAAAACAGAAGAAGGGGGAGAGAGAACAGAATAAAAAAAAATAATTTTCACAATCATCCACAACACAATTTTAATGAAGTAGCAACAGTAGAAAACACCTTTATCCTTCTACAACCCTTTTAAGTCAAATGTTTCTGAACTCAATAAAAATCATAATTCCAAAGTCTACGAATGTCCTTAGAGACGTACTGCTATGCATCTGAACTGGAAGGGAACTGCCATCTAGCCCCCAAATTAAAGAAACAGATCCTCACTCCCACACTTCACAACACTTCAACATCTACCTG
>NW_009954614.1:1861842-1876237 GCF_000747805.2 Chaetura pelagica | reverse complement strand
CTGGCAAACCAGCATAGTCAAGGCTAGAATAGGGCACAAATTCTACATTAAAAACAAACATGCCCCACCCTCAGCTCAAGGGCCACATCTCACGGCTTGACCACTTCTTTGATTCAGACCAGTGTTTTGCTTCGGTCTTAATGTTCCTTGTTAAAATCTGCACCCAAATAAATCTCAAGGATATATTTATTGCATACTACTCCATTTTAAGAAAGTGGGCAGTACAGAGTATTTAGGCAGTTATGCAACAAGCTCTTTAATCCTCTGCCTGGCAAACACATTGCAGAACAGAAACAGAGCTCTCAAAGGCTGCTGCTCCACTTTGATTAGTGTCTCTGGTCACTGAAGTGCATCATTATATGTCACTCATATCATCTACATATACAAAACTGCTGACTAACTTCTCTAACAGATTAGTGATGACTACGAACAGTCTAGTCAAATAGCCAAATTCTGATTTTAACAGCTAGTGGGAAAGGAGAGGAAGAATTGCCCTCAGCGTTAAATATACAAATTGCAAACTTCAGGTGGCCTAGCAGAAATTGTTGTTAGCCAACAGTAAGTTAGAGAAATACAGGCCCTTGTAATTCCCAACAGATTCCTTCTACACCTTTCGTGTGGATAGAACAACTTCTTTTCAGCTGCTCTTACCCACTTTTTTGTCACATTGCTGTAGCACCAGTGGTCAGGCTATATCATGGGAACAATTTAATTGGTCAACAAGTTGCTTCATGCCTTTCTTTTTCTCATAGATTTCCAACACAGCAAGAAAGCCAAATACAGTTTAGGAAAATTGTTTCAGCACCTCAGCCTACCCTATTGTTTTGCTCAAGCATATCACAAGTTTCTCCATCCTGGAGAGTGTATTTCAAGTTATGAGAAAGACAGACATGCAGGTCACTCATATGAGCAGAGGATACATCAGAATAGAAAGTTGCCTCCCACATCTCTGATGGGATGGGGTAGACATCTGCAATGTGACACCAAGAGTGCATATCTCTCCTGTGCCCTACTGTACACCTCAACAATGGAGATGCAACAACACATTTATAGGGCAGGGCAGCAGCATACAACTCCCAACTACATCACAGTAAAATTACATACCCAATCCAAGGGCAAAAGGTCAGTCAGTAGAGTGCTAGAGAGCAAACTTCCCAGGTGGCATTATGCCTTTCACTCAGACTGCTCAAATGTGCTGAAATATAAATGCTTTGTAACTGGGCCAACCAACATGCTTTCTTTCAAAACAGAAGAAAGCTGGACCCATCGCCTGAGGTAGGTGCCAACATGCAGATGAAGGATACTTTCACTGCCTGCAGCAGATGTTGTAACACTTTTTATCATTCCCCAGAAGCCAGTGGGTTTGTTATGCACTTCTCCTCTCTGGAACATTGTTCTATGAGCCACTGCTATCCTGAAAGAACAGAAAATACAAGTCCTTAGGAATAAAGTATTTTATAAAACACCAAAATTTAAAAACACACCCAAGAAGCAGTTCCTTAGAAGACACTGTTGAACTAAATTCACAGCAAACAGATGCCTCCTTTTTTTTTTTTTTTATCCCCCTAAGCACCAATCTTGCTTCATAACATTATCTTGATTAGCTCTGGAGTAGAGCCCAGATGTAATCAAGCAAGACTCAATGAGACACTTCCCAAGATTTCCATTCTGGATCCTGCTTCAATCCTTAAAGGGGTTTAAGCCCAATTAAAAATAAAAATTCAAATGGATTTCTCAGTCATATGATTAGTCGTTTTCCTTCCCTCAAACGCATGACAGTGCTATCTCAAGTTCAGGAACTGGAAGACTTCTCAGGCTGTCCTCTCCCCTTGAACACTTCTTTATCACTGCACATTCACCTCCTTTACAAAATTTTGAGAGCTGGATGGTATGCAGCAACACTCTCTGATATGCTGTCACTCACTACTGAGCTGCATGACAAGCTGTTATTAAGCAGAAACACAGAAATCCTTTATTGGACTGAACCACTGGATGCTTCAGGCGACCTGAACATGACTCCTGAAGCTAATTCCAACACTACAGCAGCAGCTGCATATTGTCCCTCACACTCTTATGTGCACTGCAGCATAATCCCCATGAGCAGTGCTGGCCTCTGGCCTCATTCCCTCACATTTCTCCCCATTGAATTTTGTGAGCCAGTTATCCACTCCTAAGCTGAAACCTATTCACAGGATTGTGAAGGCAATCCATGATTCAACAGTGTTTAGGTCCTTTCTTGTAGCTGCAGCCAGTATTGCTACATTTGGCACTGAGCCCTCTTCAAGGTTGTTGATAAGCAGTGTAATAAAAGAAGAAAAAAAAAATAATTCCTTCACATCCAGAAAAAGAAATAACCTTGGGGCACTCCACATAACAAACATAAAAGCACATATGGCCACAGAATACAAATAACAGAGATCTTAGAACAATTCAATTCATCCTAATAGCTACCAAATATAAGAATTGCATTTTTAATCCTCACTTCCTTCCTAGTACCAGTTTCACACGACCCATCCCAAATGACCCACAGCATTGCAGCAAAATGCAACCACATCAAGGTGAAGTGCAAGGCTCTAAGTATACAAAGACAAATCTCATATTTCTTCTGAGAAGTGACAGGGGTCTCTGTACCCAGACAGTAGTTACGAGTTCTGAAGACCTCACAGAAATGATCCACAGGCAAAAAGCACACACTTTGTTGGTGTAGATATGTTATGTATCTACTACAGATAGGCTGATTTGACTCTAACATGAAATGGTGTCACAGAATCTAGGCATCTCAAACCTGAGGCTTAATAATGTCATAGCTGCAAGGATGAGTATAAAGAACCTGCCAACCTTAGAGAAGTTTCCATAAGGCTTTACTTTATTACATTCACGCAGGAGAAAACAGTAAATCCTGTGCAAAAACTGTCACAGAAAACCACTTTCAACAACTATCTCCCACAGGCAAGTAAGCCAGTATGAATAAGGGTTGGTATGAGAAGAAACCTCAAGACCAGCTAAGAAAACAAAAATAAGCTTTATGTTCTATTGCCTTATAATCCTTGTGTGCATTGAGAAGTTCTGACTTACCAGTAGTACTGAAAAGTTGGCCATCAAGTAACGGAGATTTTACAGAATGATAACATTCATGCTACGCTGTAAAATACTGCTATTCCCACTTGTTCTGCTAAATTACTTGGATTGCACTTGGACTGATACAAAATTAACTTTTAAAGCTCTACTTTATATGAGCAAATAGCCCAATTATGGGCAAGCCACTGCTCCACATCAAAGCAAAACCAGAAAAATGTCTACAGAACTGGAGCTTCTCCTACTTCTTGCACATTTCTGAGACTACAGTTTTAGGGTTTGTTTTGTTTTGAACACAAATACATGAATGTAGCAATTCAAAATGGTTAGAAAGATTCTATATTGAAAAGATCTCCTGGCCATAGGAAGACAAGAAAGTGCTAGTCAGTTACAAGTCTTAGATATCCTTGCTTTTAGCCCATCACCACCCTCCCTGAACCAGAGGTCCAAAAATGCTGTACAAAAGAGCAGAGTCAGAAGCAGCACTATACAGTATCTTTTAACTACTAAGCCAATATTTTAGTATGTTCCTAATCTATTAAATCAATTAAGAATTAGTAACTAAATTCTCCCACTACTTACCATCTCTACACATGACCACAAATACTGAGTTAAAACTCACTGACCACTTAACTTTTTCAAAGGGGAATAAAAAACGTTATGCTGTAACTACATCTTGATATGCTAATACCAATCAGCAGATATGCACACTGGTGATTAATTCAGAAAGGTTAGACTACCTAAAAGCTCCTGTCATACACAAAAAGGTTCCATTAAAACATCAGTACACTAAAAGTAGTTTGGGGTACTGCTGTGAGAATTAAGACAGTCAAACCTTTGAAGTGACTATGGTAATTGTACTTATTCTGCACAACTGGTATGGCATGCAATATGTAATTTGTTACAGCAGACAAAAATATTTTAAGTGTAAATAAAATTACACTGCACTACTTCCGAAAGTAGCTTTTTCACTTGGGGTACATGGAATAAGCTAAGCCAACAAAAGCAGAGCTCTGACAGCATGCTTGTGCAGTACACTATGCTCATATCAACAATGTTTTGCAATTCTGCAAAACTTAACCAATGTAAACCTTGACATTTGCAAATATATAGCTGCATCCACACCAGCTCACTAGCCTGCTTCAGCTTTGACCAGGAAACACCACATTCACAGAGCAGAACAGAGTTCAATGCATTAACTAATTTCTGTACTAAAACCACCAGTAAGAGCCAGGTGCACTGACTTAAGGGTCACTTACTCATCAGGAAAGAAAGGTGACCATCTTACAGACTAGTCAAGGTGCCAGCAGAGAGTTATTATTTGTCTTTGAAGCCTAATCCATACCACTGCAGTAAGAAAGGGTACTGTGTAGTAGTCATGTCCAGGAAAAAGACAAAACTGTGTATCAGGACAGAATGAAACACCACATACCTCAACCCAATTCGGCCACTTGTTTCACTAAAACATATAGCCCTGACAGGACTAAAAATTTTGGTAATTTCAAGAGCCATCTTATACCAGACTGATTGAAAATACCTGAAAAATAACTTCACACTACTGCTGCCTTCTCACCTTTTTTTCTTGCTAACAATCATGTCCATAGTCTGAAGGAGTCGTCGCTCCAAAGCTAGAATATCTGCATCTGTCACATTCCTGCAAAACAAAGACACCCAATTAGGCCTGCTATCCCATTTCAGAGGGATGAAATAACAAAGAAATAAACCTGTATAAGGAGAATATGCTTCAGCAATGGAAATGGTTCTAGCATGTAAACACAGCAATAGCTAGATTTAAAAAAAAAACAAAATAAAACTAAAAAACTGGAATCAATGCCACAGAAAAAGCAGAAGAATAATCTCAAAAAAATAGACAAAATATTTCACAAGGCTGCATTTACCTGAGAAAATAGGACATGTAAGTGTATGGACAGTTGACAGCCCCAAATCCTGACAGCAAAGCCATGAGTGTCACCCCAATCACACCCACGCGGCTGATGAGCTGTTCTATAGACAGAATTCCTGAAAGAGGAGAAACACGGCATTAGTAACCTTGCTGCCTTAGCTCTGCTCCACACCTGGTGCCGTGACAACACAACGTATATACAAAGCTGCTTAACAATTCTGACTGCCTTCCCACTCCTATGACCAGAGGTAATAAGAAGTACAGACATGGACTATGAAAAGAAAGAGGTAGAAAGTGTCCCTCAGAAAGCATGTTACCATGCTTAGAAACAGGGATGGGAAGCTCTAGCTATGAAGAAGCTTAAGACAGATCTGGAGAGGAATAACGGTCAGTATTTTGGTTCCAAATTAATAAAACATTAGTGATTGCACCTTGCTGAGGTGGGAACACAGATCATCCACCAGCCTATACAAAGGAGGCATCTTCCACAAAGCCACTTCTGTAATAACCAGTTTTAGTTACCGAACGAGTTAGTCCTAGCAAACTGCCCCAAAATGTCTGAACCACAGAGAGGAACCTCTATCCTGACAATTATGATTAGAAGTGGCCCGTCAAGATCAGACATCATTTGCGTTAGTAGGACAGCATGGGAAGCTTATGCTGCTCCTGGCTGTTCAGTATTCATCTTGTGGACACACATGCAAGATCTGTTGAGATGACTCATCACTAAGGTACTCCACTTGAGCACCAAGTGGACTCTAAAACATGTCTTCATGCAATACGGCATGAATGTCAAGCCTGTGCTGTAACCAACACCAACACTGAAGTTGTATTTATTCTTCTCGGTCATTAAACACAGACTTCAACCTGTCTTCTCAGGATACAGTGCCATGTGCTACCAAATATCACTCACTTATTTAGGGAGCTAGTTATAAAGCAGCTGCCACACACAGCACATTTGGAGCTTACATGATTGCAAAGCTGAGATGGCCAGGCGCCAAGCCACATTTCATGCTTCAGAGAAGGGGAATAAATGATGAAAACATGGCAAAAAGACTTCACAAAGGGAGACCGAGACACTCAGTCATGTGCAACTGCACAGAGATTTACACAAGCTACAGAATGTGCTACAATACACTGGCCTTTTGCCCCACGCACTTTCAGACAGCAGCAGTTAAAATAGGCGTGCCTTCCAAATGACACGCCACTGGTTAAAGCAATGCTTCCCCCTAACACTCACAGAAATCCTACTCTTGCGATCAGGTCAGATAAAATGAATGTTTTATCAACTCTGATAGTTTTATTAGAATATTAGTACATAACTGAGTAAAGCATAACCTTCCTTCTACTACAAGTTCCCAAACTCAGGACTATTAAACAAGTTGCAGACCCAACAAGGCTCCTGACTTAGAGCCCTTGATTCATGGTACATTTCAAAGGGGCAGCACACTGCCACCACAATCCCCAGGCAAGCCTCCCCCTGGCACTCAATGTCAGTGCAGGTACTTGAAAGGGCCCCCAGTAGTCAGCAAAACTTTGTGCATGCAGGTGAGCAGGGTGGGGCACAGTGAAAAAGACACTACAATTAAGGTAATGCAGCGTGAGGGGCCTATTAAGCATGGCCTTCTGTCACGTCTCCCTCCACAAGAGCATCCCACCTGTCTGAACTGAGCCACCACCATGTGTTAAAAGGCCTGCAGCAGCCTTATCTGTACATGCAGGATGGCAGGGGGAAAAAAAACCCTAGAATCCTCTTCTCTAACCCTGTGTCTACACCTGGTAGGATACGGCACTGTCCAACTGCGAAGGTATTCCTGTAAAATACAAGTTAAAAATAGAAAACACCCCACTACAGGTTCTGGAAATCTGCAGTTGTTACGCAGCTTCACAGAACCTTCTCAGTGATGTGAAAAAGGTTACCTAAAACTCCTGGCTATATTCTGCCAGCTCAAGCACCTTCTGCACCTCAAAGCGGATAAATATTTATCTTGACAAAGAAACACTGGGCAGAGGGATTTGCACTACATATTAGCTATTCTGTTTCAGTAGCAAACGACACAGTTGCAAACACACATACAGACTTCCTCTCCGGAAAGTTTTGGGATCACAGATGAAAAGGTGAAGAGACCCCACAGTAGTTGGTGCCCATCAATTTTTCTCTTAAGAATCAGTGCGGAGTTAAGTAGCCTCCTAAAGAACAGTAAGCCAACTGTCAGCTAAATCTATGTAGGCAGACACAGTCACCAATTAGAGTGAAACTGACTGAACTTCACCTGTTGAGAACAATATGCAAACAATTTTTCAATCCGAGGTGACAAGCAGTCCTGTTCTCAGTATTACACAACACAGTTAGGTGCCCAAAGGATTCAGTAGTTGCATACATCTTAACAAGCTCTGTCAGACCCTAACTATCTCAAGTGCACACAGTATCCTTGAACTTGGTTCCGTGACTGTAATGCAGAGATACTCAAGTTAATTCTGCACATAAACAGCTTTGGTGTCCAGCAGAACTTACCAACTCACACTCCAGTATCATGCAACTGCACTGTCTGCAGACTCAGGCAGTGCATGAAGCTGTACCAGAGCTAGTATGCACTGCCTGACATGCTGCTGACTACAGCCGATACAGCTTTGGTGGTTAGGCACCTTGCCATCTTTTGTCAACTGAACAGCTATCTATGTTAAACCAATCTCATTTTAGCCACCAGAAACAACAATCTGTCTGCAAAAAGTCAGATGGAGGATTACTTGTCAATTCTCTTCTTACATAAATTAGTTTTAGTCTCCACACGAAAAGAAACAAGTGAATAAAAATGGTGATCAATGTTTTGTGGAGATGAAGGAAAGCCCTCAAAAAGTATACTGTGTTCTTAGGTTCAGTTAGGACACATTCACTTCCCTGAAGTTTTCCTGTGGTATTGGAAGAAAACTAATGCAAACAATTCAATGTATATCCATGCACTTCTGTCAGTCCAACAACCTTCAACTTGCAGATTTCAAAGAAGAACAGACCCTCAAGTGCACTAACTACTTTCTACAGTCCCAGCTATAGAGCTGAAATAGTATAATAATGGCTCCAAAATAAAAATGAGGTAACACAGCCTATTTTCAGGAGAGAATGAATGAGCAAGAACATGAAACTCACCATGCTTTGGGCTGAGGATAGGAAATGGATCCCCCAGCTTCCAGAAGAAATACATGAATGTCAACCACAGAACACATGCAAAAAGCAGTTTCTGTCTGTGTACTAATGGAGAGAAAAATAGTAGTATTTTAAAGAAGGTCTTCCTCTAGGGCTTTTTCAAGCTTGCAAAATTGCTACATCAGTCTAAAGGCTGCTTTGAGCACACGTAGGCAAAACAGGTGTCAACTGACAGAGCTACAGCTAGGAGTGTGCTCCCCTTCCCTTTCTACAGAACCAGCTATTTCAGACACCACTATCCAAGAGCTAATGCGGCAACACACCACTCTGGCTCTTCCCCATGGATACACGAAAAAGGCTGCACTGTCAACAGGGGATCACTTAGCTGTGCCTTTCTTGTGTGACCCTGAACAGGAAAGTTGGAAACTCCATCTTCATGCCAACACTACACATGTAATACTCACAACCTATATGCTTAAGCTTACTGCAAAAGAATGATTAATACCAATAGCTCAAGGGTAAATGTTCATTAGCACATGGAAGAGGCCTCATCCAGACAACAGTAAGCAAAAAAAAGCAGAAGTAATTCATTGAGCTTCTCTGCCTCATTTCTTCTACCCCCTAGCAGAACCACATAGCCCTGCCAAGGGTTACAGGGTTTGGCTGCAAGTTTAAAATTCTAAAGGAACAAATTCCAGTTATATTACTTTAAAGTGCTCAACTTTGTTGAAACCCATAAGGAAAAGCTACATTTGTTGGGGTCATGTAAAGTATCTCGTAACTGCCTGATAAACAGTTCATGGTAAAGAATTAAGTTCCAAATTGGAGTTACTCCATCAGAAGAGGAAGGAGAGAACTGTGGGTTCAGAACTATGGAACTATGGGTACAGTGACCAATTCATCTCTCTCTCAAAAAAGTTATTTCTCATTTGTACGCATAGTCTCACATTACAAGCCCCAGTTCCATAAACAAAGTACTCACATAATCTGATATTGCTCACAACAAAGTAACCAATGTAGAAGGGTACCATGAAGACTAGGATCAGCAAAATGACACACAGGTTCAGCTTCCAGTGAAAATATCGAGAGCTAAAATAAATCCAAAATACTGATTAGCATGCTATCATATTACAACAATTTTTTCAAAGACAATCACATGCCAATGCAACTCTTTCCACTACATCAAACATTGGATAATACTGGCCCAGCATATAGAATATTCTGGATTTTATTGTTGTTTAGGTTGGAGAGGGGGTTGCTTGTTTTGGATTTTAATGCAGAGCTCAAAAATGTGTATTTCAAAATTAACAATGACCCAGAAAAACTCAGAGCTATTTTATAAAACACTGTATTTTCTTTGGTGACTAAACTTTGGTTGCAGCACGATTCATTTAATTTTCTGTACATCTAGTTGAACAGTAAATCAAAACTAAGCATAAGCAATAATTAATTTTTTAATGAGTGGCTGAGCCAAAAAAAGGCTAATTCAAATAAAAAAGATGAAAAATATTTAATGTTCATAATTAATAATTCCACAAGTTTCACTTCAAAGTGAGTTGTCTCATACACAAGACATTGCAAAGCAAGAATTTAAAAATATACATGTATACCAAAAGGATCAATACTCCTATGATCAAAAGATACTAGTCAAATGCAGATGAGATTCATCTTGGCTAAGGTGACTTTTCACTCAGCTTGAATGGAAAAATACATGTCCTGTTCCCAATATTAACTCATATCCTCTTTATGCCTCAGGGAAGGAGAAATTATGAGGATCCTTGTCACTTTTTCTTAGCTAATTCAGGGGCAAACATTTTCATCTATATTGATGTCCAGCCCTTTACTGAAGCTCATAAAAGCATTCCCCTCAGTGATCCCTCCAGCTGCAAGCTCTGCAGATTAATAACATAGTCAGAACTAACATTACCTTTCATCAGTTTTGTACTTCCTGCCTTTCAACTCCTTTTACTGCTCTCTTTTACTAGTATGATGAGAGAGAACAAATAGGAAACCTAGCTAGACTCTACGTGTTACTGTCCTATCTTCTCTTTCCTACTGACTTCTGAAGGAGACAATTTTTAACATTCCCTTTAAGTAGAAGTCCTCACTCTATGTCTAGGGAGGATGTGCCTTTGATTCACAAATATCATATTGTTACAGAAGCAGATTTCACTCCACAATTACCTTCACATCTTGTTCACTGCTCTGATCACCACAGAAAAACTAGTGCTTATAGTTTCTATAGTTCTTAACACCTGGGAAGTGCTCTTCAGCATGATCTGAAACTTTACAACACTCCTGTTAAAGGAACAGTTTCTTGTAAATTCTCAAAAGGGAAAAGTCAAAGACTAACTCCGTGCCCTAAGGACCAAGACCACAGTAACAGCAATTGCATGAAAAATCAGAAGCTTATGGCTTCTAGTCTCATGTTGTTTCAAAAAAATCCTGCTGCTCAAACACCTTTGTTGAGCTGTTGATAATTTGCTCACGTAATTTCTCCTAACTCAAGACTACCCCATTGATTCAGATTTTGGACTGAAGCTGCTGAACACAAGGCAGGCTAGTCCTTGAGTGTGCTCCTAAACTCACCTGCTGTTCAGCACCCCCAGAATCTCAAAGATGATGAGTTCAAACATGGTACAAGAGAAGGCAAACGTAACAGAAAAGATCACCTGGACCACATACTGTCGCACCTGCAATAGAGAAAACAAGCCAGAGACATCAGGCATTTCCGTTCCTAGAACAGCATTCTGCTATCCCTGTGGTAAAAAAAAAAACTAATCACAAGGTACAGTGGCATACAACTGGGTTTCTTGCTTCAAGGCAGCTTGCCCTTTATCTAAGTGGGAAGAAACCAACTGCCTGTTAGAAAGCAGAGAGCAATTCATACGTTGCTCAGAATTACACTGATTGCAGCCATTGACACATTTAACAGGAACGCCTTACACAGAATGGATGTCAGGCATGCAGTGCCCTGCTTTAACTTGACTAGTGATAGACCTTTGCTAAAAGGGCTCTTTGATCTTAACCTTAGGATTTAAAAATAAGATCCACATCAGATCCCGATGGATCTGGATTTGGCTGGCACTCAAGGCATCTCTGACCTAGGTGATTTTCTCTTATACCCCTCTAGGGATAAGAGAACACAACAGTTTTATTCCATCTGATCCTCACCAACAATTCAGCCTCAATGAACACAACTCACTGAGTTTAAAGTTAACCACTGAATTTTATTTTGTCACCAAAATTTTACAATTGCAAAAGGCAGTCTTACTTAAGCATAAGGCAAAACAGTTTCCTATTATCCCTGCACATCCTTCAATTTTTTTTTCATTTAACAGTAACCAATATGGAAATTCACTGGCCCCAGAAGAACCCACTTCCTCAGATAACTAGGAGTCTTTCAAGTAGAAGAACAAAAAGAAATTAAAAATAAAGTAACTGTAGAGACAATTAAAAATAAGAGGGCTTAAAGCGAGAAAAAAGGCCAAATGCAATTTCAAAAATATTTCTGTAATTGGAAGTAATATTTAAGATATAGAATTTTAATGAAAGGCTGTTCCTCACCTCATAATCCTTGAAGAGCTTGCGCATGAAGAACAGCCACCCAAATCCAAAGAACAGCACCTGCAAAAGAGATGAACCACTTAATGCTTGTATCCAGCAGCTTGCAAAATATAAAGTTACTTCATTTCTGACTGGAGATGAAAGAAATCAAAGGAAAAGAACTGGGCCAAGGTACCCAAGATCCACTGGAGAATAAAACTTGCTATGGTACCAGCGAGAGAATGATATTCTGAATATTCACATGTAGCAAACACAGAACGCTATGACCTTACATAGATCCAGTCAAGTCAGCCCATTTCTGCATTCCCAAGTTTTCCTCAGTTCCTGGCATGCCAGAATCCTTGACACTTAAGATTCTTGTTTCACTAATCTAGAGAATTAAAACTTACAGTTTTTACACGAAACACAGTAACAGAGACAAAGTAAACACCTTGATGTCGACAATGTACACAACTTCTAGGGATAAGCAGATTTTATTAAAATATCTGCTGTTTCTTTACAACTAGAAGTGCATTTAATTTTTCTGGGGAGGTCCTAATACTAGATTTGATTACATACCAAGACATGTGGGAGAAAGGTGTTAAAAGCATCTCTAAGGTAGTGAAAAGGCAGTGTCAAATAACTCAGACCACAATAGAGTTGCAGAAAGCCACAGAGAAAAGGTAGGTAAGGCAGGACAAGCCAATAACGCTTTTCATTTCCATGGCTCTCAGAGCACTTCACAAAATTCAGTTAAGTTTCAACACACACCTGAGATGATGGACTTAATATCACAGTTATTTTGCAGATTAGTTAAATGAAATAAATACAAATTGAGCATTGTGGTCAAAACTGTAACTACCCATCATTAGCCTGAAAAAGGAGACAGGGTTGTCAGGCCTTCCATGGGTCGCCTCATCTGTTCCTCAGAATATTGCAAATGAGTGTAAGGATCTAAAAGAACCCCAGTAAAAAGAGGCTTCAGAAGATACTAAAAGTTTTTTATAAAGGTAGTTTTGACCAAAGTAAAGAGTAAAATCAGTATATGTCAGAAAGCATGGGACAAAGCCAGCACTTCTCAAGAACACATGGAAAAGGCCAGAGCATTCTGGACCCCTGTGAAGACAAAAAACTTTCAAAGACAAAAATACATCAACCATTGTGGATTATTCCACTGGGCATCAGGAGCAACTGGATCCCAGCAATGTCATTTAAACATGATTTACAGACAAAGAATACCTGGAAAGCTGGGCAAGGAAGATCAGACATACTTGTCTTGAAAGAAGAACTGAAATACGAATGAGGTCTGGTGATTGTTAACAGCTGGCAACTCTTGTTTGAGGAGGACTTCAGACTTTGAAGTAATTGATAGCAAAAAGAAAAGGTAAGATATTCCACAAGCCTTCTATCTACAAGTCAGAAGTCAAAGTATGATAAGCAAGTGATATTTACACTGAGTAATTCCACGTTTAACAGTGTAAAGGAGGAAAAAGGTAGAGACAAATATTTTGAAAAGAAAAATGCAAATAAAGTAAAAGAAAGGGATGGGGAGATAATCAAGCACAATAGCAACAGAGAAAGTTAATATATTAACATTAGATTCCCCTTGGGTTAGGGACTGTACAAAAACAGAGAAAGACATTATCTTCAGAGTTCACACACCACGACATGACAGGTGACTGTGACATGTTAAGTCTGAAAACTCTTGAGCGTTTGACAAGTACATGCAGCAATTGAAATATCAAACAATACATTTGAAGATGATGATAAGATGCAAAGCTGCCATCACAAATAATAATATGAAAAAACCCAATTAGATAAGTTAGATCTTAGAATACAAAGCAAATGATAGGGACAAAAATCCAAGCATTATCTAGCAGGAGGACCTTGTACCTCCAAGAAACGGCTAAAAGCTGTCCTGAAATCCATCAGGAAAACTAAAGTTGTACATGAAAGTCTATATAAGGAAATAAACTACTTTTGAGAGGGGGGCAAAGGTCCTTTTTCCTCAGCTCATCCTTCCTCATTACAGAACAAAAATTTCATACCCACTCTGAAGATTATCAGATCCCTCTGTGATGCAGTTAAACTAATTTAAATCAAGTACTAGAAAGAGCACAAATAAGAGAGCGTGACTGTGCAGCAAATTGAAAATGAAGAACGAGCAGAACTGTTCTCTTTGGGCAGAAGCAAACAGTTGGGCCACCACGGTTGCCAGACAGGAAAGAAAGGATGGAGGGAGTGGGGTAGCAGGGAGGAGAGAAAGGTCAAAGAGAACACACTGACAAGATAAATTACCAGTAAAGTAAGTCAATGAACAAGGAGGAGTCGTTTCCTCCCAACAAACAGTACAACTGTTTCATGTTAAGACTTCAACACACTTCATAATGATAAAAACAGAATGATGAACTCAGGCAGCGTAAAACAAGCCAATGCTGAAAGATGACTTTGATGGCTGAATGCTAAATCACAGACAGATCGGTGGAGAAAAGAGATTTGTTAGTGGTGTCTTTTTAAAGCTGTAAACAAGAAAGTTCCTCAGTAGCAAACCAGAGGAAGAAAACACAGATAACTAGCCTTTTGGAGACACACCAGAAACAAAGCAAGCACTACAGAGAGAAAAGCAGGATGAACTTTCCTGTCTGCTCCAACAGCGAAAAACCTCAGTGTACAGAAGTGATACAACATCAGAGGGAAAAGCCCCGCCCCCCCCCCAGCTGCTTCACTGA
>NW_009954614.1:1859470-1860718 GCF_000747805.2 Chaetura pelagica | reverse complement strand
GCGGCTCTTCCCGGCTGCTGTGTAGGCCGGGCGCGGGCGGTAGCTCCCTGGGCGCGGAGGGCCGGCCGGGGAAGGGGTTTCCCGCTCTGGCCGGGGAGGGAGGGAGGTGCGGACACGGCTCTGGCGTTTCAGCAGCGCGGTGACCTCTGCGGGATTCCCGGGGCGCTGGAGAAGGGCACCCACAGCTGCTCCAGTGCCAGCTGCACACCCGAGGGGAGGTCTGTCTCCCAGGCGGGGCCCTTTCCGTCCTCCCCCTGTGCCGGGAGCGAGGCTGGGGTGCCGCTCGTCCTTGCAATTCCCGCGTGGCAAGTAACGGGGCCGCAAGGCAAGTAGAAGCTCGAACAGGGAATTTTCTGATGCCTATCGGTGTGCCATCCAATTCTTCATGTCACACTCATGTCCCCACGGTGTCTGTATCTTTTGTTTCCTCTGAAAAACACACCTAACCTTTGGCACTCGGAGCTCTCTGCTTCGAATAACAAATCATCCGGGGGGGGGGTGGAAGTCCAGTGGGTTGAGTTGGGAGTTTAAACAAAGCATGGAGCCCCTGCTGATTGAAAATCAGGAACTTTTATTCATTGCAACTCACTTCACTAGAAAAACAAATCTCCATGTGGTTGTGCCGAGTCACCGGCTTAGTCCCACAGTCTGTTGGGCTTTCTGCCCCGCTGTCAGTTGTCTTGGTGTTTGACTCCTTGGCTACAGCATTGCAAAGAGAGGGGAAAAAAAACCGTTCAGCTTCCATCGGGAAATGAACTAAAGGAGCAGATTGTTGTATCTGATCTGAGGCCTTTTTTTGGTTTTTTTACAGCTTCCGATGTCACTGCCAGTTAATGCAGAGCTGAGATCAGGGCTTCCCTGTTCTTCCTTTCTGTTATCTGCTGCTTAGAAACCGATCTTTCCTAAAGTGATGTGATTCCTGAGTTTGGAGGGATTTGTGGGTGTTTTGTTCTGTATTGGTAGGTTGTGAGGCAAGGTTAGTTGTTGATTGTTTTTTAAAGACAGAAGTTAACAGGAAATCCTTTAAAAATAAATTATGCAAAGCCAAATTCTTCTCTTATTTACACCTTGGCAACTCCACTCACTTCCAAACAAGGTTAAACAACAAGGCAGAGTTTGGTCGCAAGTCTTTAAACTCTCTTCTTTGCAGATGCTTTTAAATAGGTTTGAAACATGCTTCTACTTAGCTGTAAATTACTGATCCCTGAGCCCTGGGAGAAACACACAGGGAAGAAGATGATTCCTGCT
>NW_009954614.1:1851663-1859102 GCF_000747805.2 Chaetura pelagica | reverse complement strand
AAAAAAACTCACTTCTCCTTCAGGGAAGACAAAAAGTGTAAAAAGAAAACGGGAAATTTAGTCTGTGTTGCTCCTTCTTAGATAGCCACTGATGTGTGTGTGTGGGAAGAAAGGTACACAACACTCCACGGCTACAAGGACAACTTCTCAGCTGTGGGAGGCTGATCATTTCATTAAACTGAAGATAGATGGCGGTGGCCACAGAGCAGAGGCAGCACACGAGGAAGAAGGGCTGGTCAGTACATTGGCAGGTTTCCACTCAGTTCCTTATTTTATTCTTCCACACATTGAAGTGTGAATGTAGCTATTTTATGTTCAGTCCTTAGAGAGAACTGAATTCCAGTCTTTCAAGTAATGCAGAAAGGTGGAGCATATTGAATTAAAACAGTTTGTTGGCCAAGAGTGTATTTAGACATAGTATTGGTTTCCAGAAGGGGCTGCAGGGCATATTCATGACAGATAGGCTTAGCTGGCAGCTGGCCATCCATTTTCTTTTCTATTCTCTCCAGAGTTTTTCATAAATAGCAGCTCTGAAGCTGGGGGTAATACAACAACATTGTGATTCGGAATTTCTTTTTAATTTATTTGTGGTGAATTCAGGAGGGTGATATTCACTGGAAATAGATCAATTCCTTTATAGACTTGTCTGACTTTTCTTTGAACTAACAGAGATGTATTGAGAAACTTACCTGAACATTTTTGTCCCAGTATTTCTTCATATAAATAGGCAGAAGAACAAGCTTTGCCTGTGCCAGTTCTGGTTTTTTTTTTAATTCTACCAGATAAACAGAGGAACCAGTACATAAAAGTTCAGTTAAGTGATTTTAAAGTTGCTGACCTTCTTAAAATCCAAACATACCAGATGAGGTAACAGGCTGGGTTTCACTTTTATCGCAGGTTGTCTTGCCTTATCTTTACAAGGAGGTACTGGCCAAATGAGCTTGCAGATTCCTTCTCTTCAGCCTCTGCCTTCAGCCTGCTCCTCAGCAGGGGTGCAGTGCCAGTCCCTGGGACTCCCTGCTGCCCTCCTGCATGGCCTCTGCCCTTCAGCTGCCTGTAACCCAGGATTTTTTGGTATGCTCATTTGTAACTGGGTTTCAAAAGCCCCATCACTTTTCAATCCAACTCTTCCTGGGGTTCAGAGAAACACCATAGGAACCAATGTTTCTGTTTAACGCTTCATCATAAATTCCTTGCTGTGTTGATTAAAAGTTTTTTGGTAGGCTACTCCATGACTTTTCCAGGCAATATAGCCTTTCCTCCTTGGAAAGCAATAAATGGCTTGTTTTGCTTTTACTGTGCCAGGCTGGATCTAGCAAGGCAAAGGACAACAGTCTTTGTCAGGTTTTTTTTCCAAATGTTCTGTTAGTAGCTCTGTAATCACCGTTTCTATTCAGTTCTGCTTCATCCCAGATCAGCAAGCTTTAAAATACACCATTTTTTTGTTGACAGAAAATTAAAATGCAGCTCTCTGCACTTTCAGATGGATTTAAAGGCGCATTTGACACTCAAATTAAAGGGAGCTGAAAAGACCCAAGCCCCTTATATGTCCATTATTTTCTCAGTTGGCAAGCATATTCTTTTTTTTTATTTCTTTCTTTTTAATTTTATTTGTAATGTTCTTTCCAAACCAGTTACACAAAACATGGTTCTGCCCTCTAGTAGCTTTTCTGTGATTCCAGCTATCAAACATCAGCTGACTGTGTGCATCAGCCTCCGCTGGAGTGCCCAGTTAGTTGGTGTTGCCTGCTGGGGCAGCCTAAGCAAGCTCTACCAGAACACCCCAGGGAGGCAGAAAGTGCCCTACACCTCTTGTTCCACCACCCATTGGCTGCACTGAGCTTTCAGCCTCCCACGACATAGATAGTTCAGGCTGGAAGGGACTAGTTGGTCCAACCTTCAGCTCAAGGCAGCATCACACCAAGGTGCTCAATGTTTTTCCCAGTCAGGCTTCATTCCCCAAGGATGAAGATCCCACCATGTCTCCGGGCTGAACCACTCTCTCCGTTTGAACAATGCTTGTCCTTATCAGAATTTTTTAGTCCAAGTTTTCCTTGCTGCTCCCTGTGATCTTTGATCTTTTACTGTGCACCTCTGTTGAGAGTCTGTCTCCATCTTCCCTGTAACTCCCCATTAGGGCTCCCCGTACTCTCTGAGGCCCTCTCCTCTCTAGGCTGAACACATCTTCAATGTCTCTTTGTATATCACACTGCTGAGAGAAAAACTTGACTTGTTGACACAAACGTGAGTCGTGCGTGTTCTTCTGAAATAGGTGCATGCCAAGCTAGTTGCAAGGAAAGGATTGTGTGCCAGGCTACGTCTTGGCAAGTCAAGACACATTTTTTTGCCATGGTTACTACTCTAAATGTCTAAGCACATTTGGTGTTGGCAAAAAGCCTTTCCTGAGCCCTATTAAAAAGTATAGCACACACAGAGCCTAGGAAATGGTAGTGTTGTTCTACTGGGGAAAAAAAAACAATACAATTATTCCTGTGCTTAGACAAGTCCCCTGATTTTGGTACGCTTACCCGACCCTGGCCCTCAGGAAGCCTGGCACCACGTACTGTTTTATTGCAATAGCCTTGGGCTTATAGGAAGGCTTTAGTCTAGTTCTCATGGATGTTCCTGTCTTTACTAAACAAAACTATGCCTAGGCTAGGATTACTTTCAGTTGTCAGCCTGAAAAGCCGTGTTCTATACAAAACAGCAAACTGCCACTTTTTTCAGCATTGTGTGACACAGCTGTTCTTTAAATGTAAAACTGCACAGTCAGTGAATTACTGAATGGCAGGAGAGACTGGACTTTCCTCCCTCAGTAAGTAGATTTCATGCCTACACAGTCCTAGAGAGAAAAGATCCCCCCCAAAATCTCTCCCCTCCTACAGAAGGAAGAATCTGTACCTCGTGTTTCAGCTCTAAGAGATTGTTGGCATCTATCTCACTTAGAGGAAAGAATCAGTATAACATGATAATTTGTAAGTTTTCATTCATGAAGGGTGGCTTTTTTTTCTTGTGTGCCACAAGCAATTGTAAACGTTTCTGGGAAGACTCTGGAAAATTTACTTGCAGTTTGCATTGAGTGCCCACCAATATTGTGCATTAAACAGCCCTTTCCCACATGCCTTGCAAAGACCTTAAAACTGCTAGAGCTCCACCAACCAGCACTCCCTGAAGGAACTCTCTTAATTAAGCGTAAATGCTGCCCTAGAATGGATGGAGAAGAGGGGTGCAGATAACCACACTGTCACCACTGCTTCGTATGGCCGGGCCAAGGTTAAGGTGGGAGAAAGGGATGAGGGATCAATGGAGTGTTTTATACTCATGGCAAATCCACATCTTTGTTGATGTGGTCAGTGCAATGCAGCATTCACATTTTCAAACTACCACCCTTCTTATCAAGGAGCCATATATTAATAAAGTTAGCAGTTCTGCCAGGAAATAACAAGGATACCATGCATTTCAGCAGTGCTTTTCATCAGATCATTCCAACTTTCTTTACAAACAGAATTAAGGAAGCCTCACAACATCCCTGTGAGGTAGGTAGAAATTCTTACACCCATTTTACAGGTGGAGAAAACAGGCACTGAGAGGTAAAGTGATTATCACAGCAAGTCAGAAGCAGAGCTGGAAATAAATCTAAGATTATTATCCTAGGTCCACTGCTCTAGACACTAGAGAACACCAACTCCCACATGCTATTGTAAGCTAAGACACTATCTTTCTCTTATACTTTTACATCCTTTGGTGATTTTGACACTTGCATCTTATGCTCCTTGCAGAGAGCCATGTGATCCATTAGTAATTAATTTGCACAGGGAGCCAAGGGGGTACACATACGTTTAAATGATCCAGCCATGGCTCTAATTGTCCAGTGACTTCCCCCTTCCTAAGAAGATACTTTTCTCTGTTCTTTAAATTTGTATCTATGTTTTGCTTAATTATTTTTCAAGTAGAATTATACAGTAAACTCACAGCTCTGAGGCTGTTCTGCAACTTCATTAGGAAATTCTTGAATAAGTTATTAAATTTGTCTAATTGAGAGGGAATAAAACACATTTATATGCTATCACATCCAGAAATTGCAATAATCATTTGCTAATCTGTAGAGCCTTCCATCCAAGGACCTCCCACTCTATTAATAACACAATATATTGAGCCTCATATCATCTTTGTGAGGTACAAAATTATTCCAAACTGTACCAGAGGAAAGAATGGTTTGATGACAGTCCCACAGTGATTTCATTGCAGAGATGAGGCTGAATGCCAGAAGAACGGACTGTTAATTCCCTGCCCAGTTTGCTGAGAAGATCTGTCTTGATGCTGTGGCTCGCAGTTGGTGGCTACAGATTCACTTTCAGCCTGGCAGGGTCCTTGAAAACTGGCTTGAAAAAAAAACCCAACAAGCAGTTGACTAGATGCAGGAGGAAAACATTGACTTGTTTCATTGTGCTGTTATGACCTGGAGGAAGAAATGAGCTTTCCTGCAGCAGCTGTGGAAGAGCTACAGTGTCCATTCAGTACGTTGCATGCAGTGCATTTAGCTGAGGCACTCCAGGGGAAAAATGTGATGTACTCAACACCTGATGATTAAAGACTGGGCTGCCTGACAGCCATATGGTGAATGACACACCTCTGATGAATAAGCACTCATCTTCAAGTAGGCCAGTGATCTAATGAAGGTACGCATGTCAGAGGTCAGGAATAGGGATGGTTATTAAAATACCTGGTGTTTAAAAGGACTTGTCATGTAATTAGAAATAAACAAGGGTGAGATTGAGTAATCGAGTCCAGTACATTGGTATCTGGAAGTGTCAGATGAAGAAGGCAGAAGATTCCTCATATGGAACCGTTACAGGGTTTCGGTTTTTTACCTACAGGAAAGTGTGTTTCCACCCCTCTTCAACAAGTGGGCTGGTTTATGCTAAGAACCATTAAAACTCTCCATTATCTTTCTGTGCAGAAGGAGAAAGTAATAGATCTTGTCTAGTATAAGTGTGCTGTTTTCTAAATCTTCACCCTTGCTTGAATTCTAGTATTTTTAATTGGGCACTGTGGACTCTTCCTGCTGGAAAACATTCTCTTTTCTCAGTTGCTTTTCATTGGTGTTAACGGTTCTCCTGTTCCTGTATTAAGAGAGTGGATAAATGGTAGTTTCCAGACTCTCTCTCTGCATGTTCCTTCGCATGTGTTGCTGTGTCATATTCCTTCCCAAAACTGAGGAGGCGCCTTCCAGTCTTCCTTCATAAGGAAGGACAACCTAACAGCCTTTTTCTGGGGAGCAAAGATTTTGACCTCAGGCTGCAAACCTTGGGAAAATACACAGGCCTAAGAGGAGCAAAAGGATTACTAGTGTAAAAAAAGATAAGGAAAATAAAATAAAGGAAAAAAAAAAAAAAAAAGGAGTGGCACCCCTTTGCTGCTGAAGAATCCAAATACACCCTACAAACTTTCTACATATGTACAGCTTACTTCACTCAGCAGTGAAGTCCAGCCACCGTTGTGCTTGTTTAGGGCAGCTGCCTAACAAGGCACAGGAACTCAACCAAACAGGTTAGAGCAGCGAGTGACAGAACTGGCTGTACTGGTGGCTGCCTGGGCTGGGACACAGGCCAGCAGAACTGGAGGTGTGAGCCCAAGCCTACCCAGAGCTCTCTTGGATACCCATTTGACTTCAATGGGCTTGGAGTCAGCCCTGCTACAATGGGAGAACACAGGAGGTCTTTTCTAGCTAATGGCGGGATGAGTTTTATGCATTATGCCAAAGACCTTTTTTTCCTGACCTGGATTAGAGCCTGTCCTGGGAACAATGGAATGGGCTGCTGCCCAGCAGGAAGAATTTGCTGAGCTGGCAGGGTCTGAGGTTTGCAGAGCAGAGCAGATGAGAATGCATACCTGCACTTTTCTGGCATGAGGCTCAGTTTTGGAGGGACATAGCTGTTAACCTGAAGCTTTTGAACACATTGCTGCACTAGCCTAGCCAAAAGGTGATGGTGTAGTCCTAAAATTAGAAATCCACAGACATTTAAACATTTGCAAGCACATGCTGTTCTGCCTTTTGGAACAAAAAAGATTTTGCTGAAGCTCTGAGAGTTCTGTACAGACCTGTTGGTACAAAAAGTCTAAATCATCTTTTTTATTGAAGGTCTTGTTTTACTTGAGACTTTAGCATTTAATAGAGAAGTAGACCATTGGATGGCTCCCGTCTGTCAAATTAAAAACAAAAAGTCAGAAGACTATTATCATATCAGACTTTTCAAAACTTGAACAAACACTTTTGTATTTCAAAGTTTAAGTAGTCACATAGTTACCCAGATGCCTGATTTAGATTCACAGGTACCTTCAGGACTCTGTACCCCAGATTTGCTGAGTACCTGTAAGTCTGGGAGCTCCAGGAACTGGGCACATGTCAGGATCATGCCGTGAAGGCTTATATTTGGTTTCATGCTCATGGGGTTGTAGCTGTTTCTTCCTTTCACAGAAGACTTCCCACGCTTGCTTTGCTAAATTGAGTTTCAGATTTTTAAGTCACAAGACTGCAAGTAAAAAATATCACTTGAATTTATTCTTTCCAGGGCTCTGAAATAGGTTTGGGGCTGGATGGCCCTCTGGGGAACAAATAATCCATCTGTGGGCATCTGCTAAATCTTAGGAAAGAGCTACTGTTAGCCATGCCCACTGTCAATGTCACTTGAAGAGCAGAAATATTTTTGACAAAGGGAAAATATTTTTTTACCAAACTCAGATTTGCATTCACAGGAAATCTGGGACATTTTGGCCTTAATGTTCTGAATAGAGAGGGGAAATAGTGCTTGCTATTTTAGTAGGGTGATGCTAAGCACAGCATTCACTTTGTGAATTTGCAATAACTGCAATTCCATGCCAACAGTGAAGGGGAGATCTGCTCAGCATGCCACAGGTGGAAAAAGAAAAAGAAATATTAGATACAGTTGTTGATCAGTCTTCACTCTTGCTGGCTGAAGGGACAGATCCTCCCCACTTTCCTAGAGAAAGGTGGAACACAAAGCTTCCAGTAAATACGATCACAGTGGTGACAATTGGGTTTTCACTGCCACGTTAGGATTTGAAAGACATCAGTTATGTGTACAGTGTAGATATTACCATAAGGAGTAAGCTGGCATGTGGAAACAGGGAAAATGTTCCTTATCAAATGGACATACAGGGCAAATAAGGCACAGTTACCATGATAGTACCTTTCCAGTTGAGAATCTCAAGAGGAAATAATATTCAAATGGCCATTTTATCACTTGGCTTAAAAATAGCTTTAGATTCTTTCTCTATCTCTCCTTTTCTCATCAACTTTTTCTTTTTCTTGTGCTCCCTGTATTCTTCACCTTCATACAGTCAAATCATCTGACCTGGCCCGGCTGCTGGCTTTACTTAGCCTGCTGAGGGGTCTCATATCAGTGGCAAGTTCAGCA
>NW_009954614.1:1843095-1851596 GCF_000747805.2 Chaetura pelagica | reverse complement strand
AGCAGGTGCTGAAGGCCCTTCCACTTCATCCCTCACCACCTCCTCTACTTTCTTCACCCCTGACTCTCCATGACGTCCCGGCTGCTCATCTTCTTGTTCCTCCTCCTCTTCTGCTCTTACCTTCTCATCTTCTGGTTCCTTTGCTTGTGCATACGATGGTAATCTCTCATCAAATGCCCTGGAGAGATCTTCCAATGGTCCCATCCCAATCTTCTCCTCAAACTCATTGAAGGCTGATGGAAGGGGACTGGGCTCAACCCCTACTTCCGTGAGAGGGAAATAGTGGGACACTGGCTTCTCTTCTTCCAGCAGCTTGTAGCCTTTGGCCTTTGGGATGGAGGGGACTGTGATGGCATGCAGGGGCTTCTCTGGGACCTCTCCCAGCTGTTCCTCTGCTGGTCTTTTCAGAGCCCTCCGGATCCTTTTCAGGATCAAGTGACTGATCTCAACCAGGTTGAGGAATAGGGACACACAAGCCACCACCAGCATGAACATAATAAAGATGGTCTTTTCTGTGGGCCTGGAGACAAAACAGTCCACAAGATTGGGACAGGGCCACCGCCCACAGCGGTAAAGGGGGAGAATTCGGAAGCCATACAGGAAATACTGACCTACGATGAATCCCACCTCAAAGAGGGTTTTGAAAATGATGTGGAAGATGTAGGTTCTCAGGAGGGTGCCCTCCAGGCGAAACTTCTTGGTCCCGTCAGGGTTGTTGCCTTTGTTCTGATTTGGAGTCAGGGGCAGCTTCTCTTCATCCACCTCCGCTTGCTGTCGCCTCTCGGCTTCCTCTCTCTCCCGTCGCTTCTCCTCCATGCGGACGTGGTGCACCGCGTGCCCGAAGTACATCAGCGAAGGCGTAGACACGAAAATGATCTGCAGGACCCAGAGCCGGATGTGGGAGATGGGGAAGGCCTCATCATAGCAGACATTCTCGCAACCAGGTTGCTGGGTGTTGCACACAAAGTCTGACTGTTCGTCTCCCCACACTAGCTCGGCAGCTGTTCCCAGGATCAGGATGCGGAAGATGAAGAGCACTGTGAGCCAAACTCTCCCGATGACAGTGGACTGCTCATTCACCTGCTCTAAAATGTTCCCCAAGAAACTCCAGTCACCCATTTCTTACTGTCTAAGGAAAGAAAAAAGAAAGAGAATACCACAAATTATGCTAAATTTAAAAGATTTCGGGCTTTCCCGCTGATGCCTTTTGTTGCTTTCAACTAGTATTTCCCTAATACACACTGAGAACAGAAAGACGTTTTCTTGCTTGCTTTTTTACCTGATCACAATGATTTACTTGCAGCAGAAGGGTTGGGAAGCTGCTTGCTAATTTTTTTCTTCCCTGACTCTAAATGCACAATTAGTTTTCAGCAAGGGAGCATATTTTCCAGGTAAGAGTCCTCTGTGGTGCCTTGTAGGCTCCATTGTGTGAGCCTGCTTAAATTTTGTACACGTACAAACTCTCACCAGCAGTACAGTAGAAGAGATTTATCAGCATGCAGCTGCAGAGGTTAGAAAAGAGAGGGAAGCTTTCAAACAGCCAAGCTCTTCTGCAGCAGAACCACACACAGGTCAAACAGACCTCAAATTGGTGCCCATCTTGCACCTACACAAACGTGAATTCTCTGTAGGTTGCACATATTAATTCTACATTAGAAATCACTCTGTTATGTAAGAATAGTAATAATAACACCATTACTATGTTAGTAATACTGTTTAAGTTTAATAACCACCATAGATGCTAGTTTTGCTGTATAATATGCATTATATACAATATAATTATTCACTGTTCCTTGGGTTATTCTTTGTATCCTTGTTAGTTGCCACATTGATCACACTGAAGAGAAACAGAAGGGTCTATAACTGAGAGCTAAAATACTATTTTCTCCCTCTAAAATGTCAGTGGTGCTATCTCAGGCTAACAGAGCTGGAAGCCACTTACAGATATGTTACTGGAAAGCTAAGAAAGTAATTCATTTTCAAGTCATGCAAGTCAAACATTACATCTGTCATTATTTTTATGTGATAAGAAATTGTTCCTAGCCCAGGACTTCATGCTGAGTATCCTAAACTTTTCACTATATAGTTTTAGGCAAAGAAAAATCTATGAATGAGGGAAATAAAGAGGAAACTTGTTTGGGATGGGCTGATTTAACACATCACAGCAGCCTGAAATCTCTGAGGAATGCAGAATATTACAGTGATCGAGGAGACCAACTTGCAGACCATGACAAGTGAAACAGGGAACATTATTCATAAAATAACAAGGACCTAGAAGTCTGTCTCTTAGATACTACCTCCATCTATGGTTTCCTAAACGCAGACACACGTGCACAAGTGCTGTGAAAAAGAAGATACAGTCAACAGCACGGAAATCTGAGTATCTAAAATTCCCTCCTTCAGATACCCCTGGGATGTATTTGTGATTCCGTATGTATGACACACCGAGGCATACCAGTCTGTTTCAGCTACTGTGTGTACCTGTTCATAGACAAACACACAAAATATTGGGAGCTCTATGACTGGGGAATTTCACAAATTCTCAACAAAAAAAATCTTTCAGATGTCATTCTTCTAAAACAGTATGGACTAATTTTCCTTGCCTTCAGACCTTGTAAGACTTTAACCCCAGCCACCCATGTTAGAAAAGAAAGCACAGAACACAATCCTTCAGCTTGCACAATCACCTTGCATGCGTAAGAAGCAAACATAATTTAACCACCAAAGAAAATTGCTACTTTCTCAGTCATTAAAGTAGTGTAAAAGAGTGTGTTAATGTCAGCACTTACATTAACAAGTCTAGCAGAAGATTATGCTGTTTACATACATTATCTAAACTGGTGTAAATATTCTCTTTCTCCAAATTCACAGAGCAAAGTACACCCAGCAGTTACCAGTCATGTGCAAATCTAAAAAACACAGCTACACACAATATAAACTTCATTGTCCTCCAGGCACTGCAGTTAACTCCATCCCTTTCTTTCTTTCTTTGTGAGTCATGCTGATGTTCACAGCCACCATTTGAATCTTTCCACTGCAGCACACTCGAGCAACATTCTAGATGTGATAAACCTTACCACACAGAAAACTGGCTGTATAAGAGAAGGAAAAATGTTTCCTTTCTAACTCCATGAATTGTTTTGCTTGCAGTTTGCTATGTTTGGCTAAGCTCTTCCTGAGATCACTTCCAAACTAGTCACGTTTTTCAAAATTCTGCCACAACTATCCTCTCTGTTTTCTGCAAGTGAAGTGGTTTGAGATTGCTCAGTCAGTTCAATTGCAAGGAACAATTTTGTGTGGACTGAAGTTGGGTGGTACAACCAGTTCAAATGTCTAGGATTCCACCTGTAAGCATTCAGCCCCCCCAGTCTCAAAAGAGGTGCAAGCGATGAATTTAGGCTGCGACCTGTTCCTTTAAATTGCCTGTCCTGAGGAAAAGAGCAGGAGACCACCTAAGCCCACTCAGAGTCAACAGACTCATGTTCTTAACTCACATGGGCTTGTTGAAAACCCCCACCCTGCACTTCCAGACACTGCAACCTGAGCACACTACCGGCAAAAAAAGACTGTATAAGTTAAGGACGTTGGAGCAAGCAACTTGCCACTGTGAAAGGTTCCAGCGAAGAAATGTGTCCCCCTCCTCTCTTGGCACTCTGCAGGGAAGAGTGAACTTTTGTCTCTCTTCTTCCCTACCCTAAAAGTCCCAATCTTGTCGCACGACTGAGCAGATATGACTGAATTGGCTCTGATGGTGGATTTTAGTTGCCCTGCAATATTTAAGCTCCGAGCCAGACGGCTTTATGAAGTGAGTGACAGTTAGTGACGTGAGGAACAATAGGGAGAAAAAAATAGAGAAAGAAAGGCAGAGACACAGAAAGGGGAATCCACTGAACATGAAAAAGCAGAGGGGGGAGAGGAACTGGCGACAGGCAGTGAAAACCTAATACATGCATAAATGGGAGTTTGCACAGTTAAGCAGGGACCAAAGCATCTCTGCAATTCTGCAATGGTTCAGCACAGCTCTGCATGTGTCACCACTCGCTAGTCTTTAGGTGTCGTGGTGTGACAAGTGAAAAGGGAGTGCCAACATCTCTGATGGTGGCAGAACTAATTGAATTAATTTGTTACCCTACACCCAGCTCTGACAGCCAAGTCACATATATGCTGGAAATATCCAACACAGGCAGTCACTAAGGTACTGAACCTGTACTTGGCACAGTCTGATACTTTGGACTGCTCTTTAACATCTGTTACCAAGAAGAAGAAGCAGTATTGGAGAACTAGATCATCAGTCAATATTAATTAACCTGAGAAATACCAATTTTACAATCTCACCTTTCAGGGCTTTAGTTCTGCTTAGTTCTTCCTCCGAATGCATCTTGCACATGCACATGCATCAAAAATGTCTAAAACAAACTGTTTGGTTTAGGAGTGCAGCAGAATTCCAGCAGACCAGCAACAGGAATGTTACCCCAGGCACACTCTCCTGTCCCCAGCCATCTACAAAAATGCTGGAGAGTCCGCAGAGGAAAGAAACCAAAGTAGCAAATCCAGAAGTACAACTAACTGCCCTGTGAGTTTTGAATACAAGCCAAAGGATAAAACTTGATTCTGAAGTGTTATTTTTGTAGTCTTTGTGTATAAATTGCTCAGAATGTACTCTTGGTCCGCAGCTCTGAAGAAAAAGGGGATGACTGGAAGGAAGATCTGCTAAGCAGTGATACAGATACAAGGCTCATAAAGTGAGAAAGCAGCAAGTAAATCTCTAATTTTTTTATGCAGACTCAGCACTGAATTAAATTCCACAGAATGGCACTGGGAGATGCTCTGTTTCTAGAAAAGCTGTCATTTGAAAGAGATATTGCAAAATGAGGTCCACAGAATTTTCTATCTTCAAACCAATGGTTTCAAGCCTCTCTTCAGTGGGCAGTTGTGCCCATTTAAGTTCAGAGCCTGATTTCAGCAGTTGTCTTCCAAAACAGCTTTTAAGCTGCATTTTAAGATCAAAGCAGAAGTGGAGGCAGAGATGATGTTTTGCAAACTGGATTTCAAAAGAACTAAAAGATAAATGAGAGATGGAAAAGAATCATATTTTGCAAGAGGGCCCAGTTTGGAGTCACACAGCTAAAATCAATCTCTATGCATGCAGTTGGAATGAAGGTCATACTCTGAATACCTTAATAAAACATTATCTTAATAAAATATTCACTTAATGTTCTTGGGACTTGTGTCTTCTCCTCTGTGTGTCCTCTCTCCAGGAAGACTATTCCCATGCTTTATGTAGCAGAGGCTGAAAAATGTCGTGTTTCAGTCATCTACTACTTCTCTACTAGTGAATAAGAAAAGGCACAGTTTGATCAACAAGAGGAATGACAGGAAAGAATAACTTTTTTGCTTTGTTTTGCCATATGCTACTGAAATAAACTGAGACTAATACAGGAGTGACTGGTCATCAGAGGCACCCTCATCCCCTCTCCAAGAAGCAGTAAGAGAGGGAGGACTGATATCACCAGTAGCTAACACCTTTAAAGAGAGCTTGCAGTCTGGTGCATCAGAGAGGCCAGATGGTTCAGATGTTAAACTGCCCATCCCTTTTCAGAATGAAACTGTCAATTTTGGAAAACTCAGCTCTGCCTGAATATGCATATGCCTTTCTGGGCCTTATCTCTCTAGTATAATGAGCCAAAACCCAAATCTGGTATGTAACTACATGGCTGTAGTCCATCTCTAAATTACATCCAGCTACTGTCAGACACATTTCACATTAACCTTCTATCTACCATTTGCCAACACTACCCAAATATCAAACACTTTTGGCAAGTTGCAGAACAGCTTGCAAGATGCAGCTGATGCAGAAACTACATTCAAGTCAGTGACCATTTGGTATATGTTGCCTTCATCTGAATTATCAGCGTGACTTACTTTGCTATTGTCAGGGTGCAGAACCTTTAACATGGGACACACTGAGTTTGCTGGATGTTTCTGGTTTGGGGATGGCCATACAGACCTTTGAACTGGGTGACTTTTAAGAAGGCACCACTGGGCTCTGGGCCATATTGTCCAGCTCACTAGGTCCTCCTCCTGCAGAAAATGGCCAGAGAAAAAAGGCCTAAATTAAGACGGCCAAGGAGGAATTCCTCTTGCACTGGGGATACACAAGGAAACGGATGTTTGAGATGAGGATGAGGAGGAGAGGGCAGAGCAGAAGAGCAAGGGTACTTGATTCTCTCAGGCATCAGGGTAATGCTGGAAGTTAGGGCTGCCTTTGTAATACAAAAGCAATGGCTGTGAAAGAAAGGAGTAAAGACCATAAACCAAAGGTCTAGAAGACTGGACCTCACACACAGCATGCGACATTCACTGAGTCTGCAAAAGAACTGCAACAGGCTGATAATGGTCAACACTTCCAACCTGTGTGCCTAGCCCAGCATTTCTGCCATCATTAGGTAGAAGTGCCGAGTACTTCCATCTCAAAAAATCAGAGAGAAATAGTAGCATCTAATGAGAGTAACACGGTTCCTCACAGTGACTTTTTCTTGTCTTTATATTTTTTCTTGCCTTCAAAGAACCATGTCCATCTCCTGTACTTTAAGTATGTTATTTTCTTTGGAAAGAAGTTTGCTTCATTGCTGACTGCTCAACCTGTAGCTGCTTTGAGGATGATGATTGAGCTCCCATCTCTGGCACCACTGAGGCTATGAAGTCTCCACTGCAACTCAGCCTTTTGCTCAGAGACTACGAGGTCACTTGTGGAATGTGGGATTTTTCATTCCAAACGGATTTCCAGCACAGACATGATGTCAGGACAAGGCAGGGCCATGCTATTGAACAGCTCTGTTCATGCATGATAGCAGATTGTGCAATTATATAGTGCAGAACTGTGGATAACGATACCTCTCCCTCAAACAAAGTTATCTTCTCCTGATCTGCTTAGCTAGAAAGTGGCACATGCTTCCTGTTCTTCTGCTGAACACACAAACCTTTCGCTCATGGCTGAAGCTGAACACCAGATATATTCAGCCTCCCTACAAGAAGCTGGGAGCTTTACCCAACATTCTTTGCTAGATGCTACCCAACTTATCAGACACATGCTTTCTAGTAACACATGTCTCTGGCCATCCTAGAGCCAAAGCACTCTATCCATCTGATCACTAGGACCAGTTTCCCAGATTTCACTTTCCCTCTGTCACTAGGAGTCAGAAATAATTTAAATTTAGCCAGTCTTGGTCAAATCTTTAGGAAGAACTTACTATGTCCTTAGAAGACTGGTACATATCACTGTCCACATTTTAAGGGCAGAGCTCTGAGATTTTTCCAGGGCTCTCTTCAGAGCCTTCCGGGCACTGGGGGATAATAAATTGCTGGGGAATGTATTTTGCCAGGGAACTGCAAGCAGACCACAAAGAAAAGAGAGGGAGAAAGATATAAAGCATCAAGAAGGGTGGGAACTGGGGAAGTATGTGAGTAACAAGAAGGTTTTGGCAAGAACACAGGGGAAGAGGTGAAGGCAGGGTTGGATTGTGCTGAGCCTCAAGTAGAGGATAAATACTTACAGGAAATGTGTTTTTAATTTAAGGGATGGAACAAAGCTAGACAATGAATAAAGATAAGCAGAGCAAAAGTGGATTGTCTTTCAATATCTATTTAACTTTAATGCAGTTCTTCTTTGAAAATTACTGTTATAAGAGGACCTGGGGAATTACAGGCCAGTCAGCCTAACCGTGATACCTAGAGAGATACTGGAACCAATTATGAAGCAATCAATTTATAAGTAGCTAAAGGACAATAAGGTGATAAGAAACAACCAGCAGGGAATTTTGAAGAACAAATCCTGTCAAACCAGGCTAATATCCTTCTTTAACTAACAGGTCTGGTAGATGAGGAGGAAATGGTAGGTATAAAATACTTTGACTTTAGTGAGCATTTAGAGAATATCTGGATCACAGACGCCTAGAGCAGCAAGCAAAGTCACCATGCAGAGGCTACACAGGTTGAAGTACCATAATCGAGGGTAATTATCAGGGCTTCACTTTTCCAGCTGGTAGGATCATGTTGCTGAAGTTCTGCCTTCAGGGCTGCTCAGTACTTCCTCGCTTGCTCGGACAACAGACTAGAGGAGAAAACCAAAAGGATGACAGCTGGGCTGGGGGGTGGGGCAGCAGTCCCTCCTGAAGGCAGGGGGGCTGGAGCAATCAAAATTTCAGAGGAAAGTGAGACACTGGAGAGCTGGGCTGCCCTCTGCAGAGGTGACTGCACCAAAATAGCATCCAGGAAAGGTGACTGCACGGGGACCAAATGTGCTGGTTAAAACTAGATCATAGCCATTTCAGCAACAGAGCAGCAATGAAAGAGTTGGGGTGGGACTGAATATGAGTCTGTTAAGTGAGATTCCTGCAGAAAAAGACCAGTCTCATTCTGAGATGCTTTAAGGGGAGTTTTGTGTATAAGGCAAAGGAAGCAATTATTTTGTGCATTTACTCAGTACTGCTGAGCTCTCAGCA
>NW_009954614.1:1819919-1842992 GCF_000747805.2 Chaetura pelagica | reverse complement strand
CAGCAGGAACAGTGTGTCAGGTTCCAGGCACTGCATTTTACAGGAGGTGTAGACAAACTGGAGGGAGTCCAAAAAAGAACAACAAAATGATAAGAGATGCGAAAAAACATGACTTATAAGGAATGGATAAAATAACTGAGTTTATTTTCTCTCGGAAAAGAACAGGAGGGGAGGCATGATAACAGTCTTCCAGCACATAAACATTTTTCATAATGGGTGGAGAGACTAAGCAGTTGTCCTCTACGTTCACCAGAAGTAGCAGAAGAAATAATCAGCTTAATTTGCAATAAAAATGATATAGCTAAACATTAGGAAAACATTTTGCAATGGTAAGGATAGCAAAACACTGCAGCACATGGCTTGGGGAGGCTGTAGAATCACAGGAGGTTTTTATGAAGAGGTAAACAAACATCTGTTAAGGATGATCGTACCTCATAAGCAGGAAAACAACCATGGAGGAGAGGGAATCTTTCTGAGGTCTTTGGACCTGTGGAAAACGGTAGGGCCAAAGACCTAGAGCAATCTCAGAGAAATACTTTCCACGTTTGTTTGTTTGGGTTTTTGTGTTTGGTTTTTTTTAAAAAGAGTATCTTGCCACTAACCCTGAGAACACACTGAACATCCTGGATTGTCTACATCACCCAGTGCAATGCTGAGCTGGGGAGATACCAGCTCAGGTCTGGGAGCAGGTCGGTTGGTCAGCAAAGCATTTTTCTTGACTTAACAATCTCCTCTGGCGTGGGGCTGATTAGCAGGGGCAGCAGGAAGCACAGAGGTGCTGTGCTGCTTCCCGCGCTGGGACCAGCTGCCCGCAGGCTGCCAGAGGTACCTCCACCCTGCCGCGTGGATTTAGAGGTGTTTGCTCACCATAACCGCATTTCAAACAATTGGTTCTCTTGCTGCAGTAACTCTAAGATGAAACGCCATAGCTTGTTTAGAGCTTTTCATCTGGACGGGGACACCAATCACGAAAAACAGGGTGTGAGTGACCCGTGGCACTTGCAGGAAGAGCCTCTTTTCTCGCTGAGTTCAGCGCTGACCTTTCCCAGAGGTGCTGGTTCTGAGGGCAGGAGGGAGAAGAGGCACCCGCCGTGTCCCGGTGCGATCCCTGGGGCAGCATCACCAACCAGGGAAGCTCCCGGTGCGATCCCTGGGGCAGCATCACCAACCAGGGAAGCTCCCGGTGCGATCCCTGGGGCAGCATCACCAACCAGGGAAGCTCCCGGTGCGATCCCTGGGGCAGCATCACCAACCAGGGAAGCTCCCGGTGCGATCCCTGGGGCAGCATCACCAACCAGGGAAGCTCCCGGTGCGATCCCTGGGGCAGCATCACCAACCAGGGAAGCTCCCGGTGCGATCCCTGGGGCAGCATCACCAACCAGGGAAGCTCCCGGTGCGATCCCTGGGGCAGCATCACCAACCAGGGAAGCTCCCGGTGCGATCCCTGGGGCAGCATCACCAACCAGGGAAGCTCCCGGTGCGATCCCTGGGGCAGCATCACCAACCAGGGAAGCAGCCGCTGCCGCGCGGCCCCGCAGCGCGAGCCACTAGCGGGCGGTGTTTTCTCACTGTTGGGCACCGGGGACCCAAGGGCGAGGGATGCTGCTGGGAGTGAGGAAGGAGAAGCCACAGTCTCGTGGGTGATGCTGTGTCTGAACCCTGCCTTTCGCCTCAGCCTTCCTTTCGTAAACCTTTTCTGCAGATGCGAAAGCTGAAGCAAAGCGAACACAGGGAAGTTGTGGTTATACATGTTATAGGTCATACCTCTCGTGAATACCATTTTGGTAGTACTTTTACAATGTTTAAATAGAGAGAATTAAACTGACATGCAGATCACTTTTAGAATCACAGAATCATTTTGGTTGGAAGAGACCTTTAAGATCATAAAGTCCAACCCTTAACCCAGCACTGCCAGGTCCACCACTAAGCTATGGCCCTAATCAGCACAGCTCCACATCCTTTAAATACCTCCAGAGATGGTGATTCCACCGCCTCCCTGGGCAGCCTGTTCCAGTGCCTAACAACCCTTTTGGTGAATAATTTTTTCCCAATATCCAATCTAAACCTCCCCTGGCACAACTCGAGCCTATTTCCTCTTGTCCTATTGCTTGTTACTTGGGAGAAGAGACTAATCCCCACCTCCTTGCACCCTCCTTTCAGGTAGTTGTAGGGAGCAATAAGGTCTCCCATCAGCCTCCTTTTCTTCAGACTAAATAGCCCCAGATCCCTCAGCCACTCCTCATAAGACTTGTTCTCAAGGCCCTTTTCCTGCTTTGTTGCCCTTCTTTGGATTCGCTCCGGCACCTCAATGTTTTATGTCATTGATTTTACCCATAGAATCAGTGTAAACTTTGTTGACAAAGCACTCTTTTTGCCAGTATAATCTGTATTTTCACTTGAATCTGCATCCTTTTCCCAGCAAATATTTCTCATGTATACCAGCTGACCTGCATGTTTCTCCCTTTAGTAACAGCATGGTTAATAATAAAAACTGCACTAAACTTCAAAAGAAAGTGTAAGGCAAAGGAAATGAACTCTCACATGTCAGAAGTATGTGCTATGGTACAGCAGCAGCAGCACAAATGGGACTAGGAAGAGAAGAATGTAGATGTATGATTTCATGGATTTGCATGGTTTCACTTAAAACTTGACAAGCCTGTTTCTAGAAGTGCAGACTTTACAGCTGTGTCCTGGTTTGAAATTCTAAGTTCTCATGCTGGTGCAGATGCTATTTCTGAAGAGACAGACTGGGTAAGTGTCCTAACCTTGTGGGCAAGGTGTGGCACTTGCATTATGGAGCTAACATATACAAAATGCCTTTCTTAGGTCCCTCTTTTTATCTGTCCCTTTCTCTGCCCCCTGCTGAGAACTTACTGCCTGCTCCAATATGGAGGTGGAACACATCAGCTGGAGGACATCACTGAGAAGATCTGAGAATGTAGGCATGATACATACTTAGGTGGTTCATACACTCATTTTTCTCTCTGCTTATATTATGGATTATGGCCCTTCCACCACTACTGAGATCCTCCTCAGAGAAATAAAATAACTGCTATTGGGAGTTGTGAGGTATCAGACCAGTTAGGGAACATGATACTTACAGCCAATCTGGACTGTGTGAAGTGGATTCAGGGAAAGCAGTGACAAGTATCTGATAATACTTCTGGTAATAATTAATTGCTCCAGGCCTGCCAGTAAGAGGGGCTAATAATATCTCCAAGCCTCTTGAGGGCACCTCTGTATGTTTGTTTTATCAAGACTTCTTCTACAATCTCTTAACAACCTCAGGTACAAGGAGCTGGAAAGGACAAAACTTCGAAAGATCTAAACAAGTGGGATGTCAGAAACAGCCCACATCACCTCACCGTCCATGAGGTTTGTTGCCTTCCATGTTCTGATGGAGGCTTATTCCCTACTCCTTTCTCCTGGGCTCTTATAACACCACCAAGGCCTGCCTTGATGAGTGGTGAGCTCAGGGCTCTCAGGAGTGTTGTCACCACCCACTCTGCTTCTTTATCTCCCTGCCTTCATTTCCACACCACGTAACAACGTGGTGGAGGTGCACTGTGCATATGAGGTGTGGAGGTAGCCCAGGAAAGCTTATAAACAGGACAGGGAAGAAATGAGGATGCCACAACTGGCGATTATCTGTTCTTCCATTCCCTGGAGATGTGCAAACCTGCCGTGCACTTTGGCTGACCCCAGCTTCCCATTTCCCACAGCAGAGCATGTTCCCAGCCTCTCTGGGGAGGACATCCGTGGGGACAGTTCCTGTTTCCCTGCCCTTTCAGTCATTTGTTTTCCTGAGCCTGATACGATTGTTTCTTTGGGCATGGTGTAAAAGATGCCAGCAAGGAACGGAAGCCTCTCATTTATTAAGAAGAAAAGGAGGTTATTGAACTTGGAAGCTGTAAAGCCAGTCGTTCTCTTTTCCTGATCAAGAAGATAACCTGTCCATAGATAAATCATCCATCCAAAGGTCTTCAGCATTCCCTGAAACAATGTAGTCTCCAACTAATAAACAACTGGGTGGAAGGAGGTAGAGATTATCTATGTGCAGACCCGCCAGAAAACATAAGTGGTGGGGCTGAAGGGCTTCCAGTTTGGAGAAACCTGTTTTGTTTTTTTCTTCATTATTTCCAGCAAACTTCAATCCTCTAAGTTCTGTTACTGCTCCATGATTACCATGTTGTCAACAGCAATATGGTTTGAAGTATTATCAGTATCCTTTCAAAAGAAGCATTGAGACTCTTTGAGGGGTCCCCTGTCCTGTGTCAGACCCAGCAAAACTTTGCATCTGATTTGGGCCCGATTACTGCCGATCACTCTTCTACACATCGTGCACTATGAGGCACCATTCTTGTCTGGTAGATAAACACCATCATCATGAACACAACTATTACAAAAGGTAATTCCTCAGCAAACAACAGGCATGTATTTCAATAGCCTGTGTCTCTCCAGTCCCTGAAGCTCTGAAGTGAGGACATGAACTCCAGTACGAATTTCTTTCAGCCATCCTGCTTTGGCCGAGGGTACAGCGGGTCTGGTGGGCTTCTTGTCCCCCTTGCTGCACATCAGCTCCACTGACCAGTGCTAGGTATATTCAGCTGCAGTCCTCGCTCTTCCTTTCAAAAGCATGGCCTCTTTTACAGAAGCACAGTATAGAAGTCAAGTCCACTCTAATACATCCTCTTTAGCTGTAGAGAACTGTGGCATCCCTTTCCATTTTATATTCATCAAGGCTTTGCCTGCCCAGGGGGCTACAGCTATAAGAGACTGGAAAAGATGCTGGGACAGCATGTACAACTGAATGTTAAAATCAATGGCTATAGCCCTAAGAAAGACTCAGTTGGCAGAAGTGGGGTAAAAAGAAAAAGTATTACCTGCCAGCTTGTTTGTGATTTTAAATCATTATTTCCTAGTTAACAATCTTGAATATTTGTGAGTTGGTGTTCTAGTAACTGGACTGATGATTTGGATCTACAGTGGATAATCGAGCAACACCGGATTACGGGAGCACTGGTTATTTGAGCACTAACCAAAGAAAAACAGACATAAGTTATTGTTTAGTTTAACACACGCTGATGTTTTTGACTCAAAAACAACCTTCAGGATTTTTAAATGTTCTAAACAGCTTCCTCATTTTGCAAATCTTAAAACCAACATGAACAAAACCTGTATTTCACCTCATGCAAATGGGTAAAGTGATGGCAGAAATGAAAGGCAGGTAGCAGGTTTGCTGATCCCAAATTAACTGCACTGTCATTTGAAAGAAGAAGGCCCAAAGTTTTAGTGCAATGCTTTGAAAGACATGATGCTTCCAAAAGTCCTGTTTCTCAGCACTGAGCAGAATTCTGGGCTAAATAAATACAAAGAAAGGATTTAAGTAAGAAAATATACATAATGATTGAGAATAGCTTAAAAAATTTTACAAGGCATCAAAAATGCACAACTCTCCAGTAAAGAAAGAAAAGTGTAATTGAGAACAAAAACAGATTTACAATGGAAATGGGAGTAGCTTTAAGTAAGTAAAACATGTATATCCAGTAGTAAGAGAGAATTTCAATATAAATTAGAAGATAGGAATTACTGAAAAAATGATGATGAAAGTGAAAGTGGGGGAAAAAAAGACTGAAAAAGCTTTTTTCTTTTTTTTTTTAAGCAAATTAAGAACTAAACAAGTCCAAATCACAGTATCGATCTCTTATCAGATAGAAATGTTAGACTATTCAATAATAATGCAGACAAGAAAAATTAAATCAATAAATACTTCTATCCTACTGCTGGGAAAAAGCAAGTAGGTGATGAAGACATTGTTGATGACATGTCTATTCTTGTAGTAACTCAGAGGAATTAAATACCACCTACTAAAATCAGGCATTTTAAATCAGTAGGACTGGATACCTCAGACTACACAGTATGTTTCTGCTCTATTTATGTTGATTTTCTGTACTTCTTGGTGCAATGGGTAAGTCCTGGAGGAGAAGAAGAAAACCTATAGTCTGGTATTTTGTAAAGACTGAGTAAAAGGGCACAATTATTTTATAATTATCTCATAACTGTAGTTAATAATAGGTAACTGCAGACCTGTGATCTGAGTCCTGGACTAAATAATTAAGTGGCTAACACAGAACACAGGGAATAAAATGACAGAAATATAACTGGGTGTAATCAACATGGGTTTATAGAAAATCCACTCCACTGAGCTGTGTTAATTCTTTTCTCTGAGGAAACTGTCTGTACCATTGTTAAATATAACAAAGCTGATATGATATACTTGAGATCCTGGAGGGCAGTTTCTCTTCTTGGCAATTTGAGTAAAGAAATTGCTTGACAAACAAAAAAACAAAAAACAAAAAACAAACAAACAAACAAAAGATAACAGTCAATAAACAGACTATAAGTGACCTATCAGACTGGTCCCAAAATACAACTGAGAACTAGAAGTGATTGTTTTGTTTATAGCACATTTGTACCAAGATCCTCAAGGGTGTTTGATGTCACCATATTTTCAGTCACTAACCTGGAAGAAAACATCAAACATTTTGCAAATGTCACTGAGTCCACAAGAGGGACAAATCATGAAAAGAGAAACTACTGATCAAGAGCACCCCTGATGACACCGTGAGTCGGGCAAACACAGAAAGGGAACAAGGAAGTTCCTTTGGCACAAGGAAGTTCATGTCTTTCACATCCACAAGTAGACTGGCTGTAGCTCTGCTACGGGGACTTTGTCCAGGGAAGCAGTGACTCTGCGGAGGACTGAGCTCAGGGTGGCTGGGGACCTGCATATGAGCTCTCAGTGCAACATTCTTCATGATAGGGCTGATGGGATCCTTGGATGTACACAACAAGGCAGGGTGTGCACCTGTATCACCACAGTCCTGCCTGCTTAATGGTCCAATTTTCATGAAGTTCTCTGCTGTCAAAATCTCACCATTATGTCTTCTACGTGACCCCTAACTTGGCAAATTAGAGAAAATGCTTATTTTCTGGTTCCAAAGTCAGCTTGCTCTAATGACTACCTGCCAGCTTGAATAAAAAAGGTACCTTCCAGGACTGTCTTCTCACCTTGTACTAATCATGTGAGATCTTAGATTTACATGTGTACTGCTAGAATGTAATTTTTAAGGCTTAAACCTGCTTCCTTCTAGTCCAGATTCCAAAAATAATTTATTATTTGTGAGGTAGCCCAGAAAGCAGTGTCATGAGTAGGGACATACAGCATCATCCTGGGGATTGTTGCTCATGCGTTTCAGAAGCTGCTCCCATCTATGAGCAATGTCTCATCTCTCATTCCTGGAAGCACAGTGCCTATTTTTGCTCTCCATATAAGGGAAGCAGTTTGAAGGACACAAGCAAGACTGTGAGAAGCAGATGTGATGAGAGAAGACTAGAATTACTGGAAAGCAGAATGAGAATAGTAAAGAACATTCGGAAGACAACAAAGCAATAAAAGATAGTGCCAGGGAATAATCCACATGTGCCAAGGGACAGCTCACAGACAACTGGAACATAGAACCTGCCTCCTTCAAGCTTAATATAGACGATGCCCCACAAAGAACCTAAGTGTGTTGGTATCAAAGGGTATCACACACCAGCACTTGAGCTGCGTCTGGGAGATTCATGTCTGCCCAGCATGAGGGTGTGTCCTGGTTTGAGCCAGGATAAAGCCAATTTTTCTTTTTACTGATTTTTTTTTTTTCTTCAGTAAGCTTTCTTGTAGCTAGCAACAGTGTGTTCTGCTAGGCTGATAAGACAGTGAAATGTTTTTCTAAGTACTGAGGCTTCAAGGCTGCACCTGCACTCTGCCGGCTCAGACACTATGGGGAGATCTGTGACCCCCCCGTAGGAGGCTGAGTTAGACAGACAGCAAAATTGGCCAAAGATATTCCATTCCATATATCTACGTAAGCTCAGAGGAAGGTCAGAGATCACAGAAGACAACTTCCTTCCTTCTTCTCCCCTTCTCTTCCGTCCATGGCCGGTGTCGAGGGAGGACTCTGTTCATCCATCACCGTCGACCCTTAGGCTCGAGATCTCCTGACCCCCATAACTCTCTGCTTTCTCCAGCAGCAGCTCCGGGATTCCTCGGGACTCTTCCCAGTTCAGGGAAGTGCTGTGGGAGTTGCTGGGGTGGGGGGAGGCGAGAGGTATTTGCCCATACCTGAATATATATCTGTATATAATTGTATGTATTTTCTTGTATCATTCATTAGTGTTTTAATTAAAGCTGTGTAGGTTAGTTTTCAATCCAGCCAAGTCTCTCTCTTTTTCTCTCTCTCCTTCCTTACCTGGGTGGGAGGGGGAGGGGATCGAGAGCATTGTTGTCGGACCTGCGTCAAACAGTGACAGGGTGCCAGCAGCCTCCTTGTTTGTTACTGGGCTGCTTCAGCTCTATTTATTGGAGTAAAAATGTCAATCCTGGTGGGCTGTCTGCGAGCCTACAGAGACTTACAACCAACCAGCCACCAATCATGTATCCAGAACAGACCCTCAATAATACAGAGGCTTCTCCAAATCCTCTTGGATGCTGTTTGCTGTATCATCATGCCTGTTGAAAGCTATGTGACTGTCCTATTAGTAGCTTTTAATTTAGCTGGAAATTGATACTTGCATTAACAGGTCTACCTGATGCCAAAGACTTTGACTAATGCCAAAGACATTACTAATGAATCTCAGGTGTCAAAAGTTGGAACCACTTCATTCTCTGCAAACTCGTCCACTGCTGTTACACTCTTTGCATGAATTGCCTATCCTGCCAAAGCATGGAAAACCTGGAATTGTCCTAGAAAATGTCTGTCCTGGGAAAAGCAAAGGCTGTCAAGGAATTAAGGAAAGGGTATTAATTTATTCTTCTCAAGAAAGGATGCCTGGGCTTGCCTGGGCAAAATGGCAAGCCAGGGGAAATAAAACTCTTACTTGTAGAACAACAAAACAAAATAAATAATATAGTCTTCTGCTAGTGTAGCAAAGAGGGCAGGGTCAGGCTGGGTGTTCCAGAGGCAGCATTTAATCTAGCTTGTGTCCCTTACAGAGAAGATAAAACTTCCACAGACTGTCATGGAAGGAGATCTGTGGAAATGACAAGTGCTTCTGATGATCCAGGCCTGGCTGTAGGTAAGATATTTAACAGTGACAAAAGTAAAGATTGCTCTACACAGAACACATATCACTGACCCATGGAAGCCACTGCCACAGACTGGGTCTGAACCCCCAAGGGACTGCTTTTATCCAATAGTAGTCATGGTTTCAACAACTGTGTGTTTGTTACAGAAAGGGGAACAGGCTTCTCTGGAAAGATTTCTATCAGAGTAACAAAGTCTTCAAGCAGCAGGGACCAAGAATTCTTTTTGAGTCATTAGCTCAGCAGTTTTTCACAGCAATAAACCCCAGATAAGGAAACAACCAAGAACAGCACAGCTTGCCAGAGAGGGGTGAGGTAGAGCAGAGGTCCCTGCTTCAGATCCTGACAAAACCCTTCACGTTGACTCCCCACAGCTAGATAGCTACATTGCTGGCATAGGTCATCCATGAGCAGAGGCAGTCTTGGTACCACTGGAAACAAAGCCAGGGAATATGGTCATGGCATGTTTCTGGTGAGAGCTGCTGAAGCCAAAAGCTGTAAGGACTTGAGAAAGTCTCTTGGGGCCCGGCTGTGTGAGCACAGCCATCCTAACCATGTGCTGGCTTGCAGTGATAACATTGTGTGCTAGGGTTGGCATGCAATCCAGGTGAAGTCACAAGAGGAAAAGCTTCCCACCCCACGCAGTCTCAGCGGTCACATCCACATCTCCTCACCCACTGAACCGCCCTTCACCACGCTCCACCCAGCTATCCCTCCTGCCTGGCTTGCTTCCACTGTGCTGGGGTGGGGCTGGCTCACAAGTCGCCATTGTGTTTCCTAGGAAGTCCTGTTACAGCAAGTACCTGCTCAGACTGGCTGGGCACGAAGGCTCAGAGCCTCTGCTGCCCCAACCTCCATCTGCATCAGCACGCATCTTTCCAGCACTATTCTAAGCAGTTTCTAATGATACATCACACCACTGACTCTTCCACATGCATATTCTTGGCCTCTGCCAAAGTTTAAGTCTGTGGGGAATAAGGTTAGAAATGAAGAAAAGCTGTGGCATCATGGTAATATAGAACTTCCACCAAAAAAAATTTAAATGTCCACTGGTTAAGGAAAGACTTAATTCTTGTTCAGCTCAGGAGGAGAATAAATGTTTCAGGTTTAAAGTCTGAAGTACATGACAAAGCCATAGATGATGGTATGCAAAGGAATGACTTGGTCTAGCCAGAGGAGAATTAAAGCAATACTAATAAATTACAATTAATACCTCTTATCACTGAGCACTGCAGTGGACACTAATGAAGCCTTGTTCACTTTGGGATATCACTGCAGCATAATTCAATAAAAAGGTAAACCAAGCACTCTGAATCTGCGGGAGAGACCTGTATCTAGCCAAGCAAAGATGGTCCCTGGTGGCTCCCACTGGGGACTCTGACTTCTCCCACCCAGTACAACCAGACAGCAAGATGCATGGGTGCCACCACTGACAGCGGGACAGTGCTCTGGGATGAGGGGCTGGTGGCCAGGAGCTGGTGGTGGCATCTTCTTTGTGAAATGTTGGTGCTCATCTCCAGCATCTTTGGTGGTCTCTCAGTGGTGGAAGTGGCTGCCGATGTCATGGAGTGTGAACCAGGCAGACGGTTACATGGGAAACAGGAACAAAGAGGGGGCGATGCTGCTTACTGGAGCTATAGCATATGGAACATAAAGAGGGAGAGTGATGCAGTTTGCAGGCTGTTTACACAGAACAGGGTGAAATGGAGAAATTCCTTGACCTGAGAGGGGATGCCTTCTGCTCTTGCCCTGAGGTCCTAACCCCATAGCTGCCAACAGTGAGTTAACCTCCAACTGTAATGCCAGAAAGAATTGCTGTGATCATCTAGCCCCACACCTTTGAAAACTAAGGTCAGAAGACTTGACAGAAATCCTTCCCATCTCTTCAAGGATCTACTTACTGACAAGAATCCAGTCACGATTCAAAAGGCTCCTGTGGAGGATCCTCTACAACCTCAATGAGTTTTTCTAGGGTTTACCAAGACAATGTTAAAAATATAGTACTTTTTTTCATATTACTCTTCTTTTTTTTTCCCCTGGTTTCAAATTCCATTTCATGGATCTTAGTATCCTTCAGTCCGCTAGACCACAGAAAGTTTGTTCCCCAAGCAAGTATATATAGACACTGAAAAAAGTTAGCCCTTAGCTTTCCCTTTTCCCTTCAACCTCTTGCACTGGAAGGCACACTTGCAGTTATTTAACACCTTCTGGCATTGTCCCTGAAACCTCTCCCATCCAGGAACCACCAACAAAAGCACTAAAAAGTGTACATGGGAAGTGGCTGTGTCAGTGCTAAATGACACACACACTCAGCCTCTCCCTGAGCTATTCATCTTGAAGTTGTTTACCAAAAGCTGCATGACTTCCCCCAGCTATGGCACCATCCCGGAATTTTGTCGTCAGCCAGTGAGCTGCACCAGCCCCCACTTCTTCCCTGTCACTGCTTCCCAAGGCAAACTTGCCAGCTGATAAGTATAGCCTGTATTCCTTATTCTTTGCCATGTGACTTACAGCAGCTAATGTTATGCTTGGCCCCATCCTTCTGGCTGATCCAGACTTTTGCAGTAAGGCTAGCTTGCTGATGTTTTAGTCATTGCCACTGATCAAGGACTATTTTGTCTTCCAGATAACTGATAGAAGAGTTTAGTAGCATACAGCCACAAATTACCAACTCTACAATGCTTATTCCCCCCTACAATTACACATCTCCACACACACTGGAGGCTGACACATTTCCTGTAAAGTTCTAATGTCTGTGTTGCAAGAAATAGTAATAACAAAAATCTCTAAAAGCACTATACCAGCACTATCTATTTCTTGCTGAATCTACCTTGTGTAATTTGGCTGTAAGTGCTTTAAGGTAAAAGTTACCACTTGATAGATGTTTCTGGAGGGCCTATGGCAAATGGGGCCCTAATTAAAAAGCAGCATCTTCCTCTCTGGCTGGGACAAAAACCAGCTTATGCTCACCCTTCACATCACCCCGTGTCAAAGGAGCTAGTCTCAGTGCACGCTAGAATACAGGCTTTCTGGTTTTGCAAGGATGAGGGACTAGGAAGATGGATAGCAATGCAGCAGGGAAAGTGAAACAGGACGGTAGACAGTCAAAGCTTTTCTTTATACCGGTGTAAATATGAACCTCTTCCCACATCTTCCTTTCAGTTGCCGAATACACAAAGATGGGATTGGGTTCCCATGCCTGGTTGCCTCAGGGACAGCACACAAATTACAAATAAGCAAATATATGGATTCCCTGACTTCCAAGGGATTTTTGAAGATTAACTACTTAACCCCTAATTATACCAACACTGGCTGGTTAATTAATAAGGTGAGGCAACACCCTTGACTGGTAAGATTCATTATGAAAAAAGGTGGATTGTTCCATCCCAGGGAGGAGAAGGGCTCATGGGTCTGGCATCTCGCTGTGCAGATTTCCCACCTGATACAGGCTTCCAGTAGTCTGTATCTACAGGAATGTCTGGCCTTTCCAATTTTATTGTAGGATCACAGTATAAGAAGGTATGAAATCCAATGGCTTTGCTCAGTGTAAACAAAGAATCCAAGTGCTACAGAGTCTTCCTGGAAAGGCACTTTCCCCACTGTCATAGCTGACTAAAGTGAGAACAACCTACCTCGTAGATTTCATTTTAGCTATGAGGAGCACCTTGGTTTCCTGCATCATCCAAGCACTTTGCTCATCCGTGTAAGACCATGCACCAGAGAAGAAGGTAGCACACTCCAGGCTGCTCAGGGCTGGCGTTTCTGATTCTATGACTGGGAGCAAAGATGTGGTTGAAACAGCAGTCACTGCTGTCACAAAACACCAGCCCTTGCAACGTGCTGCTGTGTATTAAACTTCCAGTAACCCTTACTTTATTCTCTTGACTAGAACCAGGCAACACAAATCAGTGCTTTAAAAGCACTTCCAAATATCAACAGCCTACATACTCTGGACCCCAAAGTATAGGTGTGGTCCATGGTGACAAACCTGTGAAGACTTTTAATGCAAAGAGCCTACCTGCCCAGAACAGCTTCAGAGTCCCAAGCTGCAATACCATTGCATTCAAGCTAGCAGGAGAGATGGGGATCAACTGAACATCCCCAACTCCTGCCTATGACAGTTCCCCTGTTATCCAGTAAGTAAAATGGCAAATACTTCCCTTTGGTTATATCTTCCTCCACATTACTTTTAGGAATACAGGCTTACTCAGAGATCTCATACAGAGGATCCAACCATGCTAGAGACACAGTCCTCCAAGATAAATTCAGGATAGTTATATGGGGGATAAATTCTGTTTCTTGGAATGTGGAGGGAGCAACAGGACTTGGGGACCCATCATTTGTGTGCTTGCCCCCACAGAGGCCCTTAGCCTAGCTAGCTAAAAATGTACAGTATGAAGTGTACTCAATGGCTAGGACACTTCACCAATGTACAAAACACTGCCAATACTTCTCTTGCCTTTCCCTAATTATTTTCTCTCTCTTTTCATCTTTCCTTTTGGTTTTGACTCCTTACCCTTTCTATCTCCCTCTGCTTTAGCTTGACTGGGTTTTCATTGCTTCTTTACCCCATGACTCTATATTCAATAGCTTCTTCTTCAATGATCCACACAACTAGAATTAGACACTCCTGTTGTTAGACCCTTATTGCTTTATACAGGAAGACCCTCTTTATAGCCCAGAGCTTGCAAAGACTTCTGGAATGTGAAATGCTTTCTCCTTCCATTTTGAGGGCAAGCAGCTGAAGAGACCAGGAATCCTGCTTCCCCTCACAAATGTCTTGGCCTTCCAGATATCGACCTTACCTTTAGATCCTGCAGCTCAGCACATGTGCTATCATATATCCCAGTGTTTACTCAGCCTATGCCATCTGATAGGTCACCTATATTAAAGGAGGTGATTAACGTCTACAAACAGATGATATATTTTTGGAAGGGCAAGGCAAATTCAGAAGGGCTTACTGAACTCTTTGATCATTTAAGCTACTGGTTACCAAATAACCACCAGTACTCTTTCCATAAACCCATTTATTCTTAGCTACATGAATCCCCATCCCCATTTCCACATCAGCATCTACTCCTAAGCTACGTCTTTCCTCCCAGCTACACCAAGTAGTTTCAGTAACCCATCCCCCAAGTGCTCTCCTTTTCCTGACTGAAGACACATCATGCTGCTTCTAAGCCTCCCACAAAAATTGTAAGAAAATCTACTTAATTCAGGGATTTCTCATCTCTTTTCTCATTCCCCCATCAGTTTTTACATTAACATCTGCTGCTTCTACTTAGTCTCATTTTTAATAAAAGCATAAGAGCAACTAGAGAAATCTAAGTCTGATAGAGGCATAATGTCAGAAGTACTCACCCACTTTCATTATCTCCATGTCCTGCTTTTTATTTTCTCTATTCCCTTTTTTCTTCTCCTTCTTGCTTTTTTTGTTGGCATGGTGAACTGCTACACTAGCTCTGCAGCAAATGTGAGCTGGTCAGTGCTGAGTACAGGAGCAGCTCAGCTAGGAATTCAGATCCCCTCTTTGCTGCACACTGGACAAAAACTGGAGGTGGCTGGTTCTGGGTGCCTCAGAGGAGCACCTGCAAATGTCAACACCCTTAAGGACACCACATAGGATGTCCATGGAAAAACACTGAGCTAGAGCACGACTTCAGGAGGACACATATATCTCACACCTACCTAAAGCAGGAGTATACATCTCAAAATGGGACTTATAACCTTGAGAGAAAGCTAGGAAGCTTTTCAAGAACAATAACCAGACAGCTAGATAAAGTGCAAATATAAGTCTTGGTCTTAAATGGGCAGATTACCAGTGGGACATACAGGAAGCACAGTCCCACTTTGTAGCACTGTGACAGCTTTGTCTAACGTAACATACACTTCATCACATACGCTCTGCTGATCCACTGGGCAAACTCCAACTTCATAGCTGTCTCTGCAGACAGTGGATTTCAGAGGTTAGGGGAGTAGGTGCTGCTTCACATCATCCAAGAAAAGCGGGAAGTTAAATCTGGTCATTTACTTCCTGATCTTAGGCACTGGCCATAACACTTACCTTCTCCACCAGCCCTACATTGTGCATCAAGTCATCTGGTACAACTCTGAAATCCTGTCTGACATCAGGCCCTGACAGAGAGGCAGAGGGACATCTTGCTTCTGTGTCCCAATGGACTGTAGCATGAACTAGATAGCAAGATCCTCAGGCTTCCACCAGATGCAGACTTTGGGGACGTTACTGACAGATGCCACAGACTTCCAGGGTGAGGTGGCATCAGCAGCATAGGGAATCTAAGTACCAGGGTCTCAAGAGCTAACAGCATGTGCCAGGTGGCACACTGGACACAAATACCTTGACAATATTCAGCTGCCCAACTCCTAGGTGCCCAGATAATCAGTATTCATTTCAAGGAGCATGAGGTGTTTACTGTCTTCAGGGTGGTGTGCTCCTGATCCTGGCCAGCATGAACAGGGCCAAGTGAAAAAAAAAAAAAAGTCAAAGTGCAGGAAAAGAAATTTTGATGGCTTGAAAAGGGGCATAAAAGTGAGGAAGCAGAGTCAGTAGGTGGTTAAACACCACTCAGGAAAGATGGCATGTGAGGGGACAGCAGACAGCCATAAAATGGGGACATAAAGAGTCCACCTAGAGAAACTGAAACCTGGTGGAGAAGCCACGAGGAGCTTGAAGCTGAAGAATTACAAGGGTAAGGCAGCAGGATCTGGGAGGCAGGAGGCTGGGGACTGCAAGCAGCACTGCAGCAACTGAAGAAAAACAAGCTGTTCATTTAGACAGCATAGGGGAAAAGTCAGGTTTTAGAGGAAAAAGTGGTGAGATTTGACAAGTCCATAAACAAGATAGGGTTGGGATACAATAAAATGTGTGGTAATCTGGATGTCACCATGGTAATCAGAACAAAGCTGAAGTGCTGGTGCTGATGAAGAGAGGTGATCTTGGGAAAAGGCCCGGGTTTCCCACACATTGAGTTCCAGATGTTGGTAGGAGATGGTGGAAGATGAAGAAATGGGGAGGTGCTGGAACAAAGAGATAGTAGTACAAGATGTTGGACAGAAACAGGAGAAAGAGAACAGAGGTGGAGAGCAGTTCAAAAGCACAGGAAATATCAAAGCTGGTGGAGAGAAAACAAGAGACTCCTAAAGGTGGCTGGAGCAACATGAAATATTCCTGTGAGAACAACTTTGGGATTACGATACTGAAAATAATCTTGAAGGTATCCAAGCAAGTACTGGAGATGAAGAACTTGGCAAAGGTAATGTGAATACAGGGAATGCAGGAGGAGTTTGTTCCATTTTGCAAGTTTGTAGCATGTGGAAGTGGTTACAGGATTACCATAGTAGTGCTATTTAACAGATACAGGATAATAACATTCAATAAATAAGAGAGGTGCATAAATCTATTTTCTGAATAAGAATGGAAAAAGGAAACAGCAGGTTAAATTGAAATTTTCCCTTTATTTCAGTGGAAGTTCCTGTTGTTTATTATAATTTCTTCCTCTAAAAAAGTCCCTTGTTTCACCTTTCATAATTTGTAACAGGTATCAGCTTCACTCATCCAACAAATCTTCAGCCATAAAAAAGTGAAGGACTTTGACCCCAAGTTTTTCCATTAAATCTTCATAATTTTTTTCTCCACCAAGAAATCTTTGCATCATTACTATTCTCTCCAACTCAGGAAGAAGGACACTAAGTGTAGGATCCTTCTAATTAAAAAAAATTAAAATCAAACCACAAAAAAAACCTCCACACCCATCACATTCTTATACATCCAACTTTTTCACTCAAAAGGAAAGTTCTTCTTCTTTCCAGTCAGTTCTACAATAGGTTTTGTTTGTCCTCTAGTGGCAAGATACTGTGCACCAATTTGGCACCAGTTACAAGTTCCAAACATGACATACCTGCTCAGTAGCTGCTTATCGTTTCCTATTCAGGGGTCCTTGGTTCAAACCCATAAAGAGGACTCTCCCAAGCATATGAAGTTGCTTGCCTGTAAAAAAACCATATCTATTAAAATTGCCATGGGCCTACAGGTGTCAGTTACATGTTGAAAAATTATACCTTCTTCTAGTGATAGTTAAGATTTGTACAAGGACTACTTTGGTGCTTAATACACTGAGAGAAAGAAGATATTTCTGGAAAAATATAAAACAAACAAACAAATAAATAAATAAATGTAAAAGACAACAAAACTCTATAGCTCTGGGTATAACATGCTGCAATCACTTCAGATGGCTTACATTGCCAGCTCCATTAGGTACGGAAAGGTGACAGGTACCCCAGCTTCTGCAAACCCCAAACCTAGCACAAAACTCACGTGCTGCCATGCCAGTCATATGGGCACACCCGGTGCTCCACGAACGTAGGAGATGATTCCACCCTGGCCTTGTCTCAGGTGAGGGCCATTTCTCTGTTACCTCGCCCTGGACCGGAGTCCCACAGAGGCTGCAGGCGATTCAGCCTCCCATGCTCTTCAAGGTTCTCTGCAGAGCTGCTCAGGAGATTACACAGGCAATGGCATTTTATCAGCGCTGCTGCGAGGTGAGGGCGGACGTGATAAGGAGGTGTTAAAAGTCAACGAGGTGCCATTGACAAGGATTGAAGCTGGGCTCTCGCTTCCCCACCCACCCTGTGTGCGCTGACGCTGCGCAGCCCGGTCGCTCTTTCACCAGCTGCTGCTTTGGCAGGAGGCACCTCTGGCCCTCTCCTCTCGGCTGGCAGCCTCCTGTCCAGCCAGCCAGATCATCTCTGCTGGAAGCTGTCACAGCACCAGGCCTGCAGGGAACAAGGCTTTTCTTATGAAGCCCCTGTGGGTTCCCCCAGTGAGCACTAGAGAGATCTTCTTGTTGCTCGAATGTGCAGATGGAAGGGTAGCCTGGTTGCTTCAGTTCCTTCCCACCATTCCCTCCCAGAGAGGAGAGATCTGTTCTCTGGAGTGACTGCTTTCCCAGGCAGGTGTTCACACGTGCTGCCTTGAGCGGAGCAGAGCCCCCAGCAGCATACCTGCCATACACCCCTGCACTGGCAAGCCCCAAGGCTTGAGAAAACCTGCTGTGACTAACAGCTTGATTAGGACCTAAGTCTTTTTCCACTAAGTCTGCAGGGAAAGGTGAAGGAGCTCATAAGAAATGTATTTATTTTGTGCAACCACAGTCCCTGAGCTGGAATCACACAAGCAGCCAGCAAACCATAGGCTTAACCACATCACAGGACAATATGTGTTGTTAGAGGGAAAACATCCTGGCTCTGTCCGTGCTGTGGTGACCATCAACTCCACTTCGCAGCAGCAGAGACAGCCTAAGTGGCCACAGACCAATCAGAGTGTTTCAAAACAACCCAAAACTCAATAATGTCTTCCACAACCTACATAACAAGGATCCACGTGTACTAAGGACACCAAGGATGCTCCCACTGCCTGAGCTAACTCAGCTGAGGCCCAGTGGCTCAAGGAACATTGCTCCAGAGAGCAACCAACTCACCAGAAGAGCACCACTAACAGGCTCTCACACAGAAAATTCCACAAGCACTGCAATGAGCTACAGGAGTCTATTGTCTTCCCATGGGGCAGGTGTGATTGTCACAACCACTGCCTTTCCCAGCTGATGCCAATGAAGTCCTTACCAGCAGCCTCAGCACAGAAGCCCAGATCTGAAAGAAATTTTCAGTTCACCTCCAGAAAAGACATGCGAGTGTGAAGTTGAGATGCACTGGGCATTTAACCAGGCAGGGTGTATCTTACTGGTCCTCTGGCACCCTGAATTACATTTATAGAGAAAGAAGACAGAGCCAGTTCTTCTTGGTACATCCTTGCTGGAAAACACCTTCTGACATACCCGTGCTTTCTGTTTCCTAATCTTCAAAAAGATGCCAGGGGCAAGAAAAGTCCCTCCCTACTCCTTGAGATTCAATACAAAAACACATCCTGCTGATGCATCTTGCAAAGCAGCAGGCAGCACTGGCAGAGACCCCTGCCCGCTCTGGGGAGAGCAGACACATTGGGTTTAGTGCTGAGAGCACGGTGTGAGGGCCAGGCCAGCCCTCACCATGGCATCCCATGCTTGCATTGGCAGGCGCTGCTTCCTGTGTTGTGCAAAACAGATCTGAGGTTCCCAGGACACTTAAAGACCAAGGAATATCATTAAAGGAGATGTTTCTTTCCCTGAAGAAGTAGATTTCCAGTACAAGAACTCCATCTAAGACCACTTAGCTGTGGATGTTGCCCTGTTTATATTTGCACAGGCTGTGAGAGTATCTCTCACGAGTATCACTGTAGGGATATCTGAAATCAACAGTCACAGGCTATGTGCAGTAAAGGCCCCACTCAAATACTGAGTAGATGCTATTTCAGCTTAGTCTGAAGTGATTTCTCCATTGTCTGTAATTTCTGTTTCTCCCTCCACCCCCACCCTGCAGGACAAGGCTTTGTCTGAAGACAGGATTGTACCTCTGCCAAGTACCATGCTGGGAACCTCAGGGGTTTGTCCTGCTTCGGATTCTTTTTCTTTTGCTTTAGTTTTTAAACACACCCCTGTCTCCAAAAAGGGAAAAAATGCAATCCCTGAAACAAAAGGTGCCAGAGAACAATGGGAAGGAGGGGCCTACAGTGGTGGGCAAGTAGACTGGTATACATGGAAAGAGACACATGGGTATCATGGGGTTCTTCATGCCAGCACCTCCTTGGTGGCTCCAGGCACTTCCTCAGTGGCTTGTGAGCTTGTTTACACAGGTTCCCTGGTGTCCTTTCCACAGGAGACAAAAATGCTGGCTCCTCTGTTCTCTCTTTCTTCAGATACAGCAGGCATGAGTGAGTGAGTGAGTGAGTGAGTGAGTGAGTGAGTGAGTGAGTGAGTGAGTGAGTGGAAAGGCCTCCCCCCTGCCATTTCTCCCTTGCCCAGTGTTGCTCTGTGGCCCACAAAATAAGCCTTTGCCACATGAGCTTTCTCACTCCCTTTGCTGCTAGAAACAGAACTTCCAGAACTTCAGCACTTTCCAAAAGGAAAAGCAAAAAAAGCATCAGAAGGGGAAAAAAATAATACATTTTGAAACAGGTTCCTTCACCCAACAGCCCCTGGTACAGTGGGCCCTGTGGCTGGGCTGGGTGTGCCCCTGCTGGCTTTGCAGACCTCAGCAGCTACTGCATGGTGTGTGTCCCCAGCACCCACTGCTCGTCCTGGCTCCTGCTTCCACTCTACCACCACCTGGTCCTCAAGTGCTTTAGTCAGGGACCTAGCAAGCTCCTCACAGATCTAGCAAGTACCTCATGGACGGGTGTTCAGTGCCTGCTCCCAGCCCCAGGCAAAAACAGGCAGTTTGCTGCTCTGGCAGGCTTCCCTCCAGCATTTTTCACAAGAAGTTGCCCTACCTTGTTTGAGCTTCAGGGAGTTCAGTTTGGGGTGAAGGGTAGGTCAGCTCTTATCTCATATCTACACGCACAACTGTAACCCTTAGAAGTTCCCTTTCCAACTCCAAGAGTTCCTGCCCAGCAGCACAGTGAGGACCACGCTTTCCCCTCTGCTGAGGCCTTTTAGCAGGAGGCAAGCAGTGCCAGCAAGCCACAAAGATTCCTTAGGGAACCCCAGTCTTAAGGAAAATACTGGGGGCATCTCTGACCTTTCTCCTCTGCAGCCTTTGATGCAGGGCTCATGGCCAGGGGAAGGAGCAGAGCCACAGCATCTCCAGTCCAGGCTGATGGGAGCAACCCCAAGATGATGTCCAAGGATGACAGGAGCAGAATGAAATCCCCACACAGGACCATGCAGGCCCTGTGAGAGTCAGAGGTTACAGGGAGCCACCCTGGCCTTCACGTTCTAGAAAACATTTTTAGTGCAGCTGAGGTGGATTGTAGAGCTTGAGCTACAGGATCTTCCGGTTTGTTTAAGCAAATACTACCTCTGTCAGTTTTCCAAATGTCTGCTTACACACAAAATGTCCTAGCATCCTGCCAGGGCTCCAAACATTTGTGGAAAAATTATCTGGGAACCTGTGACCACATCCTCGCCTTGCTTTCTGATCTTTTGAAGACCAATCACATAAATAAAAACACACATGGAAATGTAGGTGTGAAAGATTGTGTTCCCCAAAGCCTTGCAGGTGTATGTGACTTGGGGAGCCCTGCTCAGACCACTGCTGCCTTGTGCTGACCACAGCACATCACACTCAGCTCAAAGTCCAAAGTAGCAAATTATATAACTATAACCCTCACTGCTGGAGGCTGCCACTGGACAAAGACCCCAAACCTGAGCGGGGGTAGGTGGGAAGGGAACAGTGGAGCAGGCAGTTGGTCCTGTGTGTTTTCTTTCCTTAAAGATAAAAATTTACTCCAGTCAAACAAAAAATCAGGAACAATGCAGGAATTTTAAAGAGGCCCAAGCTGCCACCTGACTCAGCGTCTAGGCAGGATATCGATTAGAGAGACTATTCTTTATTCCTCTGCTATTGTTTAAGACTGGCCTCCCTCCTGACAGCAACAGGCGTGGGAACACAGCAGCATTGGTGTCAAAAAGTGTTTTTTATCACTGAGCTGAGTAGAGTGGTCTCTGGGAACCAGAGATGGTGTGTCTAATAGTTAAGAAAAAAGGCATTCAAACCAAAAGCCTTATTCTGAGATCTCTAAGGTCCTGATAATAACTCTGAAGCACATCAACATGATGCACACCCCCACTCCAGCGTTCCTTCTGAGCTGTATTCAGGCTCCAGTGGGTTCAGAGAGGTGCAGAAAGAAAACATCTCTGCCTCCTAAAGATTTTTGGGTCTTTCCTTGAGCCCCAGTAGCTGCTGTGATGGCTGCTCCTATAAACATACCCACCTTGGTTTTACACAAGCCAGAATGGGTTCTGTAAGCAGTATGACACAGTACAGAGAACAGGCTTGCCACCCATGTCCTTATTCCTCCTCTTCAGCAGGTTTTGCTAGCCAGGTTGGAGCCCAGCCTGCAATAGTTACCAGAATAATGTAACTAGGTGAGAGCATCTCCTTCTTATTCAACAGAACCAAACAACGGTAGGGTGGCAGGCATCATTGCACTTCAACTATCCAGGTGCAAACAAAACCCTCCTACGTATGTACAAGGTGGTTATATGTGACATTCCATTGCAAAGGAAGAACAAACCTATAGAGAATATAAAATCAGGAATCAATTGTACAGCCCTGAGGGGAGCCAGAAATATTCTGGCTGGCTGAAGACCTGGCTGATGGTCACTGCTTGCCCCTTACTCCGTCAAATCAGACATGTTCAAGTACTGAAATCTGTTGGTTTTTAATGCATCAAGATGCACCAGGAAATCAAAGATTTTGCTTCATTCCTGCCTGGAGCTAAAAAGTAACTGTACCATTGTCTGTCAGTTCATTTGGTAGGTGTTGGGTTGTTGGTAGCCTGTAGGCACCTGGATAGTTGCTCCCTGGCAACCTCTCTCTAGGCCAAGGATGCTCTCGCAGGATGGTCCAGGTGCTGGCCTAACGAGTAATGGCTCCCACAAGGCAGCATGGACAAAAGCACCTTTCTTGGGGTCTAAGTTCTGGTTTGGTTCGGTGGGTTTTTGGTAAGAGGGGAAGGGTGCCAGGACGGCTGCAGTAAGAAGCTGAGAAGCTCCCCCCTGCTCCAAACCCAGCCAAAGAACCATTAGAGGGACAATAGAAGCACCTCAGCTATTAACATATGAAAGAACAGCTGTAACACCTGAGGAGGAGCACTTAAGGGAGAAGAGCTGTGCTGGGAAAGGAGAGCAGTGGTTGGTGAGGAAGAAGGGGCAGAAGGTGCCCAAGCAGAAGTTTCCCTGCAACCCATGGTGAGATGGCAGCTGTGCCCCTGCACTCATGGAGGAACGTGGTGGAACATTCCCTGAAGGTGCCAGGAGGGGTGAACTTGGCCACTGGACTTGGATTTTGTGGCCAGTGGATTTGCTGCCAGTGGACTCCGTGCAGCTTTGGAA
>NW_009954614.1:1806018-1819691 GCF_000747805.2 Chaetura pelagica | reverse complement strand
TGTCTGTGTCCTGTGTGTGTTTGATTAGTGTGAAATTAAAGTATTGTTTTTTCCCCAAGTTGAGTCTGTTTTGCCCAGGACCTTAATCGGTGAAGGTCCCTCCTTGTCCTTTGTCTCAGCCCATGGAGCTTTGTCCTCACCCCAGAGTGTGTGGGGGGGAAGTTGAGTGAGTGGCCGTGGGGCTGTTCCTTTGTTGTCGTGTTGGGCCTAAACCGTGACACTGAGGGAGGGAGAAAAAATCCAAATGGACATAAGCTGTGCCAGATCATTTGCTCTAAAGACCAGTGTCTTTTGTCCTCATATTATTCAAACCCCAGAACCTCTGCCTGCAGCTAAGCCCCATGTTTGGGAAATCATTCCTCACTTGTCAGGGAGCTGGTCACAAGAATGCTTTCTACAACTTTTTCTATGAGGAGTTAAGCTTATTCAAGAACTTGGAGAACTTAAAGACCAATATGCTTCCTCTGCTAAAGCAGCTGCTCACACTCCTCCAATGAATTTCATCTGCCACCACACTGCTTTGTCTCCTGGCCATTTTAGATCACTCCCACCACTTGAGTCAAAGCTACAGCTTCCCCAGGACTTAGAACATAGTATCTCACAGAGAAGCAGAGATGGCTCCTCAGTACTACATCAGAAATCCCCTGGCACATGAAAAGAAAGATGTCAATCTGTGAAGCACTTCAACGGTTGATTCTAACAGGAATGGGAACTCAGAGGCAAGGATAGTCTGTGTGAAACCTGGGGACAAAGTATCCTCTGCCAAGGGAGCCACAATTACAGCAGAAGGAAGCAAACAAATCCAGAATGCAGAGACCGATTTTTAGGAGGCTTTCTTGTTGAGAGAAGATGAACACAAAAACAAGTGTTGATATACTTTTCTAACCATGAAAACCCAAGCAACCAGACAATAAAAGCCACTCCAACAGAACTGCACCTAGAGAAGCAAATAGTATGTATTTTTGAACACAGAAGGCTCTTCCTCAGTGAGCAATCAGACCTCCAAATTAGGAAAGTTATTGATGGTATGTGGCATATGTACCTGTGTATTACTCACCAGATACATAAACGGGTAGACAGATACATTTGTACTGGTTGTGCACTTGGTCATGGTCTTGTCCCTATCTGGGTCACTACTATACATTTTAAATGGCATCTGTGCTACAATATGCTTTGGGATGTGTCTTTTTATTAATTTTTTTCTGTGTTAGACTTGCAAACTACTTCAGTAATTTCCTTCTCTTTACTTGTTCATGATCTATGACAAAGCTTCCTCCTCAAACCAAGGCCACTTAGTCTCCTAAATAGCTACATCTGGGGAATTTTTGAAAAATATAATCAATATTTTCTCCTTTACTACTTTTATTGATATGTTGTACATTGGTATGATTTACCTGTATGGAAGCTTTTGCACTGACCTTGACCTGCTATAGACCATCTGCTGCCAGCAACTCATAATTCTAGCATCATTCAGGTGGGAAGGAACCTCGAGAGGCTTTAACTTCATGTTCTTTAACTTCATCAGCCAAGAACAGCCTCCTTTTTCGACACCAGTTTCCCCAGCAGTTCATCCTCACTACCAACACTAGACAGACTAGGATTCTAGCCTTGACTGTGGCAAAGCTGAGGAGTGGTGTAGCTCAGAGGGCAGCCTGTTAACAGATACAGGAATCTGGAGGCTGTGCAATGCAATGCAAGAAGCATCAGAGAAGCTTTCCAGAGCTCAACGTGCCTTAAGATAGCTTAAGGTATGCAGCTGGTGGGTTTCCTCTGTTGTGTCCCCATTCTCCTTTGCTGCAGCTTACAACAGATTCCAGAATTAATTTCTCCATATTAACCACACTTGCTGTGTCACCACCTGTTCCAACTACTGGAAATGCTGTAGGGCATTTCTCACCATCACCAGCTGGGTTCAGCAACTTTGACAGGAGATAACGGTAGGAGCCCAAAGGAAGCAAGAAGCTCAGAAATCTCCATCTTCTGAGATCTCTGGCCATTACCAAGCACAGAAAATATTGATGTTGGCATCATATTAAGTGTCTTCAGCTCCATCTTCTTTTTTCATATCTGAACCATCTCACAGCTGCGTTACACTTGGAAACAAAAATGTGAGTTCCCATCAGGTTCAGCACCAAGTGGACTGCCTGCACAAAGCATGCCAGATACCACTCCACAGATCACCATTGACCTCTGTGTGGATTCCTGGAATGTTGGTCTATTTGCTTACACAGCTGCAGGCTACTATTTCACATCACTTTGGTAGCTGAAAGATAATCTTGTGTCATTCCTGTGCTGAAGTTTCCATGTGGATCTGCTTTTCAGAGTGAAAAATAATTATTTTTAATTATTTGAAGCAATTCCTCAACATACCTTTTTCAAAGCAAGGATGATCACACAGTTCTAAGCAGAGGAGGAAAAATGGAAAGGATTGCTCTGGAGAAAGGAAAGTTGTGTGAGCTGGCTTGGAAAGAATTTGACTGGAATCACAGAATAACAGAATCTTAGGGGTTGGAAGGGACCTCGAAAGATCATCTAGTCCAACCCCCCTGCCAGAGCAGGGTCACCCAGAGCACATCACACAGGAACGCATCCAGGTGGGTTTTGAATGTCTCCAGTGAAGGAGACTCCACAACCTCCCTGGGCAGCCTGTTCCAGTGCTCTGTTACAGTAAAGAAGTTTTTTCTGATATTCACATGGAACCTCCTATGCTCCAGTTTGCATCCATTGTCCCTTGTCCTATCACTGGTCATCACTGAAAAAAGCCTGGCTCCATCTCCCTGACACTCACCCCTTACATATTTATAACCATTGATGAGGTCACCCCTCAGTCTCCTTTTCTCCAAGCTAAAGAGACCCAGCTCCCTCAGCCTTTCCTCATCAGGGAGATGTTCCACTCCCTTCATCATCTTTGTGGCTCTGCGCTGGACTCTCTCAAGCAGTTCCCTGTCCTTCTTGAACTGAGGGGCCCAGAACTGGACACAATACTCCAGATGTGGCCTCACCAATGCAGAATAGAGAAGGAGGAGAGCCTCCCTTGACCTACTAACCACACCCTTTCTAATGCACCCCAGGATGCCATTTGCCTTCTTGGCCACAAGGGCACATTGCTGGCTCATGGTCATCCTCCTGTCCACCAGGACCCCCAGGTCCCTTTCTCCTATACTGCTCTCCAGCAGTTCAGCCCCCAACCTGTACTGGTACATGGGGTTGTTCTTCCCCAGATGCAAGACTCAAAACTGGAAAACTAACTTGGATTTCCCCAGACCTATCAGAGAGGAACGGGAGAAGATCTTCTCTCTAAGGTTTTTTGGATGGGGCTGTAGGGAGTGCAAGACAAAGCACCTCATGATGCCAGCATGGGCAGCCACAGGAGCTCTGAGAGAAATGTTTAAGTCAGGTTTAGATTGACCCTCAATTGTGGCACCTCGGAAGTTCTCCAGCTCTTAGGAATCTTATGGCATTAAAAGACCAGCAGCTACTCTCAAGGCAGCATTCTTCATGTTTTCCAAACAATTTGGGAACTGCAAATCAGTGCAGATTTCTCAGCTCAGTGACTGTGATGTTGTCACAGTATTTTTCTACCAGCATACTTCGAAGCCATTTAGGTTTTCTCCCCAAATGTATCCATCCATCCTCCTCCAACAATCTCAGCTCTTGTTGACTATTACCTATAAAATTATTGATGTTAGAAATGCTGACGCAGGAAGATGAGGCTAATAAAGAACATTTTACCAGATGTTAGTTGAGTGATACTGCATCATTTCATGCAGCACATTACAAAACCTCTTGCTTCCCTGCTGTGACAAATTGTTACTTTCCCCTAGAGAGAGAAGTGTTCTTCACAAAGCTGGCCTAAGAGGAAAGTGAAGAAAGAGTGGGGGAACAGCAGACAACATTAAGGCTTCCCATTTCCTTGTTTTCTGCTTCTTGTGGACACTTGTGAGTGGATTTTAACCACTGCCATTCATATTCTGAAGTGCTCTTTCAGTAAGCACATCCTGTGGTGTCCCTATTTTGGTGACAAAACTCCTAAATACTGACTGCATTGTCAAAAAAATCAGTCTTGGGCTCCTCTTGGTCTGAAAGAACCAATTTATTTTTCTCCTTCAATGGGCATGGGATAATTATAGAAGTTCCCCACATCATACCATGTGGGTATCACATGCAAAAACCATCTATCCTACTAATATGCATTGCTTAAGGATCTCTGTTTCTCACACACACAAAAAGCCCATCCCCAACCAGGGGGAAAGAGAAAAAAAAAAGTTATTATTTTAATTGCTATTTATGTCATCTCTCAATTGGGCTTGGGGGGTCATTTTTAAGGAAGATAAGTTTCCATTTTCTCACCAAGAAGCCAAACTCCGTATTTGAGTACAGAAATGCAAGATTCAGCTCAAAGCAAATTTTCAATCTTGTTTCAATCAAGTTTAAACATCTCTTCTTTTTCTATACTTTTAAGGAAAACAATAAACATAAGCAAACAAACACAATCCTGTCTGACATCACTCACTGTTCAGATTTTATCACCATTTTTTCTGTATGAGCTCATACAGGGGTCTTAACACAGTTCAAGCTCATTTTGATGTCATCTGTCAATCACCAGATCAGAGAGAGACAAAAACAGGAACCCAAAAATGAAACATCTCAGTACAGGCTAGCAACTTTGCAGGTAGTTTTCTTTAAAGTGTCCCATGGTGGGAGCCCTGGTGACAGAGGATATAAAGAAGGCAGAAGTGCTGAACGCCTTCTTTGCCTCTGTCTTTACTCCTGCAGGATTTCCCAATGAGCCCCAGATTCATACAGCCCCAGAAGTAGTCAAGATTGATGAGGAGTTTGACATAGTAGATGAGGATTGGGTTAGGGATCAGTTGAGTAATCTGGACATCCATAAATCGATGAGTCCGGATGGAATGCACACAAGGGTGTTGAGGGAGCTGGCAGAGGTCATTGCTAGGCCACTCTCCATCATCTTCAGTAAGTCATGGGTAACAGGAGAGGTGCCTGAGGACTGGAGGATATCTGTAATGTTTAGAATAACCTCTTTTTGAAGACATACATAATAAAAACAAATGTGGTGGTAGAGAAACAGTTTTGAATTCCTGCAGATTTGCTGAGCTGTGAATTCAGAAAAGGTAAACCTCTGAAAGAGGGAATTTAAAAGCATTTTAAAATGCAACATTTAGATAAAACAAATAAACAAATAAATAAGTGGTTATAATAGAAAAATAAAAATAAAACAAAATATGGGATAATCTGAAATATTCTCTTCCATTTTTTTAAATTTGAACAACAGAAGCTGTTACCTGTCCTACCTTACTCCTAAACACTGAAACCCAGAAAGAAAAAACAAGGGACAAAAAAACCAAACCATTTTACACTCCTACAAAATTACACATATTTATATTTCAAAGAATCATTGCATTCTAATTATTCACAGTACTGCTATGACTTTTCACTCTACTTTGAATTTCTTCCCCTTAATAGCAAGTCTCCTTGCTTTCTCTTTTAATGTAGCAATACTACAGAATCTAAAAGAAGAAAGGTAAAGAAAGAGAGAAAGAAGGATAGACTGAGAGTGAAAAGCCTGACAACTGTGTAACAAACAAGAACATAGTAGAAAAAAAATGTATTGTACTGAAGCTGAAAATTCTTTTTGAAAAATGTCAGAAGACCAGGTAGATTATTAAGCAATACAGTAAGATAATTATTTGTTTGCCTTGTTTGTACAATATTAACTACCTAATTTGTAAGGCATGGTGATAGAATTTAAATGCTAATAAAATCTTAACTGAGCTGATGTAATCACAACAAAACAGATTTTATATGAGTACATATCCTGTGTGGAAGGAACAAAATACCCAGCAGGACCAGAACCCTGGACTTCCACAGGGCAAACTTTGGTCTCCTCAATCATCTATTAAGGGAAATCCCATGGGACAGGGTGCTAGAAAATAAAGGAGCTCAAGATAGCTGGTCAACATTCAAGGACCACTTCTTGCAAGCACAGGATCAGAGTGTCCCAATGGTTAGGAAATCTAGTAAGGGTGCTAGGAGACCTGCATGGTTAAAGAAGGAACTACTGGGCAAACTTAAGTGGAAAAGGAAAATCTACAGATCATGGAAGGAGGGGCTGGTCACGTGGGAGGAATATAGGACTGTTGTCAGAGGATGTAGGGAGGCAATTAGGAAAGCTAAGGCCTCCTTGGAACTTAACCTTGCAAGTCAGGTTAAGGATAATAGAAAGGGCTTTTTCAAATACATAGCTAGCAAAACTAGCAGTAGAGGCAATATTGGCCCATTGAGGAATGAGGTGGGAGCCCTGGTGACAGAGGATATAAAGAAGGCAGAGGTGCTGAATGCCTTCTTTGCCTCTGTCTTCACTCCTGCAGGGTCTCCCTATGAGCCCCAGATTCATATAGCCCCAGAAGAAGTCAAGATAGAGGAAGAGTTTGACATGGTAGATGAGGATTGGGTTAGGGATCAGTTGAGTAATCTGGACATCCATAAATCAATGGGTCCAGATGGAATGCACCCAAGGGTGCTGAGGGAGCTGGCGGAGGTCATTGCTAGGCCACTCTCCATCATCTTCAGTAAGTCATGGGCAACAGGTGAGGTGCCTGAGGACTGGAGGATAGCAAATGTCACTCCAGTCTACAAGAAGGGCAAGAAGGAGGACCCGGGTAACTATAGACCGGTCAGCCTCACCTCCATCCCTGGAAAGGTGATGGAACAACTTGTTCTTGTGACTATCTCCAGGCACATCAAGGACATGGGGGTCATCAAGAGCAGTCAGCATGGTTTTATCAAGGGTAAATCATGTTTGACTAACCTCATAGCCTTCTATGAGGAAATTACTAGGTGGATAGATGATGGTAGAGCGGTAGATGTGGTTTATCTTGATTTCAGTAAAGCATTTGACACCGTCTCCCACAGCATCCTTGTAGAAAAGTTGATCAGGTATGGGTTTGGTGATCAGGAAGTGAGGTGGATTAGGAACTGGTTGAAAGGAAGGAGTCAGAGAGTTGTAGTCAATGGGGCAGAATCTGGTTGGAGGTGTGTGACTAGTGGAGTCCCACAGGGGTCGGTACTGGGACCGGTGTTGTTCAACATCTTCATCAACGACCTGGATGAGGGTATAGAATGTACCCTCAGCAAGTTTGCTGATGACACTAAGCTGGGAGGAGTGGCTGACACACCAGAAGGCTGTGCTGCCATTCAGAGAGACTTAGATAGGTTGGAGAGTTGGGCGGGGAGAAACATGATGAAATTCAACAAGGGGAAGTGCAGAGTTTTACATTTGGGGAAGAACAACACCATGTCCCAGTACAGGTTGGGGGCTGAACTGCTGGAGAGTAGTGTAGGTGAAAGAGACCTGGGGGTCCTGGTAGACAGGAGGATGACCATGAGCCAGCAATGTGCCCTTGTGGCCAAGAAGGCCAATGGCATCCTGGGGTGCATTAGAAAGGGTGTGGTTAGTAGGTCAAGAGAGGTTCTCCTCCCCCTCTATTCTGCATTGGTGAGGCCACATCTGGAGTATTGTGTCCAGTTCTGGGCCCCTCAGTTCAAAAAGGACAGGGAACTGCTCGAGAGAGTCCAGCGCAGAGCTACGAAGATGATTAAGGGAGTGGAACATCTCCCTTATGAGGAAAGGCTGAGGGAGCTGGGTCTCTTTAGCTTGGAGAAAAGGAGACTGAGGGGTGACCTCATCAATATTTACAAATATGTAAGGGGTGAGTGTCAGGGGGACGGAGTTAGGCTTTTCTCAGTGATGACCAGTGATAGGACAAGGGGTAATGGGTGTAAATTGGAGCATAGGAGGTTCAAGGTGAATATCCGAAAAAAAATTTTTTACTGTAAGAGTGACAGAGCACTGGAACAGACTGCCCAGGGAGGTTGTGGAGTCTCCTTCACTGGACACATTAAAAACCCACCTGGACACATTCCTGTGTGATGTTCTCTAGGTGACCCTGCTCTGGCAGGGGGGTTGGACTAGATGATCTTTCGAGGTCCCTTCCAACCCCTATGATCCTATGATTCTATGATCACATTTTGTCTTTGCCTCTGTGAGCATTAAAACCAAGCAGCTACAGTGTATGAAGGACCCAGTGAGAATGCAGTGTGGAAATGTATACAGGGCAGTTGGCAGTTCAGGAGCAGAGTGCATCACTCCATGTATGAGGAGCAAGGGGAGAGAATTGAAGTGAAATCAAGTGGGAAGCTAAGTGGGGAAAGCCCTGCGTTAGGCCATGGGCAGGACATCAGAGCTTAGAAAATGTCCCATCTCTCTCCCCACTCCTCGCAGCTTGAAACATGAGCATTGGCTGAGGCCACCTGGAGAGCCAGCGTGGCTCCCTGCATGGCATTGGCTAGCTGCTGCAGAGAAGCCAGGGACACTCACTTCCTTGCCTTTGTGGCTGTAAGTGAATAACACCCACACCTGCTTCCTCTGCAAGCTGTCACCTCTTCTGGGTACAGGGCTGTTAGAAACAGTCAAGCAGATGGTATTTTACCAGGAAACCCAGGTGTCCAGAAATACAATTAAGGATACTTGAATTGACCAAACCCTTCACTCTTCCAGAAAACCAAAGTGGATACAAAGCTTTTCCAAGCTTTCCTCTAATAAATACTCAGGACTCCAGGCTGACAACTATAGGTGCCTAATGCACCCCTGTGAGCCTGTTTGCCTTTAGGCAGCCACTCAGAAGGTGCAGCATGAAGGAGCAAAGCTGTCTGCTTCCCTTGCACTGCTCAAGGCACCTTCCCTGCCTGTGCACCACAACATTGCTGGGAGTCAGCCTAGCTTGTAAGCTCTTGCCAACAACTGAAATACAATTTTAATCTCTGTGTGTGTGCAAACACACACCTAGCGCATAGATATTTGGTCTTCTAATATAAAATGTGCCCTTCTAATCTGCTTGGGCCAACAGTGTCCTCCTGCCCCTTCCATTCGCTGTAATTTGTATTGTTAACAGAAGGCTTTAGAATCCAGCCAACACACATCATCAAATTGGTGAGAAGATCCATTACTCATAAAATTGTGCAATTAAATTAGTTCTTAATTTTACCCGGGAGGTCTTGTCTTGAAACACTACCATCATGAAAGAGAACAAGCTGGCTGGGAGCAATAAGGACCATCTGAGAATCCTCCCATAACTCAGGCTGTTTACTTTCAGTTCCAGTCACCACCATCCAAGCACATGCCTCTTTTTCTTCAAATTCTTCTACTGTTTCTTCCTTTGAGGCTGACTTCCAGGGAAAGCTGCAGAGATCTTGTCCTTCAGAGCAGACTCAGGTCCTGATTTCTCTTCCCCTGCAGAGAACATAGAGAGAAGGCTGAGGTCCTTCTACCCTACAGCAAAGCTAGCTTGCTGTATGACAAGATGTATGCGTGTTAGTCTTTCCACATTGGCAATATTGATTAAGCAGCCTTTTTCTAATGCCTCAAGCTTTAGAGCTGAGAGATCTCACAGCAGTACAGCTATCTAGACCCACCACTGGAGCATGCCCCAGGAGCTGGGTGTTGACACTGGCACCACATGGCAGCATATTGCAGCCTTCTGGGCAAGAGGTCCCCCAGATCTGTGCATCCAGCTGGCTAGTAACTTCTGTTTTCCCAGAAGTTTTTTAGCAATCATATTGGCTCCTGGTAGAACAAGCAGGAGGTTAAACAATCTACAGCATGTTCCAGTCTATGACATTTGCACAGAGGGTCCTTTACCCACATGAGTGGCCCCAAGCCCTAACTATATCAAGTTCCTCACATGACCAAGCCTTTGCAGGATCCCAGCCTCAGGGACTACCCAGACTTGGACAGTCCAGGGGGACTGACAAAAAGACTCTAACAGCAAACATTTGGGGTTGAAACAACACTTATTAGAACAAATTACAAATTAATTGGTCCCAGTCCAGATGATACAGATTCCAAATAAGTGCAAATAAAATATTTTCCATTGCCAGAATGCCATCTTGTGATGTTCCCGTGGCATCCCTGGCAGCAGAGGTGATTGAGAAGCATATCAACTACCTGCTGTCTGCTCGGAATTCCCCCAGCAAAGCTGGCCAGGCTGGCAACATAGGGTGCTCAACTTCCAGGCTATTAAATCTCATTGAAAACAATGCAACTCAAGAATGCACTTAAAATTAAGTGAACTCCTACAAACTGTAATGAGCTAGGATGCTGCACTTTTCTGTGTGCTTCTTTGGCTGATTTTTTTACCAAGGAAGTACCTCAGAACGACAGAAATTAGAGAAACCTTCTAAAAGCTGTAAGAATACCTTAAATAAATGCAAGATTGTTTAATTTCCATTAAAGCTACCAAGTTTAAGACCCGGTTTCTTAGGCCATTTCAGACATCATGCACTCCCTTTGACCCTCTTACAAGCATCTAACCTGGATACATTATAAGGAGCACATAAACAGAGCTCTTCTACCACTTGCCAATACAAGATGCATAATTGCCTTAGGCCTCAGAGAAAACTGTTGCTTTGCATTCCCACTTTTAGTTAAGCTAATGAGGAGAAGGAAGAGAATTTTTGAGGTGGGTTCTTCTTCCTTTCATCTGAAGAACAGTTACTGAGTTGTTCAAAGCGTGCGTGCACAGCTCTGCAGCCTCAGTACCTCTCAGCGCCTGACTTCCCAGAGACTGCAACACTGAAAGGAGAGGTGAGTTCTTCCTATATGCTCCCTGGAAGCAGGTTAAACACTCAGCTAGCGGAGAGCCCTCTGAAAAAGGGATATGGCTTTGCATTAAGCAGAGCTTCCAAATGCTTCTCAGTTATTTGTTTTATTCTCTTATTGTTTCCTTGTGAACAATGAAATTCCTCAGAGAGGCTCAGGCAGCATGGACACTTTCTGCTTATGAGTCTAACAGTTTGGCTGTCCATTCTTCTCGCCAGCCACATGCCAGTGTGTTTTCAGTGACTTAATGGCACTGCTACTTTGGGGTAGCTGAATGGGGAAGCAGACTGCAGCTGCTTCTGAAGGACATAAATATTTTTTACAGTTGAGGGGCTCCAGCAGTCCAATAGGATCAGGGACACCTGGGCTCTATTCCTGACTCTTCTGCAGACCTGCCATATTGCTTTGTTCCTTTCAGTAGCTCTAAACTAAGACCTTTTCCTGCCAAATCTATAATCTTAGGTGTGAGGCTTCCATTTGAAAACTTGAGCCACAATAAGGAATTGGGGGTGATGGGGCTAGCCTATGAATGCGAGCCCAGGCGTTCATTTGATAACGAAGTCCCACAAAAGCCATTGCACTGGTGAACACCACAAATGGCTCACAGGCCAACCTTGCTTGCACCATTTACCAGTTAGCCATCTGCTCCCTTCAGATACTATTTTATGGCTTTCCTTTGTTTTCGCTGAGGCCTAAACAGGAATGAAATTGTGAGTCTTGTCGCTAGCCCTTTTAAATAAATAGCTCTGCAATCGCTCTAATAAGTTTGACAAGTTGGTCCCAGACCCTGAGCAGGAAGCTAATAAACTTCAAGTTGCTTTTCTATTGTTTTCCTAAAACAATTTGACTTCCTTTCTGATAGCCTCAAATTCCTTCAATAAAAATAGAGTAGCTGGGAGCCAGAGGAAGAGCTGAACTTGAGCCAAGTTGTGCTTACAATGCCGCCTGCATAAGATCACATTTTTATCCTGATCCACGAAGACTCTTTAAAAGAATAGCAGGCAGACAGCTGCCAGTGCATGTCAGGAAGAGTTTGGGAGCTAGTCTCCCCCAGCATTGGTCCTCCAGGCTTAAGGGAATCTCTGGCTAGTGAGCCAGTGTCAGACCATAGCAGGAGGCTGAGCTCCTGGGAGCTGACTGGGCTTTGCTTACCCTGTCCAGTGTCCTCCCTCAGACACGGATCTCTTCTGGGAGCTGAACACTGACAGAGAGTTGGGCTCCAGCAAGACCAAGGGGCTGTGTGAAAGGGTGATCAGCTTCACCTGTTCCTCCTCCTACCTGGGAAGGCTCAGCAAGAAGAGGTAAAGGTCTGTTCTTTCTTTTCTTCCCACTTTAGGGAACATGTATATGTATATATGAATACACATCTTTTTGTAAAGCAGTACTTCATCTAGGGAATTTTACAGGACAAGATCAATGTCTGGTGGCTGGGCAGATGAGGACTCCTTGCTTGAAAATTACTTGCTGATCTTTTGGACAAATCCTTTACACTCTCCATGGTTTTGTTCCTCCACCTGTAAAGCAAGGAGAGTGTTTATAAGAGCTGTAATTACATTATAATTTGAAAAGCACTTCTAAACTACTCAGAGATGCTGCAGAGTTGAGAAGTGGAAGGAGTAGCCATGAAAGTGCCACACTTTGTTTCCAGTAACATAAAGCTGACAACTAGGCATTTACTTTGAGATAGCTGGTAATTTCTCTTCAGTGAGAAGGAATCCTTTTCCAGCTTTTCTTGCTGAAAACTTTACCAGCAAATGAGACTGACACACAGTGACATGTCAGGCCTTGATGTTTCTTGTTTCTTCTTTTCTCACTCTGAGCTGGTTTGGTAGTCTGGGCTGAGATGGGGGAAGTGTCCATCTGTAAGTGTCCATTGGAATAATTTGTAATATTTTACTAAATAAGGAACTGTGACTACAAAACTGTTCTCCCTCATTCAGGGGCCCACCATCACATGCTACTCCTGTTCCCTTGGGCCAAGCCTGTGCTTGGGAATTTTTCCCCTGCTGGAGGATGCCTTCAAGCTGTATCCAGAGGTCTAATGTATAACAGAAATTTCCTCTCCCCCTTTCTTTTTCAATCATATGCATTCACGGAGATTTTAGATAAAATGTTTTACCAGGATGGTAGGGTCCACTGATGCTTTAGAGAAGGTACCAGACGTGCCTGTCTAGCATGGGACAATATGAAGAATCAGAATAAGTGCAGTGCTGTGGCCAGGTACCAGAGATTAAATACCTATGAGAAGTTTCTGTCTCCACCACTCTTGGGTGGTGTTTTTTCTGACATTTCCCAATGCAGTAAATCTGGTATCAGCCCCAAGCACAAAGTCGTTGCTAACGGCAGGAAAGCACATGACATTTTCTCTGCAGACAGGGAACTTCTCTTGAAGTTCTCAAATCTAGGGAGAGCATCTACCCACATTTGAAACAGCCTTCCAGCAAAGCTAGATACTCCAAGAACATCTGTTTTATGTGAAGAAGCTCTTTCATATGTGACCTCACCTCTATATTGCCTATTTGCAGACCTTCTCTATGTGTTGTGTTGGCTTGCTCTCTTTGTTTGTTTAAATCCCTGGCATAGAATGAATCCTCCACTAAATATACACAGGGTCAATGCCAAAAACCTCATCACACAAACTCATCAGGATTTACCTGGCTTCTGTGTGAAAGGGAGCAGTTCTGATAAGGCAGTAAAGACAAGTACACGAAATAGAATGAAAAAGGGACCTCTTGGCTGATCAGGCTCAACCCCTCTGAATAACAGGCAAGTACAAAACAAATGGTCTTCTCTAAACTTACTAAGCTCTGTCCTAAATCTCATTAGGTTTTCGCCCTCACTTGTGCTACTAGAATGCTGCTCCAGCACCTCCTTCCCTGCTCTGTTGCTTAGAAACCTTCTGATTTCCAACCTAAATTCATTCATGACCAATTTATATCTATTTATTCTTGTGCCACATTGTCCTTTAGCTTATGTAGCTCTCCTCTTTCCC
>NW_009954614.1:1800079-1805700 GCF_000747805.2 Chaetura pelagica | reverse complement strand
CTTATGTTGCCTCCCTTTTTCCCTAGCACTTACTTGCCCAGCCCCCAATTCCTGAAAGTATTTATAGGCAGTAAATCTCTTCTCTCTTAACCTTTGTTCTGCCAGACTAAGTAACTAAGTTCCCTTATAGTATTCTCCCTGCAGGCACATCACACCGTATTTTAATTACCTTGGGTAGCTGCACAAGCATGAAGTTCAGTGCAAAATAATTAAGGCAGAAAGGCTCAAACTGGTACAGCATCTATTTTCAAATCAGCTCAAATATCTCTCTGCAGTCACTTCTGTGACTGATAAGTAAACAATACTCTTGGCTGAGAGGCACCCTCTGTCCCTCTGATCACCCTGTTGCCTTTCTTTGCACCTGTTCCAGGCTGAATATCTTTCTTGAATGTGGGTGAGCAGCACTGCACACACTATTCTGGCGGGGTCTCACATCCTCTTGGATGACATTGATCTGACTCAGTGCAACTGGAAATACTGCTACGTCCTGAAAGTTCACTTGCCTTCTTCACCCTTAATAGCATCACTGGTTCCTCCTCCTTTGGTGACCTTCACCCAAGATTTTCCCCTTCTTGGTCCTGCCAACTAGGAACCCCCAAGTGCTAAGAGAGATTCCTATTACTCTCCAGGCAACAAGTTCCAAGTGTGATTTTGCACTATCCCATTTTACCTCACCTAGATGACTCCAGCCACAAAAAGCATTCACCTCTCCTGGTGCTGGAATCCACCTCTGCTCTGATGATACCTCCCAGCTTTGTTTCATCAGCAGATTTCACTAGCATTTCTACTTTCAGTGCCAAGGTAATTAACACAAATATTAAAAAAGATCAGTCCTAAAAGCAAACTTTGAGCAGCCTTAGAGATAACTTCCTTTCAACCTATCAGGGAACCAGTGTCTCAGTTCTATCAGTCGCTTACCCATTGAAGGATTTCTCTAACTTCAGCTGAATCTTCTCCACTCATTTGTTTCTTCTGGAACACTGTATCATATGCCTTACTGAAGTCCAGGTAGGTAACTTCTGCTATGTTTCTTTTACCCAGAGTGTCCAGAATCATGCCCCAAGAAGGCTATTTACCTTTGATCAAACGATGGTCCATGTTGTCCTATTTTTCCCTTACCTCCTAGCCTTATTTCTCCTTTCCTTCAAAATCCATTCCACAGTATCATAAACTGCTGAGATCTGCAAGCTGCACATGGCAAGCTGTCAGCTGTTCTCCTCATTCCCACTGTCTGGGGGAGCATTCTCTTTCACTTGCTCTCCTCACTCAAGTCATACAAGTTTTGCATAGCAGTCTCTTGGGGAGGGGAGGAAAAATCCTCCTTCCCAGCTTCCCAGTGGACAGAACAGTTATTTCTCTGGCTGTGGAGCTGGAGAACCTGCCATAACATCTCTGTTTTCCCTTGAAATGGTTGCAGTAGAGAAGGGAAGACATGTTGAGGGGCTGGCTGAGGCACCCATACAACACTTCTGCTCACCTTTCTGTCTTTTGCCTCCTTGTCCGTCTTCACCTATTTTTCTCCTGTGCATCAAAATTCCATTAGTTACCATCAACACAAAGAAAGAAAACAACCAAAAACCAACCAACAAAAAACAACAAAACAAAACCCCATAACAGTTACCTCACATGCATGGTGCATGTATTGCACAGAAACCTTCTCCCCTCCCTCATTCCTTCAACAGAGCTAGACTGTATCTGCTGGATTCAGAGATTAAATCTGTAGGAGAACTCAGAAACAATACTGGGATGGGAAACACAAAGGAGTGAGACCTGATCACCCTGAGTGCACAGCAAAGTGTCAGCCACACAGAAAGAGGATTACATTTCAGGCCACTCACTCACAGGACCTGCCTCTCTATAGCACGTGAGAGACATTTGACAAGCCTTAGCTAGCCTATCCCAAAGCCATCTGTGAGCCAGATCTATACTATTAACTCCTTTTGTTTGGACACCTTTATGATGAAGTCCTTGACAATTTCATTGACATAAAATCAACAGGACTTTAAATAATAATTCTTTATGGAAATGGCTCCAGAAAGATGTAAGAACACAGAGAAATGCTCATTCCCATGAAATTCCATCATAGGATATACAACTGCCAGGCAGGAGAGGGAGAAACAACTCCAGAAACATTCCCATTTTCTTTGAAGTCAAAGAAGGCTTTTCAATAAAGTTAGAAATGAGGCTGCAGATGCCTGTGGGTTTCTCTATACTATGGGAAATTTCTGTGCACGGTATGTCCGGCACTAATCACCAGTGAGGCATTGCACTCTTGTAAAGGCATTGCACCCTTAACTTTAGAGTCAGTCCACACAGGACGTATCTCCAGAGGTAACAAAGGCATTGCACCCTTAACTTTAGAGTCAGTGTCCACACAGGACGTATCTCCAGAGGTAAACTCTGCACAGCCCTGCATGGGCTGGCTTTCAAACTTGGGACTAAAGGGGAAACTAAATCAGTGGGAGAACAGTTATTAGGTTAGAAGAGTTGTCAGCCCTGTGCTTTTGTCTCTGGACTGCTTTTGCTTCATGATCTACACTAGCTGTTCCATAGGGACCATTGGACAATTATGTTCCAGATGGGAGATATCTAGCAATCTAGTATTGCTGGAGGGACACCCGCCAAAGCTTGTACACAGCAAGCTAGTTTTCAGGGTAGCAGAATCTTCTGTGTAAATCTCACTCTCCTGACACTAGTTCTTTGAGACCAGTCTTTATCAAAGCCAGAAGGCATCTCTGATTCACCCTCCTCTCTGGGGCCTGATATGCAGGAATCAGAGGCTCAACTTGACACTTACATGAAATACAAGACCTTCCGACACTTGATGTGCCAAAAGCATTTTTTAAAAAGGCCAAAGTGTTTGTGCATCAGACTGTGTGTGTGCAGGGAGGTGGGGGGGGAGTGGACACTGTGTCAAAAAGCACCTCTCCTGACAGACAGGTTATTTTCTATTTATCAGTATGGGGTTCTATAAAGCTCTTCTGGGAAGGATCAGGTGCCCTTCAGGACATGGTTTCAGCTGTGCTGGGCCCCTGGTCCAAGTCAGCAGAGCAAGTCCTGTGTTGTTTAAAGAGGTGGAGGACCCTACTCCACATGAACACCGTTTTGCCAGATTAAGCTTGAACGAGTCAGAAAAATATCTTCCATTGATGTCTTGCATGAAAAAATCCTCCCCGGGTCTGGCTGGTGTAACTGTGGGGCAAATCTATCTGGAAAGTTTAGACCCTGGCATGTTATCTGGGGAAGGAGGTGCACAGAACAGTGGTATAAGCAACTGGAAGGGACAGTGTGAAGTTAGCAGTGAGTACATCCCGTCTGCATGGGGAGAGTGGCATGGGGAGAGGCTCAGAATGGAGAGAGAGGAATGAGATCCATCGTCTTTAAAGGAAAAACACAGGAAACTAGGTTTGAAAATAGAAAGATTAAGCTGGAGGGGGTGGGAGAGACATGAAAAGTGGGTGAAGAAAGAAGAGGGAGAAAGGCAGAGAGGCAGTGGGGAAGACAAAAAGTGACACAGAAAGGGGGAGGAGAAAAAGAGAGGAAGAGGGAGAGAACCATATTAAAGGAATAAAATCAAGCAACTGAGAAGAACAGGGAATCCAACTCCACTACAGAAAGGAAAAGTGTTAAAGCAAGGGAAGGAGACAGAGGACAAGATACTGCAAATCAGGTAAGTAACCATGAGGGGTAAATTACAGAATTACAGAAGCATCGATGGCAGATCCAGCCGTTATTCTCAAGGGGAAAACAGCATGAGGGGGAGATGGACTTGGTGAGGCAGGAAAAGAAGGATGGCCAAAAGTAACTTAAGAAATTTACTTTTTCTTTGAATTTCTCTCCAAAACACTCCTGCTATTAACAAGATGGGCTTGGGAAATTTCAAAAATTGAACTAATTTTGCCACGGGCAGCTACAGACATGACAAGGACGCCTCCCTGCAACAAACATAGATACTGAGAGATTTCATTGTACGGGAAAGAGGGAGAAGAGCCCCAAGTACCCTCCGACAGTGCAATGCACAAATGGCAGTTTCTGTCAGATCCCATTTCAGTATGCTGTCAGGCTGCTCAGGGGAGGGAGGGTGATGAAGGGAACTCTTACCTATGAGAGGTTCTCAGGGTATAAACACTTCACCAAGTGTCTGCCTGAACCGCCTGTATTCCGAAACATGCAGGACAGTTTCAAAGTATCGCAGTTTCTTTTCCTTGAGCGTCCTGGCTGGTCTGTGACATGGAGTCTGGGATCATAACTCAAACGCAGAGACCTGCCTTGCTCATATCTCCCAGTCACTCACCCTGCACGCCGCTGGGGGAATGCCTTTCTCCTCCATCCCAACACTGCCCAGGGCAGCCTCAGCAAAGAGGCACGCAGACCCGAAGGGCCAAACAACCTCTCCCATGAGCTGCTGCTTCTTTTTATTTGCCTTCCTAACTTTTTTCCTTTTTGTCTTTGGAATAATTACTCAGTTACATTTCCATAATTTAATACTTCTAGCATTGCAACTGCATGTTTCAAAGAATAGCCCAGGTAGAAAACACAGTACCCCAATACCTTCACCTGGAAAGAAGCAACCATAATGACTGTGCAGCTTGCCTGCTAATTGCCACTTCTGATCTGTGGTGACTCTTTTGATTTCCTAAAGGATCATTTTACAGGCCATTAGTCATGTCTAATGAGCTGTGTAGCACTCTGATTTTAACAGCTCAGGTAAACTGAGGCAGAGCCTCTGTCCCTGAAGTATCGTACAAACCATCAGAGGATCATGTAAGTAGTATTTCTGGACAAAAAGCAGCTAAAAAAGTCACAGGCTGAATAAACCTTACTCATTGAACTCTTCACCCATGCTAATAAACCTGTCAAAATACCTTGGTGAAGCAGTGTGTGAGAGAGGTTTTCCTTACTGCTGCCTACGTGAATCTCTCTTTAAGGCTAAAGCACTTAATGCATGTAATATATGTGTGCATTGCAAGGGCAGCTAGGAGCGGGTTAAACTGTTATTCAGAAGCCTCACAATATTTAGTATTTGCACTGGAAGCCAAAAAATTCTGAATTTGCTGGTCTTTAAAAGAATCTACTCTGAGAAGAGCAGAGATTTCTAACTTTCTTCCAACTTTCCTTGGAAGCAGAACACTAGTTTAGGAGAATTCCGGAAGCTTCAGGATTTAAAATACTCATCAGGCTCCGGTCGCTTGGGAACTATGTTAAGTATTCCTGCTACTACAGCTATTTGGGGTTGTTGGGTTTTTTCCACTCAACAGTATAGATTATCACAATGTTTCTGTACTGCGGGCTTTCACATTAAAAAATTAAACCTTGGCAGAAAATACAGAACTTCATGCCCGAGCCCCTCTTCTGGTTTTGACCTTCAGACAGATCGCACACATTCTGCACATGTGCCCTTGTTTTCTGACTTATCTCGCAGCATTTTAAATAGACAAGAAGGAATGAGTAATTCAGGACTATACCGTGTCATTAGGCAGCACATTTCAGAGGCTGCTCCACACCTCGGGTGCTGTATGAGGCACGAGGACAGAGGCTTAAAATTAGAAATAGTTCCCGGGAGGCACCAGAGAAACTTCAATCTCTGGGCTAAGAATTCATCAAGCTGGGGGGTGGCGGGG
>NW_009954614.1:1788991-1800037 GCF_000747805.2 Chaetura pelagica | reverse complement strand
GGGGTGGTATGGCTGGTGTTTAATTTTATGGCTATTGATAGGCAACAGAAAGATATCTGTGAGCAGTATTCTAGCATATGAGCTTTTTCCAGAAACAAAGAAATATTCAAGCCACAAAGGAAGAAATGAGCATAGAGGTGCACACTTCTACATCTCCCTAGTGTATCTTTAAGGAGGAGTCAGTGGTTTTTAACAGAAGAACTAAGGGGTTTACACTTACATTTCTGCCTTTCTTCATGATCTTTGTCATTACTGACATGCCTTGAGAATGGTTGAGAATTTCCTTATGAAAGTCCTCTGCCTTAGAAGCAGAAAAGCTGACGGATGCCTTGACTGGGGCACAGGGTCACTCAGGAGGTGAAGCAGTGCAGTGAGGGCGGCTGCTGCAGAGATCCAGGGTCTTCGGCTGCATTCAGGTGTCTAGTGAAGAACTGAGGGAACACTGGGATGTGAGAAAAACTATCTCCAGTTTAAAATCAGATAAAGCTATCCAAGAGGACTGGTGTTAATTCTTGCTTCTTGCTCCAATTTCCTCTGTCATGATGGGCCAAATCACTTAAGCACATTTCTTCACAAATGCCCCCTCAGTTTTGCTTCTCATCTTCTAGATATTTGACTCGTAGCTGCTGCCCAACGGGTAGAAGTGATAAGCTCTCCCACTCCAGCATTAACCTGACAGAGCTCTGCTTTGAACATACATTATATAGTGCTAAGTGCACTGAAAGAAAATCCTGACTAATAACACCACGAAACAGCTTCCAAAATTAATGAACATTTTTTATCTTAATCTCTCACTTGCCTTAGTTCCTCAATTGTCAGGTTGATCCGATACCATCTCCTCACTTCTGGGCCATAATGAAAATAAGTAAATTAATAATTGTGAAGGAATCAGATACTGTTGTGATGAAAGCCATAGGAAAACCCATGAGAAAACAAATAATTCTCTCTTTAGAACTAGACTTGAATCATGTACAGTAAATGAGGCACAGGCCACCCACTAAACAATGAGGAGAAAACAAAACATTGAATAGCTGCTGTTCAAGAAGCCCAGCCAGGCTGGCACAGAACAAGGCAGGCATCCTGTGCAAAGAATGAGGTGACAATGTGAGGATGTGGTTAAGGACTCCTAGCTATGAGGCACAGGCACAAAGAGATTGAATTAAGATTACTGGGAACAGAAACTCTAGCATTTTCTAACTCTATTGCTGGGTTTTTCAAATTTAATAATAGTTGTTTTTAAGTGGGGGTGGGGGAGTGGTGGTGCATATATATGTGTACATACTCTGAATTATAAAATAATCCACTCACGAGTTAAAGCCAGACTTCACCCTGAATGTGAAATTAAATACTTTAGGCAAGGATATAGCAGAGAGGCTGGAGTGTGAAGAGAATCCTACAGATTTTTTGAAAGAAAAATGAAATGATCTTTGACAAGGTAGTACTAAGTGGGAAGTAGACAGTCACTGAAAACTTCCCCTTTCTGAAGCTGAAAGCATTAGCAATCTGGGTGCTGTAGTGTTAAGTGATCAAAACTGCCAAAAAGCTGAGGCAAGGCTCTGCAGGGGGAGCTTGGCTGTAGGAGAGCAATGGGGAAGTGATAGGCATGGAGACACTGGGGGGAGAGGAGGGAAAAGCTCTGAATGAGAACCCTCTCCTGCTCTCCTACTACCTCTCCAGTCTATTTCATTTCAACACTGTAACAAGTCACATCTCATGTAGTCCATGAACCAGCCTCAAATGATGTGGGCAGGTTTTTTTGCTGCTATACTGGGCCCAATGTGACGCCTGCCATCACTGCCATGTCTCCCCACTGACTAAGCAGTGCTTAGGATGAGCTTCTCTCAGCAGAGCTCAGAAACAGCTTCACTACAGCAGCCCCCGAACTTCTCAGCATGTTTCTGCCCTGCTTGGCTGTCCCTCTCCTGTGCATAGCACTGCCGTATTAAGCATCATCTGCAAATTCATTTAGGTTAGCTTCTCCCTGCAAAGATAAAGAAACTGGAAAGAGCACCAACCTCTGTAATCCTGAACAGGATGCTCTTCATCCTGTTAGTTAAGGAGTAAGCTGAGTAATATCCATTGGCCTCTGTGCAGCATTTACAGGGAAAGAACTGATAGGCTTTTTTTTTCTAGCAAAAAGCACATGTGAGCCTTCATTCAGCTTAACCCAAGTCCAGTTTTGTCACATTATTTAGGTTTTCTAAGGACCCACGTTTCTCTGAGGCAAAGAGAAAGAATCCCAAGAGAATTAAATGAAGGTGCTCCCTGCATGCTAAGTGAACGCCTGGATCATGTAACTATTTGATGTGGGCTTTTCAAAGGCAGTTGCACAAATTCATTCCTCAGCTTTAGTCATCCAAGTTCGAGGTCTCCTCTGTTGTTGGTCTCCTACATGTACATCAGGCAGAGCTTTGCCCTAATATTTGGATGTATGAAAGCACAATTTTACCCTGGCCAAGGGAGGGGGAAAATAGCATTAGATAAAATATTAAATAAAAATTCAGCTAACTAGAAGTCTGCAGCTTCCACCATTACTTCAGATGAAAATATTCTACATAATACTGTCATCTGTGTGTGTAACACATCCCTGATGTACACACTTGGAAGTGCTGAGTGATTTCCCTCTGTCTGTGTCACTGTGTGCGTCAGGGTTGTGTGTGTGTTCAGGAGGTGACAGGTCATTCAACTCCCTTATCTTCTCGCCCACTCTCTTTTTTGTGAACTCTGAGATTTTCCACATTTGGAGAGGAGGGGGAAAGCACACCTCATCAAGGAATAACAAGCTGTCTGTAACTGCAAGCAGGGTCTGTGGTCTGGATGCCACTATGACCCTTCCAAAAATTGCACTGTGCTCAGAAGGAGCAGAGCAGAGAGATGAGAAACATTAGATGTCTGTCTTCTAGGATGGAAGCTGTTAACACAGAGCTCTGGTACTCCCATGAGATTTGAGCACTGGGGTCAAAATCACTCTCTCTGTCACTGATCCAGCACAGTACTTTGGACCCAAGGAACTAGAAAGGAACCTATACAATCGTGTCTGATTTTATTTTATTTTATTTTTTTGTAAAGCATAAATTAGTACAAACCTATTTAGTTGAGATCTGTGTGCAGATCAGAGTTACAAATTTGGCTACAGAACTTGCCTGTTCCACGCAGAACCTTACGGTAAGCACGTGCTACATGCATGAAACCAGAGGAATGGAACTTTGACAAAAATGCCTAATAGGCCATTGGTTGTCTACTGTATACATGCATGAAGGAACCAATGTCAGTGAACAAAAAGATACCTGCTGAGGTGGGCTGTAGCATTCATCTGTGTCCCAAAGCTGTGAAAAGCCTCTGGAATTCAAAGCATGGCACTCACAGCTGAACAGTGCATTTTCTAACCTTGTTCATCTTGTACTGTTGCAAGCCATGTGCTTCCAAAGTGCTTTGAGCAACAAAGGAGCACTGTGTATGTAAGCTGAAAAGGCTGCTTCTTCCTTTTGGGCATTGACCATGGCTGCAGGCTCTGCTAGCAATGACAAGATGTTCAATTCTTAGAGAAGCACTAAAAGAGAGAAAGAGAACCTCTGGTTCTGCCAGGTGTACCTGCTTTAGAAGGGTAACACAGGAGGGATTTCTTTCAGGTCAACAAGACAGTATTGTCCTGGGGCACAGGAGAGAAGGGCTGTGGTCTGTAGAAGCAGATGTTCTTGTGCTGTTGAAGTGATGTTGTGTCACTATCACCAAGCTTAAGAGACAGTGCTACACAGAAAAAAGGGCACAAATTTGCAAGTCTCAACCCCTGAGTTCTATCCTCAGACTGCCACTAACACAGTGACCTTGAACAAGCAGTTTGCCCTTTCTGTACCCAAGTGATCACCATCTGCAAGACAAAGATGACTCCATCTGCACTTTGTGGGACTGCTAACGGGGCTAGAGATCCTTAGGTGAAATGTACAGCTATATAGCAAAGCAGTGTTAACAAGCCTCCAGGGCAGAGCTGAAAGTGTCTTTCCTGAGTGTCTATATGTGAGACCATCAAGTTTTGCGGTGCAGGGACCACTCGGGTCTGGCCACAGCCTGACAGTTGTCAACACAGGGGAAAAGATCTCTGCCCTTGTACTCCCACAGTAGCTACCTCTTGTGCCCCCCCTGCCATACCGTGCCTGGACCAGCTATGAGGAAGCAAGGCCACAAGCAATTCCTTAAGCACTGACCATGCCACAGGTGGTCTGGATGACCCACTGCATGGGGCTGTCACTTCTAATGTGCCCAATACCTAAAGGAGATGGCTGCCTCCCCATTTGGGAGTGGGAACTCAGAGGAGATGGATTTGCTGCATGGCTTCCACTCACAGCCCTGTGTCTGTGTTGAGATCTTGGGCCCCAGCCTTCCAGGTCATTGGGACATCTCATTAACTATCAGATACACACATTTTTATCTAGTTGAGCAAATCACACATGCAGATTGACAAAAATACAATGGCTTTCACATCATTACTTTCCCCCTCCCTGGAAATCACGCTTCCCCACACAAAGGAGACCTCCTTGAAGCCTCCCTCTGTGCACCTGGGACCTGCCAAGGGGAAGAGGTGAACCCAGCAAGGGGTAGCAGAAACAGTTTCATAATCAGGCTCTTCACTTTATTTTAGAAACATCCTGCAGAGAGGGTAACCTCCTGTCACCTTCCTTGTGGGAAAAGTTAGCATGAAGTGTCAAGCTCAGCTATTTATATCGCTGCTGATAGTCTCGCCTGTCTTCTAAAGAAGGGAAAAGTTTCTTCATATGAATTCCAGGGGAAATTAATTCATGTAAACAAAGAGGAACAGCCCTCTTTGGTGTGAATTTCCTAGCTGTTCCCCAAAGCCTCAGGTGGTCCATCCAGAACAAGAGCACCCGCCAGAGCAAGCAGCAGCAATGCAAAATGCTCACCTGTCATTCAGAGCACTCAGCACCACAAAGAGGATGGACAAAACTGCTCCAAGGGTGCTGGACATTCCCCCTCCCTCAGAGAAACATAGTGCAAAAAAAGGATGGTGGCTGGTGAGCCAGCCTTGCACACTGGCAGGTGCATCCCCACTGGGGTATTTTTGTCATGGAATTTGGCAGTCACACGGCAGCCTGGAGCTGGATGGACTCCATGCCTGGCCTGCATTGTGATATTCGGTTTTCTCCAGCTTTAATAGCACTGCAGGTGATGATGAAGCCAGGACAGCCATGTCTCTGGGTGTGTGCCAGGCTGCACTGGCCTTTGTCACACGCGCGTTTCCTGGCACCAAGGTCCCGCGCCAGCACCCAGCTCCTCTGCTGGTCCAGAAGAAAGCTGACAGCCAAAGGCACGGCTGGGCAGTGGCACAGCCCACCACCCTGCGTGCATAGGCACAACTCCACTGTCAAGACAGCCTGCTATCAGGTGCTGAGACCCCACGGAGATACCCAGAGGTGTTTTTTGCCGAGTCACACCAGGTTGAGACAAGATTTGTCCAACTGAGTCCAAACTAGGAATATAAAAGGCTGTGGATACTCACACGCTGAGAGGCCAAAGTACATGAGGTCAGCAGTAGTCTGGGAATGAGGAAAGGGAGCTATATGGAAAATTCCCAAGAATAGTAAAGACTTGAGGAAGAAAGGCAGAGTCAGTCCTGCATAGCCAGTTGTCAGGAGGTGACAACAATCCTTCTTTGCTTGCTGGCAGCAGAGAGCTCTTCTCTTCTAGGAGGCCCTTGGAACTGCCATTGCCAGAACAGCTCACTAACAACTGAAAAACATCTAAGCCAAAACACCATGCAAGGAGGGAAACCCCTCCTCTGAGTATTCAACTCGCCCTTTCCTGTGGCCATCTACCCCCTTGCAGCAGCCACTTGGCTCTCTGTGGGGCTGTAGGATGACTGGGAAGCATTTTACCCTTTGGAAAGCCCCTCCTTTAAACAGCCTGTGCTGATGAGCAGCCAGTGGGAAGGGCAGAGGAAATGGCCCTAACAGCCTAAGCCTCATGGCTGTCAGCCTTAGATCCTTCTGGTTTACGTCCTTTAGAAAATATTGTATGTATGTGTGTGGTAGGTAAACTACTGCTATTCTCTTATCCATTAACATTTTTAATTTCTAGGACTCCTCTTGCACCTACATTTGCCAGTCTTGTCTGTACACATGGATTTTTACAATTTGCAAACGTCTAGGTGTCCCTTCCCTGGAGAAAACAAGCTGTAGTAAAACCCCAACCTACCTGCACATGCTAGAACTCATGGGAAGAGGGTCTAAGCCTAAGACTGGACATGTACCTGGCAGGAGGGAAAACCCATCTTTGGCACAGCCAGGGAGAATTGTGTTCAGTTTTACCTCAACAAGCAAGGTGAATCAAGAAAAACCTATCAAATAGAAACTGCAGGAGCAAGAGAGCACCTGCAAACAACACAAACTCACCTGGAAAATGAGGACACACACCTTTCTTCATGCTCTCTCGGAAGGAATGTTCCATACGTACCATTGTGCTATACCATATCATCTTAGATGCAACTGTATAATTAACTGCAGGTTGCTGGTTGCCTTACCTGCACTCTGGGGGAAAAAAAAAAATAAAATTAAAAAAAATCCTGATTTCAATGCACCTGTCTGTAAATATTTCCCATCACTGATATATCTGCTCATATGTAATCCCCTGGTGCCCACAGAATGAAGCCATATGCTAACTTCTTCAACATTCAGTAACTGAACCAAAGCCATTTCAGAAAATGAGACAGACCCACAGATTTGCCAGTTTTTCACCAAAAGACAAAGAGGAGTCAGAAAGACTAGGTGATTTTCTGCTACTGCTCTTACAATTCTGGGCTGGCAGCAAATGAAAGCTTCAGCCTACTCTGAGCACCCACCAGGATCTACACCAGCACGACTGCAGCATGCCTGCCCAAGCAGGGAAGAGTCAAAGCCCACCCTTTGCTTCCCCTCACACAGCTTCTGACTGGTGGTCAGGCAGCAAGTGCTCACTTCCCATCTCCTTACCTGGGCAATCCTTACTTCTCTGCAGGGCAGCCCTCAGCAGCATGAGGAGTTTAAGGATTCAACTTCTGATTTTTGTCCCATCCATCCTTTCAGAGGGACCCTGCACATAAGCAAACAATGGCATGAATCATCACATGCACTGCTGCATTAAATTGCATCACACACATAACCAGAGGAGGGGATATTGTTCCCTCAACAAGCATCTCTCTCTGTCGTCCAGCTTTTGCTCACAGAAAATCTACACAATATTGCTGCAGTAAATTCTCAGCATTTAACAGTGTCTACTCTCCACAGAGGTTCTCTGTACAGTAAAAAAAAAATTTAAAAAAATTGGCTCTTAAAGCAAGACAAAGGACAATAAAGAAGGAGAGTCAACACTTTTGGTCACTATGGCTCTGGGATTTACCTAGCCTAGCACTTTGAATATTTGATTATGGTTAAGTTTATTTATTTATTAAAATGGTATTGTCAAAAAGAGTGACCATGGGAGAATGTTATCTCCAAGGCAACACTACAGACTTTATAGCACATAGCCCTTAACTCATGCACAAGGGCCAGTTTTGCAGTGCCCTGGGAAGATGAGCATGGTGAGTATAACTGGATCAAATGATTACTCAAGCACTCTCAAAAAGCCCCACAAAAAGATGGATTAAACCCATCCATCTCTTTTTTATCCAGGGGGTTAAGTAACTTGGCCAGAAACAGACTTGTCAGAGTCAGAAACAACACTGAAGCAGGCTCTCCTACATCCTTGCATTACAATCTTACTACTGGCCCACCAAACCCTTCCTCTCATCAGATAACCTACCAAAGAGCAGTTCCCAGGAGCTGCTGGTCCTTGGGATGCATTTCAAAGGAGACTTTTTCCTTTGTTTCTGTCATTTGAACCGAATTTTGTCTCAGAGCTTAATAAAAGAGGAGAGAGCAAGATCCACCTTTTAGATTTTGCCACAGTTCCCTCCCAGAGAGGTGCAATAGAATGGCAGCAAATTAGGTTTACAGGTCTGGCAAAGCTCATCAAAGTCTTAACACTCCCCAAAACTTCTGCAGTTTGTAAATTAAACACTTGCAACTAATAACACTCTATGGGCAAGGGGCAGATGGACAACAGGAAGGTTTACTCTGCATTTAGTTTCGTGGTGGCATTGAGCTCAGAAATGAAACCCAGAGCTGTGAGAACTTCACATTCCAGGTACCAGTGCAGGTATTACACAAAGGTGACACATTGAAGTGCCAAGGCACTGCTCCAACCAAGCTGTAGACTCCAGTCTCATGTCTCTGGGGATCAGCCCATTAAGGATTCCCCAGAGTGCAGTTTGCAGGCAGATGAATGCTGCTTTAACTGCACAGTCCACAGAGGGTGTAAGATACAGATTGCAGTGAAGGGACTTTCTGAACCAAGAATAAATCTGGCTCACCCTCAAAGTTTGGCGGACAATTTAACAGGTTATAGTTGGGTTTTGCAAAAAAAGATTGCTTTTTGTTTCAGAAGCTGAATAAAATAATAATTTAAAAACCAAACAAACAAAACACAAAACAAAACCACAAAAAAACAAAACCACATTGCTTTCAGTATATGTGAAACAAAGTTTTCAGCACATCAGACCTCACTCATTTCAAGTCAAATTAAAACATTTCCTCTGAAACAAAACAAATCATTTCACTCCATGCATTTCCACTTGGACGTTTTCTAACCCTTCTTATAACCACTCTCTTCTCTTTTCTCCCACAGGGGCTGCATTCAATTCTCCCTTCAAGACTTCTCGCCCCTTCTGCTGAGCAGAAATGGGGGACTGGAGTTTCCTGGGAGAGTTCCTGGAGGAGGTCCACAAGCACTCCACAGTGGTGGGGAAAGTCTGGTTGACTGTGCTCTTCATCTTCCGGATGCTGGTGCTGGGTACAGCAGCCGAGTCCTCCTGGGGGGATGAGCAGTCTGACTTCATGTGTGACACCCAGCAGCCTGGCTGTGAGAACGTCTGCTACGACAAGGCCTTCCCCATCTCCCACGTCCGGTTTTGGGTCCTCCAGATCATCTTTGTCTCCACCCCCTCCCTGGTGTACATGGGCCACGCGATGCACACGGTGCGCATGGAGGAGAAGCGGAAGATGAAGGAGGCAGAAGCAGAGGCCCAGGAGATGAAGAACAACGGTGACACATACTACCAGCAGAAGTGCCCTGCGGCAGAGAAGGCCGAGCTGTCTTGCTGGGATGAATCAGGAGGCAAAATCATTCTTAGGGGCAGCCTTTTGATTCGCACTGCCATGGAAGTGGCCTTCATCGTGGGGCAGTACGTCTTGTACGGGATCTTCCTGGAGACCCTGTATATCTGCCAGCGGGCACCTTGCCCCCACCCTGTCAACTGCTACGTTTCCCGTCCCACGGAGAAGAACGTGTTCATTGTCTTCATGCTGGCTGTGGCAGTGCTCTCCCTCTTCCTCAGTCTGGCTGAGCTGTACCACTTGGGCTGGAAGAAAGCCAAAGAGAGGTGCTCCCGCTCTTACAAACCCAGCCCCAACACAGCCTCTGGCAGACTGGAGTCTGCCCCACAAGCAGAAAGGGCCCAGATGTACACTCCTCCACCAGATTTTAACCAGTGCTTGTCAAGTCCCAATGGGAAATTCATTAGCCCCTTCAGCAACAAGATGGCCTCCCAGCAGAACACCGCCAATTTTGCCACTGAGAGGGTTCACGGCCAGGAGGATGCTGCTGGGGAAGGGCCCTTCCTTAAGTCCAGCTACGTGGAGAGCCCAGAGGTGGCCAATGAATGTGCAGCACCCGCCTTCCCCGAGAGCTACTTCAATGAGAAGCGCCGGCTCAGCAAGGCCAGCCGTGCCAGCAGCAAGGCCAGGTCGGATGATTTGTCTGTGTGACCTGTCTCCGGGAGGGACGAGGAGAGGGAGAAGTCTCAGCATTTCGTAACACTTCTGCAAAGCAGACTCCAGACTCCTGCCACTAACCTCTCTCTATTTTAACACCCTCTTGCCCCCTTCCAGTGAACACCGTTGTTATACTGCAGGCACCACCTCTCACAGCTTAAGGCAGGGCAGTCACTGGGAGGCACACACTGAAGAGACGCACCAACCTCCAGATTTGAAGCTCTCGGCCGTATTTTTATCATGAGAACCACAGGGACTGGAGACTTGCCATCCTTAGCCTGCTGGAGCACAAGACAGCAGACGCCTGAGGCTGCCCAGCAGGTACCCACTGCTGAATGGTATTCAACAGACTGACTGGACCTCAACACTCTTGCATCTTCCTTGGTGTCTATTCAATATTTGCTACATCAGCTTGGCAATTCTATTGAGCTGAAGCTTCACTGCCCTGCAGGGAGAAGAAACACACTGGTAGACTTTCAAAGACTTTCTCATCTGCTTTGGTCTCACTCTGTCAATCCCTCCTTTTCTCTACCTGAGTCCAGATATTTTAGACCAGTTTACCTGTACAGTAAATCCTACTTGAATTTTTGGACACTGTGCATGTAACTTCCCTGTAGATAAGGACATCTGTGGTCCCCCACACACAGCTGCCTCATGTCTAACATTGGAATCCTGTCCCCATTCCCACATCAGAGCAGCAAGCTGGCCCCAGAACCCAGGGGTATCACTTAGATGGCCAGTTGATGGAGACTAGGGAATTTTCCCAAGACACTTATATCATCAATCCTAAGCAAGACATCTATTAACAGAAATAGAGACTCTCGTGGGAGAAGAAATAATCTACTAGTAAAAAAGAAGGAACTACCATGTGGAATCAAAGTGATTTTTCCACTTTTTAAACTCATCTTTCAAGCAGTATGAATGCTGTTGAAAGGGTGCCACTAGCTGCCAACTTGAGAGAAAAAACATCTTCTGTTTATCTGCAGAAGAGGTACAGCCTGTTTCATTTCTCACTAACCTACCAAAACACTTCAGCATCTTCTACAAGGAGCAAAGGTCCTCTCCAGGTTCTGCACATCATTCAGCCCTTGGCTGCTCTCTCAAGCCTGCCAGTCAGTGCAAGCCAAGACATTTGTCTTCACAGCAAGTCCCTGTTCTGCCATCAGGTCATCTTCATCTCCACTCTTTC
>NW_009954614.1:1772703-1788200 GCF_000747805.2 Chaetura pelagica | reverse complement strand
CCCATGGACCTGTTCTTTCCACCACTGCAGCCTCTCAGAGCAACCACTGGAGTCCAGCACTGCACAGTGAGTCTGCTGGGTGATGTCTGTAGGCAGCTCTCACTCCAGATACTTTAGGTCACTGCAGAGCTGGCATCCCTGTTTTAATGGGAGCTCCTAATCAGAGCTAAGCTGCTCCCTGTTGTTTACCCTGCGCTGCCCTTTCAGACACGGGACACAACTTCCCAATGTTGGACTGCATGAGTGAATGGCCTGGGACCAGCTTTTGAGGGGACTGAGCCATTCCCTCTCTTAGGAGCTGCTGAAAGGGATTATAAATCCTTGCTCCTGTTACACAGTCAGCTTTGGTACAGTTCTCTGTACATATACATACATACACACAGAGAGGGGAAAACCATTTTTTTATTTGTAAGGTGTTTTATATATGTTTATTTTTTAATCCTGAAAAGACTTGTGTGCTCTCCTTAACATGAGATTTCAGTCAATCATGTCTAGGTTTCTCCTAATAAAGTTCTAACCATCTCTCTTTGTTGATGTTTCTCTTCTCACATGGCTGAGAATGAGCCATTAACATTGATCAGACTGCCTGCCAGCCTCTGCTGCTCAGACATCACAAAAGTTTCCATTGCCTGGAATGACAGGGATGTGGGGAGGGCTCAGCCAGGGCCACCAGTGTGTGCTCGCAGCCCAGAGAGCCAACTGCATCCTGGGCTGCATCAAAAGAAGTGTGGCCAGCAGGGCCAGGGAGGTGATTCTGCCCCTCTACTCCGCTCTGGTGAGACCCCACATGGAGTCCTGTGTACAGCTCTGGTGCCCTCAGCACAGGAAAGACATGGAGCTGTTGGAGAGGCTCCAGAGAAGGGCCACCAAGATGATTAAAGGCCTGGAGCACCTCTGCTGTGAAGACAGGCTGAGAGAGTTGGAGCTGCTCAGCCTGGAGAAGAGAAGGCTCCAAGGAGACCTTATAGCACCTTCCAGTACCTGGAGGGGCTACAGGAAAGCTGGGGAGGGGCTTTTCATCAGAGGAGATAGTGATAGGACAAGGGGTAACGGTTTTAAACTGAGAGGGGGGAGATTTAGACATCAGGAAGAAATTCTTCACTGTAAGGGTGGGGAGGAGCTGGAATGGGTTGCCCAGGGAGGTTGCTGATGCCCCATCACTGGAGGTTTTTAAGGCCAGGTTGCACGAGGTTTTAGGCAACCTGGTCTAGTGGTAGGGTTCCCTGCTCATGGCAGGGAGGTTGGAACTTGATGATCCTTAAGGTCTCTTCCAACCTTAATGATTCTATGATTTTATGATAAATAATAAACCTCAGGAAATGATTGATTGACTGGCTAACTGAAACCCCCATCATCCTCAACAATACAAGGCCAACTGAGCAGGAAAAGGGTAGCAAAGCATGTCCCCTGGACATCTGATTGTTCGATCGTGCAGTAACAGGGCCGTGAAAGGGTTTTTTTAAGACTTCTGGAGTGACATTGAGAATCCACTGCTAACCATCTCTGCAGGGTTCCAGTGGGTATTCAGCTCTCTGAAGATGTAGTTGCCCAGCCCAAAGAAAACCCTTTCTTCCCCCAGCTGATGCATCTCCTCTGAACTTCATCCCTTGCTCCTACCTTCTGAATTTCACAGGCTCCCTCCTTCTGATCTTGGATCCCCCCATTCACCCAAAGGAAGTGCCCTTCCTCCACACAATCTCCCATCCCATGGGACACTACAGGCTGGGAAGCTGGAGACTAGTAAAGTTCTGAGTCCTGGCAAGGAGCCTGAGAGGGGACATAAAGAATTAAACTGAAATCCAATGAGGACACAGGCACAAGGACCCTTAACTGTGTTTGAAACTGCAGGGACCCTTGAAGACTAAAGGAGCCTTGATCTGGGTGTTTGCAGCCCAGACAGAAGGATGCCACCTGAGCAACAAGAGCCACACAATGCAGCAAGGATGCAGGATTAGTCCTGCAGGCATGAGGTTTTTAACTGGCATGAGCACAGCCCCAAGCATGCCTGTTCCTCAGGGTATGCCTTGCTGGGAGAGGCATGCAGGGAGTATGTCAGGATCACTGCCCTTGGAAAACCTGGTCATTGATACTAATGTTCCATAGGGCCACTCAAGCACTAACACAGGCCCTGTTTAATAAATGGCTCTTGGCTTATAATAAGCAAGAGCCAAAACTTTAAAAACCCCAAGAGCTTTTTCTAGGTATATCGAGCATTTGAACATGCTGCCCAGGGAGGTGGTTGAGTCACAATCCTTGGATATGCTTAAAAGTCATCTAGATGTGGTGCTTGGGAATATGGCTTAGTGCTGGCCTTGGCAGAGTAGGGTTAATGGCTGGACTCAGTGATCTTGAAGGTCTTTTCCAACCTAAGTGATTCTATGATTCTAAGCAGGGATTCTTTGCTGACAGGCCAGTGCAGACAGACTTGAGATTCTTGGAATCCACTGTCAAGGCCAGCCAGGCTATCACACCATGATAGGAGCACATTCAGATTTTGCATTTATTGCTTTGTACCAGATGGATGGATAGACAATCTAATAGCTGTGGCCTAAATCAACATTATATATTAGATTCAGCCCCTGGATAGGCACTCAGTCTTTAAAGGGCAGCATTGCAAAGACAAAGCTCTGACATGGGGAGAAAAGAAAACATGGGAGCTTTTCATTCTGCTCTTGTACCTCTTATCTATGGTGTCTTACCTGCTGTGGTCTGCTCAAAACTGTGAATTCCCCAGTGACAGCTGGAACTGACATTTAACAGAAATACTGTCCCTAGTCATATTCTTAGTCAGCACGTTTCAAACCAGTTCACCAAGGCCTCCTCCAACTGGAGTCTGAAGGACCCCAGAGCCAGTTCTGATCTCCAGCCTTGTGCTGACCAGCTGCCGAGCCTAGGATAGGAGAACAGGGAAACGTGTGTTTGTTTCAAAAAGCTCTTAAACCAAAAATACTTATTCTGTAAAAGGAAAATCTATATTTAAAAATACATAGGATGCCAAAACTAACAAAGTAATTAATCAAGACAAGGTCATGCCTGTAATTCCCCCTCCTCTCTCCAAACAGCACAGTGGGACAGCTGAGTGGGCAAGGAGACAAATAAGGAAGAAACTGAGAGAAATACTTAAAAGCAAAGGCTGATCTAGAGCATGTGGGTTGAGCGAGTTTTTCCTCTTTCAGAACACGTGAGCAAGGCAACACTCAAGCAATCTCAAAGCTGACAACATTTAAGACTCAAAAGGGAACAGGTAAAAAGATGCCAGGCTACACGATCTCCCCTCAATCACTTTTCTATAAAATATCATGTGGCCAAGGAATTAAGAAGATCCAAAAATCAAAGAATAAAAGGACTGTGTGTCAAGTACCTGCTTGACTGGGCTGCAAATGGCCAAACTCTGCAGAATGCACAAATTCACCATTCAAGAAGTCAGTGTAGTGCAGCAGTGAGTTCGAGGGCAGGAACAGCAGGCACTGCTGGTGGCCAGCAGCAGCAGGAGCTGTGGAGGAGCAGCTCTCCTGCCAGCACTGCCTCTCGGGAAGCCTGGGACTAACACAGGCACAAGGGGAACTGCTGTCCCCAGGGGAGTCCCCTCTGTCACTGCTGTTCCCCAGAGAGGCTCTCAGTAATGATGCAGTCTGGCCAAAATGATGCTCAGGCTCTTTATGAGCTTGGGATCAGCAGGCTGCACTTGTCCCAGGGGATTTTGACACCTTATCCCAGCAGGGGTGACAGGAGGGAAACCTGTACAGGGCCGTTGCCAGGTTTTGCACACATTTGTGAATAAAGTGCAACATTTCAGTGATTTGGTGGCCAGCAGCAGCAGATGGTCTGAGGGTATGGATGGAGAGCTGCAGCCTCTTAAGATACAATTTTTAGAGGGAGAAGTTGTGACTTTGAAGTGCAAAATTAATAGCTTTGCTTTTCTCTTAAGTGTTTGTTGTTTACACGGTCTAGATGGTTAAAGATCTTTCTGGAGACCACAGGAACTGTAGTACCAGATATACTTATTTAACGTTGTCATGAAAACGTGATGACAGAGGTTGAAATGAGCTTATAACATGCACTCTAGCCAAATAATGCAAAAAACGCTTCATTTTTCCTTCAGTGAACATTGGTTTACCTTTTTTAAAATGAATTTGCTGAGACCACATTCACATACCACTGCTGGTTTCCCACAGACATTTGAGCAATCAAGTTTGACGGGCAACAAAGTTCTCAGAAAGTGAATGTCAGTCATGGAAACTAAATTTTAAATTCATATGGGCCAATATCCACCCCAGAGGCAGCTGTGTGCTCCTCCAGCCATCGGGAAGCATAAACAACATTGTGTAACCAATCCTGCCAATCACAAACCAAGCAATGCACCTCCACTGGGGAGTATGTGCAATAAATACACACCGAAAGATGTTTTAAAGACAGTTACGTGTTAGATTAGTAGTAGTAAACATCTGGGAGAACTACAATACACTGGCTGGTGGAAATGGTGGCTACTTAGAATGCATTTTTAGGTCCCTTCCACTAGTCTCTAGGTATCATCTGTGACACGGCTGGCAGTCCTCAGTGCCCACACAGGAATCCTACAGGAGGATGGATATGGATACGTGACACAGAAGATCCAGCTTTCTCAGCTGCTCACAAATTTCCCATGGGACGGTTTGGGTCCTTCAGCAGTTTCTCCATATGAATGCTTTTCACCGTTTTGTTCTCCCGCATGGAGGGTTTCATCACCCCCTCCCAAGCCCCTACAATTCCCGAGCACAGAAGTAGGAAAAGCACCACGAAGGCAACTAGGGCCCCAGCACTAAGCACATTGCCCCACCTCCTGATGCAGTTCACTGCACCAGGCTTCGTAGCCTACCCATTAGCACAAACCCACCAATGTCTGGATGAATATGCAATCATGGCATTCTGGCTGGCAAAAAGTATTCCCCTAAAGCAAGCCAGGCAGCAAAAGGCACAGAGCTGCAATATTTATGTATTACTTTAACATTGTTTCTGGCCCAAGCCCTGTGGGACTGCTACATGAAGCCACTTTCCTCCCTTGAGGTGGCTACATCTTATTAGCCGATTGGGCACCTTTATTCTTCTTCCATTTCTGTGTGTGTCATTCTGGCCCCTGACACGCTCCTGTGAGGCAACAGCCCTGCTGCAGTGTTTGCAGGAGCAAGACCAAGCTCTCTGCAGGCCACTGTTATTTTTTGAGAGGACATCTCCATCTCTCAGGGCTGGCTCACAGTGGGGAAGGTGCTCAGGGTTTACCCCAGGCTGGGTTTTGTGACTCAGTATTCATACACAGGAGCTTCTCTTTCTTGTAAGGTTAATTTAGACAGAGAGGGCCAGGACAGATGGGGCCAAGCTAGAGATCGAAATTAACTGTTACTGACCCACAAGAGAGTCAAACTTTCTTGTTTGAGTTGGACAGGAACCTATCCTTAAAAAGGCATGTTGGTGATGGCCAGCTATATGAAAATATAAAGAAAGCAAAAGACACAGTGAATAATTTTTCTAGGAACTGGATACGGGTGGCCGGGACATGACAGTTTTAATGGCAGCCCCAGCAAAACCTGACAAACTCATATTCAACTACACACAGGGTTTCACTAGAAATCACATTACCCACCAGCTCCTACCCTTAAAAGGAATCAGATTAGCAATGAGAGGCAACCCTGAGGTCAGAATCTTGCTGCTATTTGTTTGGATTTGTTTTTTAAGTAAATGCTGTGCCAGCTGTTTAGCCTGGGAACAAAGTTTGAGGCTGAAAAGTGTTCCTGACAGAACCAGTTTGATGGGTGCCAGGCTACGGGCAAGACATTTCAGAAACAAGTGCCTAAAATTAGCCATTGCTAAATCACACAGCCCAGTGAAGTCAGGTTCAGTTCCCACCTTGCTTTTCTTCCACTTCAGCCTGGATTCAAGACAGCATTTCGGTACACTTGTATAGCAGAAATACCCATCCCCTTTGCTGCATAAACCATGCACATGTGGTTTGAAACTGGTATTCCACTGAAAAAAATGAGCTTTTTTCCATTTTTCTTTCCCTTACTGATCACAAGAACTCTTTTCTCACCTTTTTTTCCCTCTGAAATTAGGCTTTGGATTATTTCCCCACACACAGACCCTGTGGTCTGGTATTTTCTTAGGATGTAATTATACTTTTCTCTGCATATTTCTAGTTTCTCCGGATTCCTTTTGTCTCTGGCATTTCCAGAGAAATGCCAAATTTGAGGACTTTCTGAAAAGTCCATTAAAGCAGCTGACTAAATCAACAATCGAGACATTCATTACATGAAAGAGAACTCGGAACAACCTTCAGTGATTCCTGATGGATATCTAACCACACAAGCACACGGCAGCTCCCAGCACAGAGAGGTGCCCAAGAGCCTGAGATCCTCAGAAACACTCACACTGAGGTACCTCAGCCCTTTCCCTCTGTGGAGGAAAGGTATGGAGGAAAGGTGAACAGCCTGCTTCCTATGATGCAAGCAAGGTGTAGCTTTCCAAAGCAACTCTCCCCACAACTCCAGTCAGGGCTGCCACTGCCCCCTGTGCACTTTTCAGCAAGCAGCAAGGCTGCAGTGCACATTCCTACGTCCTACATCCGTAGCACCTCAGACCCAGAGACATAAACACAGCCAGGCCCAGCTGCACCATGCTTGCACACAACACCAGCTGCAGCATCACCCCCAGCACTTCTCCACCACAGACTGGCCTGCAATGGGAGTCGACAGCTCGGTCTATTTAACTTATCTTGACAAAATTTAATTTTAATCCTGATATGATACACAAGCACTTACAATGGGGACAATATTTCAATAATTGATTGTTCTCCTAACAGGAGCACTCTTTTAGGACTGACAGCCAGCTGAACATTGGCCAGCAGTGTGCCCAGGTGGCCAAGAAGGCCAACACCATCCTGGCCTGCATCAGGAATAACATGACCAGCAGGACCAGGGAAGTGATCCCGCCCCTCTACTCATCCTTGGTGAGGCTGCACCTCGAGCACTGTATGCAGGTATGGGTGCCACAGTATAGGAAGGACATTGAGGTGCTGGAGAGGGTGCAGAGAAGGGCAACTAGGCTGATTAGGGGTCTGGAGAACAGGTCTTATGAGGAGAGGCTGAGGGAGCTGGGGATGTTCAGCTTGGAGAAGAGGAGGCTGAGGGGAGACCTCATTCCTCTCTGCAACTGCCTGAAAGGAGGTTGTGGTGAGGTGGGTGTTGGCCTCTTCTCCCTAGTGACTGATGATAGGACAAGAGGATATGGGGTCAAGCTGTGCCAGGGGAGGTCCAGAATGGGTATTAGGAAAAATTTTCTCACAAAAAGAGTGGTGAGGCATTGGAACAGGTTGCCCAGAGAGGTGGTGGAGGTACCGTTCCTGAAGGTGTTCAAAAAACAGGTGGACGTGGTATTTTGGGAGATGGTTTAGTGGTTAGGAGTTGTAGAGCAGATGGTTGGACTTGATGATCTTGAAGGTCTTTTCCAATCTTGATGATTCTATGATTCTATAATGACAACTATTATTTTAATTAACAATTGGAAATCACAGTCTAGGGATGAGGTAATGTCTAATTATTGCAATGGTGTTTAAAAAAGTATGCACCAGTACTAAGAGAAGTTACTGACCCCACTGGAAATTACTGGTTAAGAACCTCTTCCCTGCTCTAAGCAGACAATCAGTCACCCCAGCATTAAAACCTACAAATCTGTGAAAAATTCACTGTGGTTGACACACTGCAGTTCATAATGATTATTTTTTGTCCGCGGTGCTGCTGTTTGTTTCAATCCATTTAGCAATATTCATTAGCTCTCCACTGCAAATTAGGGTAATTAAAGTAAGAGAACATGTAATAAAGTTTTTTACTAAGGGAGACACTCCCCATTCCCTTCTTTGTTTCATTTGTTGACACTGTTGACTTGCAGTCATGTTTTACCAGCAATCTTTCTTCAGAAATTCCCAATGCATCATGAAGAATGTTGTGCTTGTCCCTTTCCTATGATCTCACTGTCACTGAAGATTTTAAATCAAATGTTTCTCTTCCTATTTATTCTAATGTCATACACGGAAACAATATTAAACTCCAATGCCGAGACTATTTTCCTCTGACCCTTTTTCATGACTGAAACCACAGATACTAAAGCCCTAGAAAAACTCATGTGTGTCAACAGCCCTTAAAATAAATACTATAAAACAGTGGTACGACAAAACCAATGTTAACCATACCATTGTCTGGGATACTTCAAATTCTTCCTCTCAAGGAATCTCAGTCACCCGCATCAAATGACTCCCAATTGAGACATGAGAACTGGCAGTAGCACGAATACCCACGGAGCACCGGCTGGTACAGCTGACAGCCAGATGGGATCAGAATGGCAACAAAAGATAACATTGAGACTGGACAAATAGCTCAGGCATCAGGCTGAAGCTTTGGAGAGTGCCTTCAGGTTCCTAGCAAGTTTTGTGTGCCTGGTAACAGGCAAGTCACCTGAGTCCTTCTTTGCTTGAAATTCCCATCCGGAAAACAAACATAGTCACCCTCACCTCCTGCCAAGGAGGTGCTGAGATCCTACAGGAATGCAATATCCTGAGATAGACAAGAGGTAGACAGGGGAACCAGAACAAAAAAAAACCTTGATATGCAAAGGAGAATCAGTTGCAGAGGAAGAAAGAGCAGCATAAAGGAATTTATGTTCTGTATCTGAGCTACAGTAAAACACATAAATGGCACTGTGTGTGTATCCATGCAACATGCACAAAAGCAACACAAAACCACTTCAATTTTGCAATAGCAGCAGTTTAGAAACCATGAGGGACCATGGCTGTCAGGCAAGACCTGAAGGAAAAGTCGTATCCCTCATTCAAGCAGCTACTAATATAGTCTGAAAAACAGCCAAGCTCCTGCATATACAAATCTTTCTGCATGCATTTTGCTACCCCACAGCCTTCCTGGTGAGGCAGAGAATAAGTGTTATTCCCATCTGCCAAAAGATAATCTGAGTTTGAATGGCCTACTGAATGCTGCATGTGAAATTACACTGACGTTGATTCAGCTCGAGTTCCCAATGCTCCCTCTGCAATTCCCATTGTGTGTCAGGAGCCAGTTTCAAGTTCATTACCTCCATGTTTTGAATTAGCACCTACCATCTGCATGCAAATGTACTATTTGCAGCTAACATTTCAACAGCTTTCAAAAACTGTGAAAACCCTCAGAAGAGATGCAGCTCAGTCCTTTCAGCACAGTTGTATGACTCAGATTTCCATGCACTGCTCTGTTTTGCCAAGGATTCATGGCATCACCAGGGTACATCATTAAATCTCCTCACAACACGATCTCTCTTGGGTGTGCACTAGAAATCACAATGATGTGTGTACAGCTTCACTGGGGAGTGGTACAGATTAACCACCATCAGTTGCTTCGCACTGCATGGATGGAAGACACAACAGACAGGTGAACCATAAAGTTCATAATGGATAATTATGGATTTCTTCCTTAAAATCACTGGCTGATGATTCGCAATGGGTTTCTCTTGCTGACTGCACATAATAGCAATAAACACATCGTTTGTTGATGAATGTAAAAAAAAACAACCATGATATGTCTCATCTCTCTGCTAGTTCTTGATACGAGGAGCATTCACCCTATAATTCTGCAACTGGTATCACACCAAACCCGGAGCCTGCGCAGCCTCTGCCATAATTCAGCTGGTTTTCTGCTTCCTTACAGATGGTAGTGAAGGGCCAACTGCTGTTGGCTCCCTACTGATTTACACCATCCAGTGACTGTGTCAGTCTGATACGCAAAACAGTTTTTCCATTTGACCATATTTGACACATTAAAGAGACCTGCCACAGATTTGCAGTTAGGCACTGAAAAATAAAGTGACAAAACTCAATGTCTACTTCAAAAAAGCTCTGATTGAGGCCAACAAAACTGATCTTCACTAACCTGTGGGGAAAATCCAGTTTTTTAAAAAGGATTCTTTTTCCAGGATATGAGAGCTGCAGGACCAAGAATAGAAGGATGAGTTATAAGCCTTTCAAAGCAGAGATTTATCATGGAAATTCTGACAACCACCAATGTGAGCAATGCCGCCAGGCACCGCTCAGAATCCACAGCATCTTTCAAACCTGTCGGGGCTTTTTAGAAAGAGCTAAAAATAAATGCAGAAATGCAGCAATATATATACACACACATATATTTTATTGTTCAAAATAGAACAGGTGGTCTTGCCAGCAGTGTAAACACAGATGACTCTTGAAAACAGCTAACAAACATCCAGCTAAGCAGCCTTTCCTAGCCATACAAGCAACACATTCAGAGCTCTCCTTGAGTTGTCCCAGTCTGCAAGTCATAATCATCTGGGATCTTGACTCCCTGTCATGATGAGGCCTGAGGACTTCCAAGCGTCTTGATCTCCTTCACCCAATGTATTCACACAATTCCACCCTCCTGACCTCCTGTGGATTATTGCCCTACTGAAAATAACACACATGGAACAGCTGGTGAGGCCAGAAATGTCTTGAATGTAAATAGCATAGGTCCCTGAGATGAGGTTTATGTCCTCTCTTCTAGCTCCCCACCAATTTGTCTTACCCCCATCCTCATATAACAACAAGGAGTATACACTGAATGGAAAAAAGGATCAGGGTGCTATGGAGAGCCCACACGGATCCAATGAGCCAGTCTGGATGACAGTGAGTTGAAAGCCATTGGGTCCACCACCTTCAGGGAAGGCAAAGAAGAAAACAGGAAGCAGCCCTGGAGTCTCAAAACTTAACCTAAGCCTGCAGCAAAACAAAAAGGACAACATTTTGCCCCAGGTTCTGGTTATGTCTCCTTAGCCCGTGACAGGAAGAAGACAGAGGCCATGGGTTGTATCACACACACACGTGCTACTGTTTGCTCACTTCTGTGAGAGTATGAAAACATAATGAAACCATTCACTTTGCTAAGAATGTGCTGTAAGGCTCAAAATGATCTTTTTGTGGCTCTTCTCCCTTGACTGCTTAGAAAAAAGCAACTGCAATAATTTGCACTTGCATCACCTCCTTTTAATTTCATATCCTCCCTAGCCGCTTGGTACAATACATACCCACAAGAAGCAAAGGAGGTGGTAAAGATAAGAAGTGCCAAATACTTAAATGATGTCGCAGAGGAGCACATCTGCCACCACGCCAGAGGCCCAAGCCCCAGGGTGCAGCAACTCGGCCACAAAGACTGGCAGCTCTTCCACTGCATCCAGACAGCCCCACCACACAGACACTGTGCGTCCACTTGACATGGCTGGGAACAGCTTATGCAGCTTGTTTCTGGAGCCTCTGACTTATCTCAGCCTTCGTTTGCATGGGAAAAAAACCACTGTTTCCATGTTGAAGGGAAAGCTGGCCTGCTGTTATCCCAGAGAGGCGCATAATTGAGTCGGCATGATACCGCCAACTACCAAATGCAGCAGATGGCTGTAGGCATCATCCAGTTTAGGATGACAAAGTTCAAACAAAAGAAAAACAGAAGGCAGGGAGCACATCTTCTGCACGAGGTTACAGGGCAGGGGATGAACCTTCAGACAGCCAGCACGTTGCCAAGCACACACTCAGCTTCCAGCTCTCCCGTGGCCACACAGATGACAGGCAAATGCCCAAACCTGTACTTTAAAAGGAAAAGAGAGGTAAAATCATATGGTCGCAGGCAAAAGGGACATGAAACAACTGTCTGATACCTTTTTTCTAAAATCTACGGAAGAAAATCTCAAAAAATGTCTTCATGATACCAGCCTGAAACAGGAACCTGACTTCCAGGACTGTTCCACATAACCTGCAGGAATTCAGAAATAAAATTACAACCTGCAAGTATCAACACACACCATTTCATTGCTGGAAGGTAAACCACTGATGTGAAAGCATGCAGAAAAGGAGACGAGCTGCATAGATCTGGATATTGTGCTATGAATGGTACCTCATGGGGAGGGCTTGGTCTGTGGTCATATTTAGGAGTTTATTTTTGCTGATTCCACCCCAAAGGATCACAGAAATTAGGAGTGGAAACATTCCTTCCACTTCCCCAGGCGCCTTGGTCACAAAGCAGCTGGCTACAAGGTTCACGACAACAGACAGACTGGAATAGACAAGAGTGATACAGCTCTACAGGAAGCAATAGAGCACACCCAATCAATTAATAAATAAACTTCTGCTCTTTATGAACCCAATACAGCTTACGTGCCCAGACTGACTAGTTTATAATAGCGTCTGTGGCCACCAATCCTTGCAGGTCACAGAGACATCATCATTAGCTCTACTGGTGAGAATACCAAAAGCCCATCAGGCCACAGACTAAAGCAGCCTGTGATTTTGAACACGGATACTGCATGTTTTCTTGCCCATGTTGCAGGAGTGGACAGTTACAACACCCCAGATTTCAGCAGCCAGTTACTTCAAGAGACAAGAGCAAAAAGTAGCACTGAAATTGTACTGAGAGACCCAGTCATGGTAACGTTTGGGGGGGAATGGGATAGGAAGGGATTGGAAAACACTTTGTGCTAGAGTACAGCAGCAGATACCCCACCCAGAAGCCGCTCCAGCAAGCAAAGTACCTGGCCATTAGGACATATTCTATGTGCTCCATGCAGTTCACAAAGCTGCCCCAAAACAGGCACATGCCCCACAAGACCAGGACGGGGAGACGTCACGCTTGGCATGAGCTGTGCCTGTGTCACCGTGGGCAGTCATACCAGCCTTGTTATGCCACTGGCAGCCAGCATCACTGCCGGGTTCCCAGCACAGCTGCAGCCTGTGTTGCACTGAGCTGCCAGAGAATGTTTCCAGCCAGCTCCTCTTGCTGAGCAAAAAGCACTTGGGAAGGAACCAAAACAGCCAAGGCAATATAAGTCTGTTTTCTGACCCCTAACATTCAGGGAGGGAAAAACCTACCTACCTAAGAGGTGTCCAAATGCTCTTTGTGTGTTTCTACCATGCACACGTTTTATAAGAAATCTCTTATAGCCCTTTGTTCAGGAAGCAGGTGTCTGCCTAATCCAAGAAACAACCAAGTTCCAACATCGGAACTCATCAGGCTAAATTGTTTCTTTGGTGGGTATTTTTTAAACACTACTTAAATCTCAATCTCAATCCATGTCGAAGTACAAACATCTAATCATGGTAGCTGGCCACATACCTTGTCCATGTATCAGTCACACAACGACAGCATGGTTTGGTTGAACTAAGAAACTTGCTATAATTCAGTTTCCTCTTCAAGAAAATGAGGATGTAAATGCAAACTTATCTTACACTTGTGAAACACTATAAAAAGGTAAATGATAGCAACTGCAATACTTTTCAAGGATAATAATCATTAAAATTTTGTTAAATTCCAGCCAGAAGGCTGCTTTCAGAGAGGAAGGCTTCCTGAAACTTGCTTGTTCATTAGAGTTCATTAACTTCCACCAGTGAACCAAAGCTCACCCACAGCGTCCACTGGAACAGCTTCCTGCTCCTCGTCTGGTTGCAAAAAGCAACAGAAGTGTAAAAATAACAGGTCCTTTGAAAATGTTTTTGTAAAGATGATGCATCTTAGAATAAATTCCTACACAGTTGGACAAAGAAAAAAAAAGGGCAATACCATTTGCTAAAAAAATTACCAGCCGCCTGCTATTTTGGAGACCTCTCCTCTGGTTGCAGGCACCTGCTGTGCCACAGTATATTCTCAAATACATCTCAACAGTAACACTGCTTGCCAGCAGCTAAGTCCCCACAGGAGGGAACCTGCAGTCCCTGTCTTCACAGGAACTGGGGGTTCCTTCCAGGACAACATTTGAATGAAAATTCAAATAAATTCACTGTGAGCCTCTTTCCTTGTTCCATCTCTGCTCATGTCTATCACACCACCTCTTGCTTTCTTCCTCCTTCACTCACTCCCTCCCCTTAACTACATTTTCTTATTCCCTCTCCCCCCAGCATCCTTGCCTCGCTCACTCTGCCACAACACAAGGTTTAGTCTTGATTCCTTAACTTGTTATTTTCATGGCTTCTGAAATGTATTTTCCTTCTCACTCTGCTCTGGTCGTGCCTCTGTGTATCACATGCTCTAAGCTCAAAATCCTGAGGTAACTCTTTCAGAACAGCACTGCTTTGAGAGACATGAGATCACCAAATCCCTCTACCACATCCTGGTGGCTGTGCCAACCTCTCACCACCTGCAACAGCTCCTCCCTCCGGCCTTTGTGCAGGCCACCATCCTCTCCCTCCCATTGCCCCTTCACCCTTGCCCTGCTCCTCACACGCACCAGCTGCCTGTGACTCCTCTGGTGCCTCCTGCCACCACCCCTTCAACCAGAGGTCCTGTGAGCTCTGCTCGAAGCAATGCTGGGTACTGCCCCTAAGAGACAGATAAAAGCATCCTCAGAATTGCCACTCAGGGGCTTAGAAACACCTAGTTTCTAAGGCCAGGTCTTCCTCCTAACAAAAGGCAAATTATTTATTTGTCTTTGCCACAGATTTCTACCAGTAACATGGTGTTTGTATTCCAAAATGGTCTGAGGATACTTGTCTTTAAAGTCCGGCAAGCACTGAGCCTTTCTGCTGACAGGGAACATAGATGACTTTCCACAGGGTCCCCTTGGGAGCAGGAGATCCCAGTGCTGTCAAGTGGACATTTATAGGCACACACATTCAGCCTGCATTGAGCTTCTTTCCCAGCCTAGATATCAGCTTGGCGCCCATGCCACATGTGTTCACACAGGGCTCCTCCTTCTTTCAGGGGTGACCTCATGGGAAACTTGTCTTTCTTTCCAGGATTTCTTGAATTGCCTGCAGCATAAAAAAAAAAAGGAAAGTGGGACAGCTGGGAAGCAAGAAGAGGTAGATGGGATAGGAGGATATGCTGGGGATGGGGACACTGTCCTCTCATCCTCACTGCCCCAGCTGGCTCCAGACAGCACAGGCAGCCTCTGAGCTGCCAGAACTTGCTATAGGTGCTGAGCTAGGTGGGGGGCTTGTAGGAGCTTGTAGGTGGGGACAAGCAAAGGGTCTCCAGTGGTGTAGAAGATTGCCAATGCCAGGCCAGCAACTTTGATGTCAGCCCTAGTGCTAAGTGTCAGGTATGGCTTTCTGACAAACTTTGCCCTCTGTGCCACCCCAAGTGTGCCTTTGGCAACAGACCAAAGGGAAAGCAGGAGGAAGCACACAGATACCAGAAAGCTCAAGGTCCAGGCAGGCAACAGACCTGCACGCTTCAGACCAAGCAGAAAATCAAAGTCTTGGCAACAGAGGCAAGACCCTCCCCAGAGGAAGGGATGGTTCAGACTAGGGCAACACTGAAGCACAGAAGGAACTCCTTTACTCTTTCAATGAACCTCAAGGCACTTAATGAGGCCCCAGAGACACCAACATCTCACTGCAGCATCCACTCCATAGCTTTCCTGAAGGCCTCATTTACTGTAAACACCCTCTCTGACTCAGTCTCCAATGCATTTTTCTGTTGCACTAGCTTACAAAGACCACTCTCCACCAG